>NC_064642.1:454673094-454980148 GCF_023864345.2 Schistocerca serialis cubense
CGTGTGTCCTCACTTCTAAGTCGGAGAAACGTAAGTCTTCTTTGGCTTCTCTTGCTAGGAAGGGGTCCCTTGGGTCACTCCATTCCCAGGTTTCTTCTAGTGGGAAAGACGACACCCACCAGTGGCTGAAGAGCCCAAAAGCAGCTGGTCGTAAGGCTTCACGCACATCCTCAGTCCTGGAGACTGAGCCAGTGAAGTCCGCCCAGCCAGGGAAACCCAAGAAGCAGCGAGAGAAATCCAAAAAGAAAACCCCTAAGACCAAGGAAATTGCAGTGGCACCCACACCACTGCTACCTACAAGCTTTGCAGCTGAGGATAGGGTGGAGATTTTGGTGTCCACTGAGGACCTAGATCTCACCAGACCCTCAGACACAATGTATATAGACTGCTCAGGCAATAAATCGGTGGCAGCAGATGACTCTGAGGTGTAAACTGCCTCATTGAATGTTCCATGCCTTCCCAGTCTCACAATGTCATTCTCCAGTGGAATTGTGGCGCTTTTTCTACCGCCTGGCTGAGCTACGGCAACAGTTAAGCTTTACACCTACTATCTGCAGTGCCCTCCATGGCTATAAGGGATATTACAGGAACCTTAGCGACTATAATTGAGTGTCAAGTGGAATTTGCATTTATGTCCTAAACTTGGTCTGTAGTGAACATGTGCCCCTTCAAATCCCTCTTGAAGCTGTGGCTGTCAGAACGACGACGACGCAGGAAATAACTGTCTGCAACGTATATCTTCCTCCAGATGGTGCAGTACCCCTGAATGTATTAGCTGCACTGATCAATCAACTCCCTAAACCTTTCCTACTTCTGGGAGATTTTGATGTCCATAATCCCTTGTGGTGTGGTACCATGCTTACTGGCCTAGGCATAGATGTCGAAACTTTACTGTCGCAATTCAACCTCTGCCTCTTAAATACTGGGGCTGCCACACATTTCAATGTGGCTCATGGTAGTTACTCGGCCATTGATTTATCAATTTGCAACCCAGGACTTCTCCCATCTATCCACTGGAGAGCACATCACGACCTGTGTGGTAGTAACCACTTCCCCATCTTCCTGTCACTGCCCCAGCGTCAGGCACATACACCTGCCCAGATGGGCTTTGAACAGGGCGGACTGGGAAACTTTCACCTCTGCTGTCACCGCTGAATCTCCCCCACATGATGTGATGGTAGAGCAGGTGACTAGCACAAAATTTTCTGTGGCAGAAAACGCGAGCCCTTGCTCTTTAGGGTGCCCAAGGCATAAGGCAGTCCCTTGGTAGTCACTGGAAGTCGCTGAAGCAATTAAGGAGCGTCGGCAAGCTCTACAGCAGTGTAAGCGGCACCCCTCCCTGGAGCACCTCATAGCCTTTAAACTGCTCCGTGCCCATGTTCGCTACCTTATCAATCAACGGAAGAAAGAGTGTTGGGACAGATACGTCTCCACCATTAGGTGCCACACATCACCTTCCCAAGTCTGAGCAAAGATCAAACGTCTTTTCGGGTACCAGGCCCCAATAGCTGTCCCTGGTGTTAGCATAAATGGTGAGTTATGTACCGATGCAAACGCGATCACTGAGCACTTTGCTCGAGCCTCTGCATCGGAGAATTACCCCCCAGCGTTTCGCACACTCAAACAGTGGCTGGAAGGGAACGTTCTGTCATTCACTACACGCTGCAGTGAATCCTGTAACGCCCCATTTACAGAGTGGGAGCTCCTCAGTGCTCTTGCACATTGCCCTGACACAGCTCCTGGATCTGATCACATCCACAGCCAGATGATTAAACATCTCTCATCTGACTACAAGCAACATCTTCTCGTCATGTTCAACTGGATCCGATGCAATGGCATCTTTCCATCCCAATGGCAGGAGAGCACCATCATTCCGGTGCTCAAACGGTAAAAACCAGCTTGACTTGGATAGCTGTTGGCCCATTAGCCTCACCAACGTTCTTTGTGAGCTGTTGGAGCGCATGGTATGTCGGCGGTTGGGTTGAGTCCCAGAGTCACGTGGCTTGCTGGCTCCATGTCAGGGCGGCTTCCGCCAGGGTCACTTTACCACTGATAATTTTGTGTCCCTAAAGTCTGCCAACCAAACAGCCTTTTCCAGATGGCAACACCTGATTGCTGTCTTTTTTGACTTACATAAAGCATACAACACGACTTGGCGACATCATATCCTTGCCACATTGTTTGAGTGGGGTCTCTGGGGGCCGCTCCCGATTTTTAACCAGGACTTCCTGTCACTCCATACTTTCCATGTCCAAGTTGGTGACTCCCATGGTCCCATCCGTATCCAGGAGAATGGAGTCCCGCAGGGCTCTGTATTGAGTGAATCTCTATGTTTAGTGGCAATTAACTATCTAGCAGCAGCTGCCAGGCCCTCTCTCACCTTCTCTGTATGCAGGCAACTTCTGCATTTCATAATGCTGCTCCAGTGCTGTTGTTGCTGAGTGGTGCCTCCAGGGAGCCATCCACAAGGTGCAGTCATGGGCTCTAGCCTACGGCTTCCAGTTTTCATCCGCAAAGTCGTTTGTCATGCATTTCTGTCGGCGTCATACCGTTCATCCGGAACCCGCACTTTACCTTAATGATGACCCACTCACTATAGTGGAGACATATCAGTTCCTAGGACCGGTTTTCGATGCTCGATTCAGCTTAAGCAGAATTGCTGACAGCACATCAGTGCCCTCCGTTGCCTCAGCAACACCAATTGGGATGCACATCGCTGTATGCTGCTGCACGAGCTCTATGGAGCCCTTGTCCAATCCCAACTATGGGAGTGTGGTTTATGGTTCGGCAGCGCCATCAGCGTTGCATTTACTCAACCCTTTGCACCACTGTGGAGTTTGATTAGTGATAGGAGCTTTTAGGACGAGTCTGGTGACCAACATACTGGTGGAGGCTGGTGTCCGTCCACTGCAGATCAGACGTGTGCAACTGCTCGCCAGTTACACAGCACACATTCAAAGTTCCCCTGAGCATCCGAATTACCGTCTCATTTTCCCGCCTGCGGCACCCCTCAGGGGGCTCAGCATTTAGTTGCTGGGTACGGGCTTGGTGACCCCGGGGTCCCTGAGCTGGGACTGGAAAGCGCCACCAGTCTTCAATACCGTAAGCTAGAGTGTGCTTCAATGACCACCGTAAGATGCGACAGTGTGGTGTGCTGCGTGCAGAGGAGACGCATGGCTGTTTAGGTAGAACAGTTGCTAGTGGGTGACCTCTGGGGAACCTGCCGTCCCCCAGTTGTATTAGGCTTACCCAGGCAAGCGGGGCTCTGTCTGGGTGGACATTCCTTCCCCTAGCTGCTCGTGGGACCACCATGAAACGAAATACGAATAGTGCGCAAGCACGAGTCTCTAAGAAAGGAAAGTTCAATGCTTTACAGTATGACCCCCATCGTTCCCTTCCCTGCCCACACCAGGGGAGGAACGGCGGTCTAAATTAACAGGTGAGAAATATTCTCCTCAATTTCTGGTTTGCTGCCGAACAGATGGGGACTCATTTCTGACCACAAAGCCTCAGTTTTTTGTGGAAAATTTAGAGGACAAGTTTGGAGAAGTTGAGGGCCTGTCTAAAATGAGGTCTGGAGCAGTCCTCATACAGACAGCATCCCCAGCACAATCACGGGCATTGCTTGCTTGTGACACGCTCGGTGATGTTGCAGTCTCCATTACGCCTCATAAGAGCCTCAGTATGGTTCAGGGACTTATTTCATCGTGACCTGTTGTTGCGGTCTGACGACAAGCTTCGTGCAAATCTGGAATGCCGCGGTGTACACTTCGTACAATGTGTCTTCAGGGGACCTAAAGATAGTAGGGTCGTCATCGGCACCTTCATCTTGGCTTTCAAGGGAGACACCCTGCCCGAGAAGGTCAAGGTGATGATATATCGATGTGATGTTAAGCCTTACGTCCCTCCTGCCATGCACTGCTTTAAGTGCTGGGGGTTTGGGCTTATGTAATCGAGATGTGACGCCAACCCTACCTGTCGGGATTGTGGACGTGCCTCCCACCCCAACTTCCCGTGTTCGCCGCCCCCTGTTTGTGTCAACTGCGGACAGAAACCTTCACCTCGCTCGTCAGACTGTGCGGTTTATCAAAAAGAACGAAAGATTATGGAGTATAAGACCTTGTACAGGCTCACTTACACAGAGGCTAAACGCAAGTATGACTAACTTCACCCTGTGCACATTTCATCCACGTTTGCTGCAGCAGCTTCGATGTCGTCGTCCCTGGCGACGAGCTCCCAAGCCCAGCCGCTTTTTGTGGGCCCCTTCATTCCTGCCCCCCAAGTAGTTGGGGGAACATCCTCTTCCATTGCTCCCCCGTTATCAACATTGGGAGTAACAACCCCTCTTTCCTTGGGGACTTCAGTCCCTACCTCTGCGCCGGAGAAGTGCCCGCCTCCTCCGGCTCCCCTCGCGCAGAAGGGATTGCTTGCTGACCTCCCTTCCACGGTTACTGCCCCTCCACATGTCAGCTGGTGGCTAAAAAGCCACCACCTGAGGGCCATAGGGCTTTCAGGTCTTCCTCGGTCCATGAGACTGGGTCGGAAAAGCCCACCAGCCTGATAAACCGAAGGACAAAAGAGACCCTACCAAAAAGAAGAAAAAGCAAAAGGAGAAGGACATAGAGACAGAAAAGGAATTCACCACTGCACCTGAAGATGATGTGGAGCATCTAGTGACCCCTCAGGAGCTAGATGTTGTTCAACCCGCAGCTCCTATGGAACTTGATCTGGCTACTTCGCAATCGGTGGTGGCGAGCACATCTAACGCGTGACCTATCCTCCCTGGGTTCTTTCATGTCTTCACTGTCAGATACCATTATCCTTCAATGGAATTGCCATGGTTTTTTCCACCACCTTGCTGAGTTGAAACAGCTTTTGTGCCGCTTCCCTGCAGGAAAACTGGTTTCCTGTTCGGCGGACCCCCTCCCTCTGTGGCTACCGGGGTTACAATAAGAACCGCTTAGAATACGACAGGGCGTCTGGCGGTGTCTGTGTTTATGTTCTTGCCACTGTTCCTAGTGCCCCAGTGCCACTTCACATGGCTCTCGAGGCTGAGGCTGTTAGAATATGGGCAGGAATGGAGCTTACCATATGTTCCCTCTACCTTCCCCCAGATGAGGTTGTCCCTCTTGCCGACCTAGCTGCCACGTTTGCCCAGCTCCCTCCGCCATTCCTCCTTTTGGGGGACTTTAATGCCCACCACCCTTTATGGGGTGGGGCCCAGATCTCGGGCCAGGGTAGGAACGTTGAGGCTCTCTTGGCACAGCAGGACATTTGCCTCCTTAGCACAGGTGCTCTCACATATTTTAACTTGACTCATGGCACATACTCGGCCATTGACCTCTCTCTTAGTAGCCCAGGTCTTCTTCCATTCCTCAGTTTGAGGGTCCACGATGACCTCTGTGGTATGGACCACTTTCCTATCCTGGTTTCTCTTCTTCAATCCCAACCCCCTGACCAGCTGCCATGATGGTCTCTTCGTGGAGCTGTTTGGGCAGCCTACACCTCAGCTATTATGGCCATTCCTCCACTTCCTGGTGACATTGATTTGGCAGTGGATGAAGTCGCTATGGCCATTGTTTTTGCTGCCAAGGGAACTGTCCCCTGATCTTTAAGTACCCTAAGGAGTAAGTCAGTCCTTTGGTGGACACCAGAGATTGCAAAAGCTATCCGGGACCATCAGCGAGCCCTGCAATGACACCAGCGTCATCCTTCCCTAGAGAATCTGTTTGCCTTTAAATGGCTGCGGGCCCGGGCTCGGCGGTTAATCCGGTGGAACAAACAGGACTGCTGGGAACAATATGTTGCCACTATAGGTTCTCGCACCTCCCCATCTCAGGTGTGGTCGCGGGTTCAATGCATTTTTGGCTTTCTCCCTCCTGCATTTGTCCCTTGCCTTTCTCTTCAGGGTACACTTTGTACTGACTCAGTCGCCATCGCCAAACATCTGGCAGAGTACTTCGCTCGTATTTCCGCGACAGCAGGCTACAGCGCAGAATTCTGCACCATTAAAGAGCAGGCCGAGCGTACGCAGTTGTCGTTTCGCACACACCATTGGGAACGATACAACGCCCCATTTAGTGAATGGGAGTTCCAAAGTGCCCTTACAGCTTGCCCCAATACGTCTCCAGGTCCACACCGAATTTACAACCAGTTCCTTCACCGTCTCTCGGCACGCTGTCGGGGTGAATTACTCACCCTGTTTAACCGCATCTGGACGAATCTCTGTTTCCCCAACTCGTTGGCAGGATAGAGTTACCATCCCGGTGCTGAAACCTAGTGCAGATCCACTGGTGGTTGACAGCTATCGCCCTATCAGCCTTACCAACGGTATGTGCAAACTCCTGGAACGGATGGTGAGTCGGCAGCTCATGTGGATCCTCGAAGCTCAGGGCCTCCTAGTCCAGCAACAGGGGGGGGCTTACATCGGGGCCGCTCAGCGATCGACAATTTATTCTCGCTAGAGTCGGTATTTGTACAGCTTTTACTCGGCGGAGAACATCTAGTTGCTGTTTTCTTTGATCTTCGGAAGGCGTACGATACCCCCTGGCCCCATCATATCATTGCTACGCTGCACCAATAGGGCTTATGGGGTCCACTTCCAATTTTTCTACGGAATTTCCTCTCCAGTCGCTGCTTTCGGGTTCGAGTTTGCACATATTTTAGCTCTGCTCATATTCAGGAGAACGGTATCCCGCAGGGCTCGGTTCTCAGTGCTCCCCTCTTTTTGGTGGCGATTAATGGTCTTGCGGGTGCGGTGGGCTCATCGGTCTGTTCCTCTCTTTATGCCGATGACTTTTGTCTTTATTACAGATGCACAAGGATCAGTGTTGCTGAACAGTGGCTGCAGGGAGCTATCCGTAAGGCACATTTTTGGGCATCCAACCATGGTTTTCAGATCTCAGCCTTCAACACCCGAGTGATGCATTTCTGTCATCGTCGCACGGTCCACCTCCATCCAGAGCTCTACCTTGCCAATGAACTCCTTCGCATTGAGGAGACGCATCACTTCCTTGGCATGCTGTTTGATGTTCAGCTCACTTGGACACCTCATCTTCGCGAGCTTAAACAACGGTGCTGGCGGCACCTCAACATCCTTTGCTGCCTCAGCCACATCGTTTGGGGGGCTGCATAAACAACCCTCCTACAGCTCTCTAAGGCCTTAGTCCAATCCCGTCTTGACTACGGGAGCGTGGTGTATGACTCAGCAGTACCCTCAACGTTGCAGATCCTTGACCTGATTCTCCATTGTGGTGTCAGACTGGCAACAGGTGCCTTCCGCACTAGTCCGGTAACTAGCCTTCTTGTAGAAGCTGGAATCCCTCCCCTACGATTCCGCCGACAACAGCTGCTTGTGTCATACATCGCCCGCGTCCATGCCTCGCCCAACCACCCAAACTGCAGGCTCCTTTTTCCATCTTCTGCACTCCCCTCCCCACAACCGCGGCCCAGGTCGGGTCCTCCCATCGCGGTCCGCTTTCACTCCCTTCTCTCGTCACTTGAGTCCTTTCCCCTTCCTCCATCCTTCTGGCCCTCTTCTTCTACCCCTCCTTGGTCCCTCCCTCGCTTGTGGCTTTGCCTGGATTTGTCCTGTGACTCCAAGTCCTCCATTCCACCTCCCAGTCTTCGTCAACAATTCCTGGCTCTTCTTGCCTCGTTTTGCGATGCAGATGTAGTCTACACCGATGGTTCTGTGGCCGATGGATGCACTGGGTTTGCTTTCATCCACAGCGACTACATTGAGCAGCATTCCCTGCCTTGTGGAAGCAGTGTTTTCACTGCAGAGCTGGTTGCTCTTTATTGTGCACTCGCTCACCTTTCCTCCTGCCCTGGGGAGTCATTTGTCATATGCAGTGACTCCCTGAGTGGATTGCAACCACTCGACCAGTGTTTTTCTCGGGACCCTTTGGTGCCTGGTATTCAAGATGCTGTTTTTGCTCTTGCCAAGTGTGGTTGTTCAATGATGTTTGTGTGGACCCCGGGCCATATCGGCATTCCAAGAAACGAACGTGTCGATCGGTTGGCCAAGCAGGCCACTACTTTGCACCCCTGGAGCTTGGTCTCATGGAAAGAGACCTCCAGTCAGCCCTATATCGCAAAGTCCGCGATGTCTGGAGCTCTGAATGGTCTGTCATGAACACGCCAAATAAGCTCCGCATGGTCAAGTCGTCCACAGCCGTATGGAACTCATCCTTGAGGGGCATGTGTAGGGACTCAGTTGTTTGCTGCCGTCTCCGAATTGGACATACGCGGTTGACCCACAGCTATCTCCTTCGTCGTGAGAACCCGCCCAAGTGTCGCTGTGATGCAGGGCTGACAGTGGTTCATCTTCTGATGGACTGCCCCTTTTAGTCCCCTTGCAGCAGTCCTTTAATTTACCAGCTGCACTTCCTTTAATTCTAGGTGACGATGCCTCAATAGCTGACTCAGTTTTATGTTTTATCTGTGCAGCTGGGTTTTATCACTCGCTCTAGTGTGGGTGCTGTCGCATGATTTCTCAGGCTACACCCACTCCAGTGACTTTTAATTGTGATGTGGATACCAAAATAGTGTCTTTTATGCTAACAAGTTGTGTTGGTACCTCTATCAACGCTCTCCAGCTGGAGGTTCTTCATTTGTAGTTGAGAGGTTGACCTTTTACCTGATCCATCAACCACTGTAGTCTGTTTTACTCTAGTCAACTATTTGCTCTGCTCCTTTTAAGTGTCCTCTATTTTGTGTTGCTGTGGTGTTCATTTTAGCTCTGTACCCCGTGGTGTTCCCTCCCTCTGGGTGCAGAGGTTACGCTTTTACTGTATAGGCCTTTTACAAGTATGTCTGTTTGGATCTGGGGACTGATGACCTCGATGTTTAGCCCACATCAAACCCCAAAACCAACCAACCCGCCCACAGCAGTCCATCTCCCACATCGGTGGCCCAGATCAGGGCTAACAATTGCGGTTCACGTACAGTCCCTTCCTTCTGAACTGGAGTCCTCCCTTTTACCACCTCTACTTGCGCTTTGTTCACGTACGCCTACATGGTGTACGCCTCGGCCGCAGCTTTGTCTGTGCCTTGTGCATGGCCCTAAGGACTCGGTTAACCCCACCGCTCTCCGCTGTCACTTCCTGTCGATTCTTGACAAGTTCCGGGGCTCTGAAGTGGTTTACGCCGTTGGCTCACTGACTGATGGTCACGTAGGCTTCGCTTATGTTCATGGAGAACATATTGAGCAGCACTCCTTGCCAGTTGGCTGCAGTGTTTCCACTGCAGAGCTGGCAGCTGTATCTCGTGCTTTTGAGTACATCCGCTCATGCCCTGGCGAGTCATTTCTCCTAAAGCAGCCTACAAACTATCGACCAGTGCTACCCTTTCCACCCTCTGGTAGCGTCCATTCAGGAGTCCATCTATGCCCTGGAACAGTCCCGCTGTTCCATGGTGTTTGTGTGGACCCCAGGACACGTCGGAATCCCCGGCACCAAACTTGCTGACAGGCTGGCCAAACAGGCGTCACGGAAACCGCTTCTGGAGATAGGCATCTCCGAAGCTGACCTGCGTTCTGTCTTACACTACAGGGTTTTCCAGCTTCGGGAGATGGAATGGCAAAAGAGCACGCACAACAAACTGTGTGTCATTAAGGAGACTATGAATGTGTGGAAGTCTTCCATGCAAGCCTCTCGCAGGGAACCAGTTGTCTTCTGCCGGCTCCGCATTGGCCATACGTGGCTAACACATGGTTACCTACTCCGTCGAGAGGACCCACCTCAGTGTCGCTGTGGATCCCAAATGACGGTCGTCCACCTCTTGCTGGACTGCCCACTTTTCGCCGCCCTGCGGCAGACTTTTAACTTTCCCAGCACCCTGCCTTCGGTGTTGGGTGACAATGCCTCCACAGCAGCTTTAGTTTTACGTTTTATCTGTGAGAGTGGCTTTTATACATCTATGTAGATTTTAGCGCATGTCCTTTGTCCCTCTGTGAC
The DNA here is from genome assembly GCF_023864345.2 of Schistocerca serialis cubense. NCBI lineage: Eukaryota > Metazoa > Arthropoda > Insecta > Orthoptera > Acrididae > Schistocerca > Schistocerca serialis. Next base: position 454,683,054 of record NC_064642.1, read on the forward strand.
CTCCACCCTAGTGCTTTTAGGGTAGAGGTTTTAATGTGTTGCAGAGTGGCTGGCTTTCCCTTTTTTATTCTCTTGGTTGGCCAGCTACTGTAATCTGCTTTCATGTTTTACTTTCTTCTGTTTCTAGCATCTCTCTTTGATTTCTTGTCCTCTTTTGTTCCTTTTAGTGTTCGTTGCCTTTCCTTCGTTCTTGTGGCTTTTCCTTTCTTTCTGTTTTGTGTTAAATGTTTCATCCGTTTTATTCTCACACTTGTGGCATTGTTTTATTAGGAACAAGGGACCGATGACCTTGAAGTTTGGTCTGTTCTCCCGCCTTCAAACCAACCAACCAACCAACCAACCACTTCGGAATCAAGGGGGAATTCCCTTCCTAGTGGTGAGAATGTTTCATTATTCAATATTTTGAAATCGGGTAAACTGGCTCTTCTGATGGACAGCTGTTGTCCGGTCAGTTTAACTGGTGCCCTCCGCAAATTACTTGAACGTACGGTGAGTCGAAGGCTGTATTGGATCCTGGAATCCCAGGACCTTTTGGCTTCAATCCAGGGTGCCCCTCCCCCTTTAGTGGCTATCAATGGTCTTGTGGTGTCTGTCCTAATGATTTTTGCATTTATGTGTGTTCACCCCCAACGGGCGATGTGGAATGGAGGCCGTAGTGAGCAATACACAGAACTCAATCTTAGGCTTTCACTCATGGCTTCCGATTAGTGGGGTTGTGAACTATGTATTCTAGGTAGTTTTCAGAGAAGGCATTTAATAATGTTTCACAGATGTCTTGCCACACTCACCACTAACAAAACTGTAATTTTCCCAGTTAATTGTAGGATGATTAAACTTTATACCATTGATTACAGTACAACTGCGTAACCTACGTGCAACTCAACTTGGGTTTTCTGTGAAGTTTTCAGTTGCATCAGGAGGTGAGTCTGGTGGGCTATCTTGATGCCATCTATCGCCACACCAGTCTGAGCTCATGCTTGTTCAGTCTGAAATGACGTCACTTCCTTCCATGATCCACTCCTGAATAGAGGTTTCTTAATGGTTTGGACCAATCATATGTTGAGTCTCAATGTAAATAAAGGCAGCTGCTAAGGCTTGTTAAAACCATTGTGTCTCCTTGTTCTTTCATTGACACGTGTATTATTTCCTTTATTGTCAAAGAGGTTGGTGCCCTACCTTACAACTGAGATATTTTAAAAATTAACATTGGGATAAAATGTGACTTTCAGAATATCTATGGTTGCATGATTGGAATATTAAGAGCTGGAAGCTCAATAAAGACATGTTACTTTAGATGTTTCTTGAGGAATTCAAAAGAGTTTCTTTTCAAGGAAATTTCATTGTTCATAATTCAGGACTACTTCATGAGAATTCACATTGTCTTGGTAGCGTTATGCAACAGTATATGAGTGGTCATATTATTTTATCTCCTCCCCCCCCCCCTTTCTTGTATATTATAGTAGTAGCATTTGTGAAATAAACTGTATCTGTAACACAATGAAAGATGGATATTTAACCCTACATTTTCATTCTGTTTTAGGTACCTGATGTATACGTTGGATAAATATGTTGAGCAAGATTACAGTCTTGTTTATTTCCACTATGGACTGACAAGTAAAAATAAACCATCACTGTCATGGTTATGGCAAGCGTATAAGGCCTTTGATCGGAAATACAAGAAGAATGTTAAGGCTCTGTATCTAGTCCATCCAACAAATTTCATCAGAGTAATATGGCAGATATTTCGTGCTGCTATAAGGTAAACACATAGGTTTATTAGTAAATTTGAAAGAAATGTTGATCATTTACTTCCTGTAGCTTTTCTTTATAGCATTAATATAAAAGTAAATGATTATAAGACAATGCATTTAAGATTACTGAAATTGATCACTGAACAGATTAGCAACTGCCTCCAGCAATATCCACAGATCTAGATACAGCAGCTGTTGCATACTGTGAATATTCAGTATGCTTAAACTGATTTCGTGATGACAGGCAATAAGCATTGAAATTATGTTACTGGAAAACAGGCACCAAGGTGTATCTCACATATCCATTAAGAATTTTGTCACCTCCTTGATTCTGAACGGGTTCACTTTTTATGTATTGCTTTAGTCTCCATAATGTGTCTAGTTTGGAAGAGAAAAGTTCTATTCAGCAATCCAGAGACAAAAATTTTGATTTAATATTTCAATTCATTATCTGAATGATGTGGACTATATTATTACAAGTAATCCATGGACAAATGGACAATAAAGTTTTGTTCCTTTAAATAGGACATCAATTTCCTTGCATATATCCTCTACTCTCCCTCTTTATATCATTTTGTCACTGCCATCCATTGACATCAGTATAAATTGCGTGTAGTTGTTATGCTTTAATTTATCAGTATTAGGGTGACAGTATGCAAAGTCATTATTTTCTCTGATATGTCAGGTTTTCTTGACATGATTGATTGCATCAATTTCAATCTAGAAAATTAAACTGGCTAGAATTTAATGGCCTGATATACTCATTCACTGACACCTGCAGCTGTCATTTTTGTTTATTGGTTTTTCAATTGTACAGTTTTGGTCTTAGACATTATCTATTATCTTCAGATCCTCAGACGAGTTGTTTCCATTTTCTGCAAAATATTTCAACAGCAGACTTGACTGTCTCCTTCAGGTGAATAATTGATGTCTAGACTCCAACCAGACAGGCAGCAAGCAGCCATTACAACCTGAAGATGATGAGTGGATTGGTTGTGGAAATATCAATGAGCTGTGATATAAAGCATACTTACCATATCTTTGTTGAAGTCCAGACACAGAGTATGCATTATAACATGGCTCAGAGTACAAGAAGAGGATGCTTGGATCGACTGTTAAAATACCGTGCGTCAAATGGAGAAAACAGTTTGGCTGAACACTTAAAAGCACACTATTTATCATTTCCCGTATTCTTGTTTTTATCTTTACTGTACTCTTGACTTTTAAGTTTATCCTAAATGTGATATTTGCTTGAAAAATCCATCCACTTTCATAAGTGATTTTACACTAATATTTATCACATTTCAAAAATTTTGAGTTTCTGCAATAAAATTTGTATTCTCCATGTTGTTGATGTGTACACTTTTTATTAATGGTAACATTGTAACATTCAAAATGCATAAAAGCAGCATATTAACCCTTTCACGGCTTCGAGGACTGAGTATCCTGCCTGCTCAGCTGGCTGGTGGGGGGGAACACACTGTGCACCTGACTGGTGGGCGGCTGACTCACTCAACGATTGCTGCAGGCTATGGGAGAGTACACATCACTGTTGGCTAATATACTTCCCAGCACAAGTGGAACCACTCTTTGGTTGTTGTTGTTGTTGTTGTTGTTGTTGTTGCAGTCTTTAGTGCAGAGACTGGTTTCATGCAGCTCTCCATGCTACTCTGTCCTGTTAAAGCTTCTTCATCTCCCAGTACCTACTGCAACCTACATCCTTATGAATCTGTGGAGTGTATTAATCTCTTGATCTCCCTCTACGACTTTTACCATCCACGCTTCCCTCTAGTACTAAACTGGCGATCCTTTGATGCCTCAGAACATGTCCTACCAACCGATCCCTTCTTCTAGTCAAGTTATGCTACAAATTTCTCTTCTCCCCAATTCTATTCAATACCTCCTCATTAGTTACGTGATCTCCCCATCTAATCTTCAACATTCTTCTGTAGCACCACATTTTGAAAGCTTCTATTCTCTCCTTGTCCAAACTATTTATTGTCCATGTTTCACTTCCATACATGGCTACGCTCCATACAAGTACTTTCAGAAATGACTTCCTGACACTTAAATCTATACTCGATGTTAACAAATTTCTCTTCTTCAGAAACACTTTCCTTGCCATTGCCAGTCTACATTTTATATCCTCTCTACTTCGACCATCATCATTTATTTTGCTCCCCAAATAGCAAAACTCTTCTACTACTGTAAGTGACTCATTTCCTAATCTAGTTCCCTCAGCATCACCCAAATTAATTCAACTACATTCCATTATCCTTGTTTTGCTTTTGTTGATGTTCATCTTATATCCTCCTTTCAAGACACTGTCCATTCCGTTCAACGGCTCTTCCAAGTCCTTTGCTGTCTCTGAAAGAATTACAATGTCATCGGTGAACCTCAAACTTTTTATTTCTTCTCCATGGATTTTAATTCCTGCTCCGAATTTTTCTTTTGTTTCCTTTACTGCTTGCTCAATGTACAGATTGAATAAAATCGGGGATAGGCTACAGTCCTGTCTCACTCCCTTCCCAACCACTGCTTCCATTTCATGCCCCTCAACTCTTATAACTGTCATCTGGTTTCTGTACAGATTGCAAATAGCCTTTCACTCCCTGTACTTTACCCCTGCTACCTTCAGAATTTGAAAGAGAGTATTCCAACCAACATTGTCAAAAGCTTTCTCTAAGTCTACAAATGCTAGAAACGTAGGTTTGCCTTTCCTTAATCTAGCTTCTAAGATAAGTCGCAAGGTCAGTATTGCCTCACGTGTTCCAACATGTAGTCCAAACAGATCTTCCCCGAGTTCAGCTTCTACCAGTTTTTCCATTTGTCTGTAAAGAATTCGTGTTAGTATTTTGCAGCCGTGACTTACTAAACTGATAGTGCGGTAATTTTCACATCTGTCTGCACCTGCTTCTTTTTTTTTTTGGAATTGGAATTATTATATCCTTCTTGGAGTCTGTTCGCCTGTCTCATACATCTTGCTCACCATATGGTAGAGTTTTGAGAGGGCTGGCTCTCCCTAGGCTATCAGTAGTTCTACTGCGGTATTGGCTACTCTTGGGGCTTGTTTCGATTTAGGTCTTTCAATGCTCTGTCAGATTCTTCACGCAGTATCGTATCTCCCATTTCATCTTCATCTACATCCTCTTCCTTTTCCATAATATTGTCCTCAAGAATATCACCCTTGTATAGACCCTCTATATACTCTTTCCATCTTTCTGCTTTCCCTTCTTTGCCTAGGACTGGTTTTCCGTCTGAGCTCTTGATATTCATACAGGTGGTTCTCTTTTCTCCAAAAGTCTCTCTTAATTTCCTGTAGGCAGTATCTATCTTACCCCTAGTGAGATAAGCCTCTACATCCTTACATTTGCCCTCTAGCCATGCCTGCTTAGCCATTTTGCACTTCCTGTCGATCTCATTTTTGAGACGTTTGTATTCCTTGTCTCCTGCTTCATTTACTGCATTTTTCTATATTCTCCTCTTATCAATTAAATTCAATATATCTTCTGTTACCTGTGGATTTTTACTAGCCCTTGCCTATTTACCTACTTGATCCTCTGCTGCCTTCACTATTTCATCTCTCAAAGCTACCCATTTTTCTTCTACTGTATTTCTTTCCCCTGCTCTTGTCAAACGTTCCCTAATGCTCTCTTTGAAACACTCTACAACCTCCGGTTCTTTCAGTTTATCCAGGTCCCATCTCCTTAAATTACTACCTTTAAGCAGTTTCTTCAGCTTTAATCTGCAGTTCATAACCAATAAATTGTGGTCAGAGACAACACCTGCCCCTGGAAATGTCATACATTTTAAAACCTGCTTACCATTATGTAATCTATCTGAAACCTTTCAGCGTCTCCCGGCCTCTTCCATGTATACAACCTTCTTTCATGGTTCTTAAACCAAGTGTTAGCTATGATTAAGCTATGCTCTGTGCAAAATTCTACTAGGTGGCTTCCTCTTTCATTCCTTACCCCCTAGTTCATATTAACCTACTACTTTATGTTCTCTTCCTGTTCCTATTATCGAATTCCAGTCCAACAGAACTATTAAATTTTCGTCTCCCTTAACTATCTGAATAATTTCTTTTGTCGTATCATACATTTCTTCAATCTCTTCGTCATCTGCGGAGCTAATTGGTGTATAAATTTGTACTACTGTGGTAGGTGTGGGCTTCGTGTCTATATTCACTACAGTAATGCATTCACTATGCTGTTAATAGTAGCTTATCTGCAGTCCTCTTTTTTAACTCACTATTAAGCCAACATCAGGATGTAGAGGCTTATCTCACTAGGGGTAAGATAGATACAGCCTACAGGAAAATTAAAGAGACCTTTGGAGAAAAGAGAGCCACTTGTATGAATATCAAGAGCTCAGATGGAAACCCAGTTCTAAGCAAGGAAGGGAAAGCAGAAAGGTCGAAGGAGTATATAGAGGGTCTATACATAGGGCGATGTTCTTGAGGACAATATTATAGAAATGGAAGAGGATGTAGATGAAGATGAAATGGGAGATATGATACTGTGTGAAGAGTTTGACAGAGCACTTAAAGATCTGGGTCGCAACAAAGCTCTGGGAGTAGACAACATTCCATTATAACTACTGAAAGCTTGGGAGAGCCAGTCCTGACAAAACTCTACCATCTGGTGAGCAAGATGTATGAGACAGGCGAAATACCCTCAGACTTCAAGAAGAATATAATAATTCCAATCCCAAAGAAAGCAGGTATTGACAGATGTGAAAATTACCGAACTATCAGTTTAATAAGCCACAGCTGCAAAATACTAACACGAATTATTTACAGACGAATGGAAAAACTAGTAGAAGCCGACCTCGGGGAAGATCAGTTTGGATTCCGTAGAAATGGTGGACCACGTGAGGCAATACTGACCTTACGACTTATCTTAGAAGAAAGATTAAGAAAAGGCAAACCTTTGTTTCTAGCATTTGTAGACTTAGAGAAAGCTTTTGACAATGTTGACTGGAATACTCTCTTTCAAATTCTAAAGGTGGCAGGGGTAAAATACAGGGAGCAAAAGGCTATTTACAATTTGTACAGAAACCAGATGACAGTTATAAGTGTCGAGGGGCATGAAAGGGAAGCAGTGGTTCGGAAGGGAGTGAGACAGGGTTGTAGCCTCTCCACGATGTTATTCAATCTGTATATAGAGCAAGCAGTAAAGGAAACAAAAGAAAAATTTGGCGTAGGTATTAAAATCCAGGGAGATGAAATAAAAACTTTGAGGTTCGCCGATGACATTGTAATTCTGTCAGAGACAGCAAAGGACTTGGAAGAGCAGTTAAACGGAATGGACAGTGTCTTGAAAGGAGGATATAAGATGAACATCAACAAAAGTAAAACGAGGATAATGGAATGTAGTCGAAATAAGTCGTGTGACGCTGAGGGAATTAGATTAGGAAATGAGACACTTAAAGTAGTAAAGAAATTTTGCTATTTGGTGAGCAAAATAACTGATGATGGTCGAAGTAGAGAGGATATAAAATGTAGACTGGCAATGGCAAGGAAAGCATTTCTGAAGAAGAGAAATTTGTTAACATCGAGTATAGATTTAAGTGACAGGAAGTCATTTCTGAAAGTACTTGTATGGAACGTAACCATGTATGGAAGTGAAACATGGACAATAAATAGTTTGGACAAGAAGAGAATAGAAGCTTTCGAAGTGTGGTGCTACAGAAGAATGTTGAAGATTAGATGGGTAGATCACGTAACTAATGAGGAGGTACGGAATAGGATTGGGGAGAAGAGAAGTTTGTGGCCCAACTTGACTAGAAGAAGGGATCGGTTGGTAGGACATGTTCTGAGGCATCAAGGGATCACCAATTTAGCATTGGAGGGCAGTGTGGAGGGTAAAAATCATAGAGGGAGACCAAGAGATGAATACACTAAGCAGATTCAGAAGAATGTAGGCTGCAGTAGGTACTGCGAGATGAAGGAGCTTGCACAGGATAGATTAGCATGGAGAGCTGCATCAAACCAGTCTCAGGACTGAAGACAACAACAACATTTAACCAACCCCTAAATTACCCCTATACGATTTTGTAGGATTTATATCCCTGTATTCACCTGACCAGAAGTCTTGTTCCTCCTGCCACCAACTCCACTAATTCCCACTATTACTAATGTTAACCTACAGTGGACTGTATTTTTACAAGAATATCTTGAGAAGCGGCTGAATTTCCACAAATGTGCAGTAAACACAGAATCAGTTTGTACTGGTCCCTGGACAGTATATGTGAAAATATTGGTGTTCGCAGCAAAGAATCTGTTGAATAATATTGATTCACTTCAAACTTTTTAGTTCATCGCATAACCAGGGATGCAAAGATGCATGCACTATGTACATCCATTATACTAACCTGCTGGGTAATGTCATTTTTTTCGGTAAGAAATGTGAAGTAATTATTTATCCCGTTACAAATGGCAGAAATAAATTCAAATTAAATAAAAGTACAAAGAAGTATAATTGATTTGCTGAATCATTGAAGTCTATTCTTACGAACTCTATTCTTACACAACTAAAGGTGTTCACAAAATGGTGACTGTTGACACAGTATGGTCATCCAACCAATCACACATTCTTTATTGTGACAAAGTTATACTTACTAATTCATTGCCTTTTCCCTCTTCAGAAGAATAACCTTCTGAAAAAGTTCCTTGTGGTGTCAAAGAATCAGCAATACATCCAGACAATCAGAAGAAAGGTCTGAAGTATCAGTACCATCTTCACCACTACTATTCATGAGGAGTTCCATGATATCCTTGTCCAATAAATTGTGTTCCGATGTTGCTGAAGTGGTACAGGAAAACATTGTCATCTGACCAAACACGTAAACATGACTGACACAGTTCATGAGTCGTAAGCGGAAAGGGCCCAGGAGCAGGTAAAAGCTGTAGTGATTTTCAACATTACCAAGAAGAGCAGGTAATGACAGTACTGACAGGAATGTTGAAATGCGGATAACAGCAAGATGCCATTCTATTTTGCTTGTTTACCTGATCCCTCACTCAGGTGTACATGAAACCCTAATTCATCAGGTCTCCCTACCTACATGGCATAAATGAACACACTTGTATGCCAATAGCAATGAAAGGGTTAATTTTACTGCACATAAGATAATTGTGTGTAAGTACCATGCAATACTTACAGAATAAGAGAAGATACAGTAATAATTTGTTCACTAACTGAATGTAAGTGGAATGTGTACTTGGGTGCTAGAACAGGTGCAGTATTTTCCTGTATTTGGGAAACCACACACACACACACACACACACACACACACACACACACACACAAGCTGTACAGGTTGATGTAAAGTAAGCAGGAGAAATTCTGGGAAGTTTGGAATGTAGGAGATACAAGTGATGGAAGTAAATGTCTGAGGGCAGGTTGTAAGTCATGCCTGTATAGATCTGTCAGTAAGAGCATTAACCACGAAAGACAAGGGTCCAGATTCGAATCTCATTCTGGACACTTGTAAACTGACGGGTAGTTTCAGAACAGTGCACTTTTCACTACAGAATGAAAATTCATTTGAATAAAATTCTTTGGTTGTATTTTCATTTGAGAGATTTCTATAAAATGTTAGTGGTTATGTGGCAATTTGAAAATGTGCAAGGTTCTAGGAAAACTTACACTTCTATTATCAAATGTTGGAGATCAAACATTTTTACACTGCTGCTACAGTCACCACAACCACCACCAACACCATTGATGATGATAGCAATAATGGTAATTATAATTTTGTTTCATATGTCTAAATTATATTATGTTGATTTCTAATTTTAATTGTCAATTTTGTTGCAGTGTAAAGTTTGGCAGGAAAGTGATGTATGTCAATTACTTACATGAACTTAGTCAGCATCTCCATCTGGATCAGATATGCATCCCACAGGCTGTTTTAGAGTAAGTATTCAGTACATTATTTGGTCTCTCTCTTTGACCTAAGTGTTGCAGAATTTTTCATTTTGATATTGACATAGTTTTAGTTGTATGTTTGTTATGCTGCTATCAGCATCCATGACTTTATTCCCTTCTGCCTTGAAGGAGGTAGTTTCTCGAATCTCTAACAATATCAAAAATGTCTTGTGCAGATGTTAGTGTGAATGTTGGTAGTAGGTTGTATAGGAACACATCTGCTATTATTATAGTGAATGCTGTCGATCTGTTGACAGATACAGACCATACATTCTAAAGTACAGTCAAAGACATTGAAAGACCAAAAAGAAATATGTCCTTACTTTTAAGTTCATTGTCTTCACCATAAGAAACAAAAGTGTTTATCGAAACAACATACTCTTAATAAATTGTAGTTAATACATGCAACTGTAAAGTTTCAGCCTCATCTGGAGAAAGTGATTCTGTTATGAAGCAATAAATAAATAAATGAGAAATGAACTTGAAATTATTCAGTCCCTCCATCAAAATATTTGACTTTAGTATTGTGTTAAAAAGATAAGTAGCAGAGGAAAAACTCATAAGTAATCACTCCTCTTCTTCAGGCTATTGTGTTTCTTCAGGAGACATGTACTGACATTAATTGCTAATTACAGTAACCCACTGATCATAATTTCAGGTGATTTGCAACAAGTTGTATTTTGCTGATTCATAGTGTCCACTGTGGTGCTATGAATAGTTGTTGTTGTTGTTGTTGTTGTTGTTGTTGTCGATGATGGTGACGATGATGATAAGATATGCATAGAAAGAATCATCAGTGTCCTTTTCTTCTGCTTGCTGACCTTAGTGCATATCGTGTGCCCATTAACTGACCAAATACCACAGCAACTGAGGCTCTTGTTCCATCATAAAACAATGATGAATGATACATTTTTAATGCAACAATGCCATTTACTGCTATTTATCACTTGTATTGATATGCTTCCATCTATCAGACATACCATAACCAAAAGATTCCTGTTGTGGATACTTAGTGGGCCTGCTAGAGAGCTGTAAAAACACTCTCTCTCTCTCTCTCTCTCTCTCTCTCTCTCTCTCTCTCTCTCCCTCTCTCCAGCTTCAGTGACTGAGAGCACCTCTCCTACAATGTTGACCATTACCAGCTGGTGTCTCGATCCAAAATTTTTCAACCATCTCAAGGGGGGAAAATCTCTTAGCTGAAGCAAGAAATATTATCATAGGGTTAAAAACGAGGAAACCCCTTATCCTTTAAAGAATCAAACTGCCATGTGTAAAACAGATTCAAAAATCTGATTGCTTTACAAATGAAATAATGCACTATGTGATCAAAAGAATCTGGACACCTGGCTGAAAATGACTTAAAAGTTCGTGACACCCTCCATCGATAATGCTAGAATTCAGTATGGTGTTGTCCCACCCTTAGTCTTGATGACAGCTTCCACTCTCGCAGGCAAATGTTCAGTCAAATACTGGATGAATGTAGTCCAGGTATTTGTGCGTTGTCAGTTACACTGCCTTAGGGGACAGAAAATTTCTAACTGCAATTCTTGTTTTATTGTGTTAAGCTTTTTACATTAGGCTATACCTCTTAATGAATAGATTTTAAATTGTTATATTTGGTCAGCAGCTATGCGAAATATTGAGAATCAAATTTTTGTCTTCCCTGGAAGCGATTAGATAAACAGTCTGCAACTGGTACTGGATAATGTGGTACCAGTTTAGTAATATAGATGAGCATTATACTGTAAAATGAAATTTGGTGGCTACACTTAATAGTCTTCATGGATTTCAGTGAACTTAGAAATCTGGAGAGAGATTGGGTTGGACTATTTGATTGGATTTCTCTTCCATTGACACGGGTATGTAAAACTGCACTATTATGTACAAGTAGAACTTGTACCACAATCTCTCACAATCTATAAGGTGAGGAAACATTCAAAAATTGATTATAACCTATTGCATATTTTGTGCTTGTGAAATTCAAGTGGTTCCAGTTCCTATGTAATATCTTCACCAATGATATTCTAAACCTGTTCAAAACCTGTGCCCCATCAGATTCATTAGATTTCTGTTTCATTGTGGAGGAAACATATGATGCATTAAAAGGCATAACACAGGATAACAGTATTGTTGATTCGGGATGCAAGACTTTGTAGAATGCCCTGTATTTTAGCTATCTTCAGTATGGGGTAGTTAACAGTGGCGTAAACACATGTGACCCTGATTGTCATCTTTTTTGTGGCATACTGCACATGGGAATTTTTCCCCCCTCCAGACAGTTCTCAGTTTTCCCACTACTCCAGCCACAAAAGTATTGGCTTTCAGCTTGAAACACTACAAAGTGAGCTGATAAGTCTAAGTCTCCTTTCTGTTTAGAACTTGCCTAAAGAAACTGACCATAATTTGAATAAAATTAACTTCAAATAATCATTTCTTTTACCTCGTGATTTCAATATCTTCATGTTGAGTGAATTGCTTTTATGTACACAATCGAAAGCCCGTAATGAAGTGGACCAGATGAAATTTCACTGTAGACAAAGTAATTTGTGCTTCAGTCCTTTAGTAGCTTACAGGCAGTTGGAAACATGTTTTTAGATCTCCCCCCTCCCCCAGATCTATTTTTTATCTACACTAATCATTGGTTTTATTTTGAGCCTTGGATTATAAGGTTAGTTGCAGTAAAAACGAAACTCCATCCCACAGGCTCTGATTGATCCAATAATACTGACCTATTACCATGTCATCCTCTGAATTTGATGCCAAAATGGAGAGGTGTGGTGTCAACACCCTGTTCTCCATGCCATTTTCAGTTTTCGGAGCTACTACTACTTGTTCAAGTAGCTCCTTAATTGGCATCTTGAGGCTGATTGCAACCCATTCCAGTCCTCCCACAATGAAAAATCACTGGCAGTACTTGGAATAGAACCCAGGACCTGTGCACGACAGTCCATTGCACTGACCACTTAGCTATGGAGGTGGGTGTATATGTAGGAGAGAAAACTAATTTCTATCACCAATCATTTTTACAGCATTGTTTTAGTTTGATAAACATGACATGTTACGAGATTTTTTCTGCATATTCGAGTGCTTGTTGTTAGTTACAGTACTGTACTATGCTGTGACATGCAACATAAATAAAAGAATGGCACAACAGTCAACAGATACACATCACAAGTATGGTACAAACTTTCACAGGTGTAACAAACAGCTCCAAAGTGCAAAACTGACAGAGTAATCCAGAATAAGCAGCTTTGTATGCAGACACAGTAGATAAACAATACACTGTAAGCAAAGAAGTGCTTGAGCAGCTCGCGACATCAGCCACTGTTAAGGAGGTGAGGGGTGCCCTATGGTTGTGGGGGGGAAGATATCAGACTGGTTGTAACTGCGACTGACATAGGAGACTGTGGCATAGCCAGTTCATGATGCCCACCAGAAGGTATGGTGACCCAGCAGGTTACCACATACTTTCTAAAGGAATATCTTTTATCTTTTGTTGTATCTTTCCACCCTCGGTCCCCACAACTGGTATCATTACCAGTTTCAGCTTCTTAAAAAATTATCATCAGATGACATGTTTGAACAAACACACACACACACACACACACACACACACACACACACACACAGGGAGAGGGAAAGAGAGAGAGAGAGATAATAAAGTTCTGAAAAACTAAACTAAAAGCTTTACCAGGTTACCTTCCATCAGGAAAGTTGGCACACTCAGCAACTGTGATATTTTATAAATTATAGAGCGCAGCAATCAGTCGTCCTTTTTTTGTAGGTTTTATTTGGCAAATCCAGATTTCAGCTAGTACCTAGCCATTATCAACGCTAAAAATACTAGATGTACATGGTCAGGCAATACTATAAAAAGTTACAGCTCATGGTATAACCTATATGACTTGTACATTAGATTACATACCCCTATTTTCTAGTCCCGATACATGTCAGTTCCCTGTTGTTCGGGCGTCAGTCACAGTTCTTGGAATATTACTGTATAAAGAAGGTAGGCTGTGTAGAGAACACATCAATTGGTTGTATGGTGCGTTCTGTATAAACTACGTAATATATAACATTCAAAGGAAAGTAAAAAACTTCCAATTTGCATGGGAATTACATAAAATGAAACATAAGTAAAATTCTTTACATTGCTGTCCAACTTGTTTCCACATTTGCCAGTAAACATAGAAACTGTAAGAAAATTTCCAGGTTCACTCCTTGTGAGTCAGTTGTTTTTTTATTCTTTAAACACAAGTGTAATGTCAGATGGGTAAACACCCCCCCCCCCTCCCCCCCCCCCTCCCAAGACACAAGGAGGCAAATGGTAAAAGTCACTATTAGAATTGATGTGATTTAAATTTTTTATCTTTGCCTTATTTTTCTCTTTATTTAAAAATCATGATGGGTATGATGGTCCTCTTATCAACTGAGTAGTTCACAGATGGTGCCAAATGTCAGCTAGATGGATGGTTGGTGTGACTTGGCATTCTGTAACAGATGTAGAGAGTATTAGTCTCTGTGTCATTTCAACCAGATTTTAATTATAAATACAATAAAATCAATACACTGAATTGCTGTTATTAAAAATGTACATGCATCTAAACTAACGTACCATGGAGAAAGTGCTGTAGGTTCAATGTTATAACCATCACACTTGTGCAGTAGTATCCAAATGGCAGCTACATATTGGCAAGACGGCAGGAGCTACTTCATTCCCCCTGGGTCAAACCTTATACTGTTTCTTAACAACAAGTTTTCAAACAATTCCCAGAACAGTGCATTTTTCATAATGATCTGATCATTAATTAGGCCGCTGTCGGCATTCTTGTGATGGCAAAAGATCTCCAGCTCTTCTAGGAGGTCAAGGAACCTGCCTTTCTTACGTTTATGCAGCAACCTCACATTCAGTGTCAGAGTCAGCACCTCATGTTTTGTTGTAGGTAAATGAGCAGCCATACTCAATTTCTCTGTGGTATCTTTTTTGCCCGCGCTTTGACTTTAATCTATTTCCACATCTAAAGAAATTTATGATTGTGATATTTGGTAGATAGTTAGTTTGCAACCTTCCCAAACGTGGTTCAGTAACAGAATCTACAAACTTGAAAAATAGTAAAAGTACATTGACTTACAAAGATGCAATGTTGATAAATAGTCCCACTTTTATCCAAAATAAAGTGGTCTTTCATTGCTAGTTCTAGAACTCACCACATTTCTCTCGGAAAACTAAACGTATTGCTTCACTGTGAATTTAGCAGAAAATCTCATTCTTCCAGAATGAGAATTTCACTCTGCGGCGGAGTGTGCCAGGAAGTTTCACTCATATTCTTGATTTCATCTTGTATAGATATGATGCAGCAGGAAATTTTCTTTAACTCATACGGTCCTTGTAGTACAAAATGTACTTCCCTTAAACAGTGGTCATGTACTTTAAGGAGTTACTCAGATTTCTGTATGTGGCCCACTTCTTTTTATTATATACATGGAAAGTCCAGGATGCAAAAACAACAGTATTATGAAAAGGATGAATTCCTACTCACTGTATAGAAGAGACATTGAGTTGCAGACAAGCACAGTGAAAAAACTGCTATACATTTTAACTTTTGGCCAAAAAGCCTTCTTCTAAAATAGAAAACAAACACAAACACATTCACAGAAGCACAATTCAGACAAACATGACCTATGTCTCTAGCTGTTGTGGCTGGACTGAATCATAAGTGCACATTATGGAGCAACAGTCAGTATGGTGGTGGGGGTAAGGAGGCGGCATGGGGCAGGGAGGGAGAGGAGGATAGCAGAGAGGGCTGGGAGAAAGTGTAGTGCTGCTCGCAGGTGTATGCAGGGACATGGTGGGACGGGTTAGGGCTGCTCAGCATAGTTGGGAAGTTTGGGAGAAGGTAGGGAGCAGAAAAGGAGAGAATTAGAGAAGAGGAAAAGGACTGTGGGTGTGTTGGTGGAATAAAGGCTATGTTGTGCTGGAGTGGGAGCAGGGAGGAGCATAGGTTGAGGACAGGGACTAGCGGATCTTGAGACCCGGCTGGGGATTACGTCAACTGGGATATGTTGCAGGGCGAGTTGACACATGCACATTTCAGGAAATCAGGTGTTGATAGGAAGGATCCATATGACACAGGCTGTGAAGCACTGATTGAAGTGAATCACATTGTGTTGGGCAGCATGTTCAACAACTGGGTGTTGATGGCCATTCATGTGGACCGACTATTTGCTGGTTGTCATGTCCACATAGATAGCAACACAGTGGTTACAGCTTAGTTTGTAGATACATGACTACTTTCACAGGTAGCCATGCGTTTGATAGGATAGGGGATTCCTGTAACTGGACTGGAGTAGGTGGTGATGGGAGGATGTATACGACAGGTCCTCATCTAGGTCTGTTGAGGGATATGAGCCATGATGCAAAGGGATGGAATAAGTATGGACAATGATGTTACATAGGATTGGTAGGTGATGGAATACCACAGTGGGAGGGGTGGGAAGAATAGTGGGTGGTATATTCTTCATTTCAGAACACGATATGAGGTAGTCAAAACCCTGTCAGAGAATGTGATTCAGATTTTCCAATCGTGGGTGGTACTGAGTCATGAGTGGAGTACTCCTATGGGGCCAGATGGTGAGTATGTGTAAGGTGGTAGGTGACAGAAAAGACAAGGCATGGTAGATCAGTTTCTATACAAGATTTGGTGGGTAATTTCAGTCCGTGAGGGATTCAGTGAAACCATTGGAATATTTGGAGAGGTACTGCTTGTCACAGCAGGGGCGATGACAATGGATGTTGTGTGGAATGGACTTTTTGGTATGAAATGGGTGGCAGCTGTCAAAGTAGAGTTGTTTCCGTGATTGGGAGGTTTGATATGATTAGTGGTACTGATGTAGCCATGCTTGAGATGGAGATCAACACCAAGGAAAGTGGCTTGTCAGGTTGAAGAGGACTGGGTGAAACAAATTAGGGAGAAGGTATTGAGGTTCTGGATGAATGTGGCTTGAGTATTATAACCCTCAGTCCATATCATGAATACATCATCAGAGAGTATGAACCAGGTGAGGGTTTTGGAATTCTGGATGGTTAGGAAGGATTCCTTTAGATGGCACATGAAGAAGTTAGCATAGGATGATATTATGTTTTTGCCCATTGCTGTACCATGGATTCACTTGTAGGTGATGCCTTCAAAGAAGAAGTAATTGTGGGAGAAGATAAAGCTGTCATGGTGTCCCAGAAGGAGGTTGTAAGTTTGGATTCAGTTGGGCATTGGGAAAGATAGTGTTAGAGTGGCATGGTCATGGCCATGGATATTGGGGTGGCATCAACAGTGAAAATCAGGGTGCCATGTGATAAAAGAACAAGAACTGTAGAGTCAGTGGGGGAAATTGTTGGTGTCTTTTCTATACACTGAAGAGCCAAAGAAACTGTTACACCTGTCTAATATCGTATAGGGCCCCCGCAAGCACGCAGAAGTGCCGCAACACAATGTAGCATGGATTCAAATAATAGCTGAAGTAGTGCTGGAGGGAACTGACACCATTAATCCTGCAGGGCTGTCCATAAATCCGTAAGAAAATGAGGGGGCGGAGATTTCTTCTGAACAGCACATTGCAAGGCATCCCAGATATGCTCGATAATGTTCATGTTTGGGTAGTTTCGTGCCCAGCAGATGTGTTCAAACTCAGAAGAGTGTTCCTGGAGCCACTGGGTAGCAGTTATGGACATGTGGGGTGTTGCATTGTCCTGCTGGAATTGCCCAATTCTGGGCATTGTCATGCTGGAATTGCCCAAGTCCATCGGAATGCACAATGGATGTGAATGGATGCAAGTGGCCAGAGACGATGCTTACATATATTTCACCTGTCAGAGTCATATGACATACCAGGAGTTCCATATCATTCCAACTGCACACACCTCACACCATCTTGAACACAGTCCCTTGCTGACATATTGGGTCCATAGATTCATAAGGTTGTCTCCATATGTGTAGATTTCCATCTGCTTGACACTATTTGAAACAAGACTCATCCAACCATGCAACATGTTTCCAGCTATCAACGGTCCAATGTCTATGTTAACAGGCCAAGGTGAGGTGTAAAACATTGTCTTGTGCAGTCATCAAGGGTACTTGAGTGGGCCTTCGGCTCCAAAATCCCACATCTATGATGTTTCGTTGAATGGTTCACACACTGACACTTGTTGATGGCCCAGCATCGAAATCTGCAACAGTTTGCAGAAAAGTTGCATTTTTGTCGCATTGAGCGATTCTCTTCAGTAGTTGGTCCTGTTCTTGCAGGATCTTTCTGCAGCCACAGCAATGTCAGAGATTTGATATCAGAGATGCTGTGTCCCATCACTCGTGTGCCGACTATAACACCACGTTCAAACTCACTTAAATCTTGATAACCAGCCATTGTAGCAGCAGTAACCGATCTAACATTTGTGGCAGACACTTGTCGTCTTATATAGGCTTTGCCAACCAGAGTGATGTCTTCTGCTTGTTTAAATGTCTCTGTATTTGAATATACATGCCTGGGCCAGTTTCTTTGGCACTTCAGTGTAAAATGGTGGGTTATGGGTAATAAGTCGAAGATGTTGATCCACTAGAACAGAGATTCTCTCCGTGTGGTAGAGCAACCGTTCACAATGGAGCATCCTGGGCAGTTGAGTTTGTGGACTGTAGATGGTAGGAGTGGTAGGCATGAGGAGAGAGGTTGACTTGGGGGAGGGGGTCTGGGATGGGCTTAAGGATTTGAGGAGGAACTGAAGATCATGTAGGATTTCTGGAATGAAGTTACTGTCAGAGTTTTGAAGCGATGAATTTGACAACTGGCAGAGTCCCTCAGCCAGGTAATCCCTGTGGTTCAAAACCACAGTGCTGGAGTCTTTGTTGTTCACCGTTAGGATTATAGGGTTGCACGGAGGAGTGAACTAAGTTAGGCAGTATTGGTTTTGGGTTGAATCTGATTACTATGGGCTGTTACTAAAAAGTGTTTCCACTGTAGGGACAGGGAGAAGGAGAGAAGGTCTTTAAGAAGTCCAGCATGATTTAATTTGGGAGTGGAGCAAGAAGTGCGACATTTGGAAATGACTGATAGTTCTGTGGGACTGAGGCTTTTGGAGGAAGGGTTCATGACTGTGTTTCAGATTTGTTTGTGTGTTCTGGGTTCAGTATGGTGGTGGAATGGAATATCGGAGGGTGCGGTAAATATAGTAGGTCTGTGAGGCAGAATTTACCAGCTCTGAGGATATGTAGCAGCGACGTCCACAGTGACCTCTACCTGTCCAGATTCTGTTAGTCCATAGTCCTCACCAACCTTCACTTTGAAACTCTTGTAAATCATGCCCAATCCTCCTTGCAGTATCTCCTCTCCATCCATAAATTTCTCTTTGTTCTGGGATCCCAAATTCGTGCACACTCATTTCTCACACTGAAACTCTTGCCACCCAGGCACTAGAGCAGCATGCACAATGCCACCTCAGAAATCTCTCCAACCACTAACCACCAACTCCTCTCTGTCTCCTGGTCCCTACAGTGGAGAAACCAACCATATCATTCAGATTCAACGCAAAATCCATATTGGATAGTGCGTGACTTGGTTCACTCATTCATCTAGCTGTGATCCACCACCACTGCCTCCAATCGTCCTCTGTGAACATTCCATAATTTTGAAACTTGAAACTTCTACCAGTAGAGCACTTGCCTGCGAAAGGCAAAGATCTTGAGTTCAAGTCTTGGTCCAGCACAGTTTTAATATGCTAGGAAGTTTCATACCAATGCACACTCTGCTGCAGAGTCAAAATTTCATTCTGGAAACATCCCCCAGGCTGTGGCTAAGCCATGTCTCCGCAATATCCTCACTTCCAGGAGTGCTAGTTCTGCAGGGTCTGCAGGAGAACTTCTTTGATGTTTGGAAGGTAGGAGATGAGATACCAGCACAATTAAAGCTGTGAGGACAGGTTGTGAGCCATGCTTGGATATTTCAGATGGTGGAGCACTTGCCCATGAAAGGCAAAGGTCCCGAGTTCGAGTCTGGGTCTGACACACAGTTTTGATCTGCCAGCAAGTTTCATATCAGCGCACACTCTGTTGCAGAGTGAAAATTTCATTCTGGATTCTAGAATTTCTTAACCTCAAGCCTTGCCTCACCATCATTCCCCAAATCCCTCAACAAGGAAACCAACCTTACATCCATAGAAATAACACAATCCACCAACCTTGTAATCTGGCCTGCTGACAAAGACTCAACCACTGTGGTTTTGAACCACAGGAATTACCTGGTCGAGGACTCTACCAGCTGTCAGATTCGTCACTTCCAAAACTCTGTACCAGTGATCCAGTCCAGAAATCCAACAGGATCTGCAGCCCCTCTTCAAATCCTTAGGCCCATCCCAGAACCTCTCCCCAGAGTCTTCTCTCTCCTCATTCCTACCACACAGCACACTTCTCTCTTTTAACTGCTTCCAAGAGTCCATAAACACAATCACCCAGGATACTCCATTGTAGCTGGTTACTGTGCCTCACTGAGAGAATCTCTGCTCTTGTGGATCAACATCCTCAGCCTGAAATAAGGATATCCTGCACAATGTGCACACACACGACATCATCCTGTGCTAACCTATTCATAGGGCATATACAGGGTGTTACAAAAGGTACGGCCAAACTTTCAGGAAACATTCCTCACACACAAATAAAGAAAAGATGTTATGTGGACATGTGTCCGGAAACGCTTAATTTCCATGTTAGAGCTCATTTTAGTTTCATCAGTACGTATTGTACTTCCTCGATTCACCGCCAGTTGGCCCAATTGAAGGAAGGTAATGTTGACTTCGGTGCTTGTGTTGACATGCGACTCATTGCTCTACAGTACTAGCATCAAGAACATCAGTACGTAGAGTCAACAAGTTAGTGTTCATCACGAACGTGGTTTTGCAGTCAGTGCAATGTTTACAAATGTGGAGTTGGCAGATGCCCGTTTGATGTATGGATTAGCACGGGGCAATAGCCATGGCACGGTACGTTTGTATCGAGACAGATTTCGAGAACGAAGGTGTCCCGACAGGAAAATATTCGAAGCAATTGATCAGCATCGTAGGGAGCACGGAACATTCCTGCTTATGACTCGCGACTGGGGAAGACATAGAACGACGAGGACACCTGCAATGGACGAGGCAATTCTTCATGCAGTTGACGATAACCCTAATGTCAGCATCAGAGAAGTTGCTGCTGTACAAGGTAACATTGACCATGACAATGTATGGAGAGTGCTACGGGAGAACCAGTTATTTCCGTACCATGTACAGCGTGTGCAGGCACTATCAGCAGCTGATTGGCCTCCATGGGTACACTTCTGCGAATGGTTCATCCAACAATGTGTCAATCCTCATTTCAGTGCAAATGTTCTCTTTACGGATGAGGCTTCATTCCAACATGATCAAATTGTAAATTTTCACAATCAACATGTGTGGGCTGACGAGAATCTGCACACAATTGTGCAGTCACGTCATCAACACATATTTTCTGTGAACATTTGGGCAGGCATTGTTGGTGATTTATTGATTGGGCCCCATGTTCTTCCACCTACGCTCAATGGAGCACGTTATCATGATTTCATACGGGATACTCTACCTGTGCTGCTAGAACATGTGCCTTTACAAGTATGACACAACATGTGATTCATGCACGATGGAGCTCCTGCACATTTCAGTCGAAGTGTTCGTACGCTTCTCAACAACAGATTCGGTGACCGATGGATTGGTAGAGGCGGACCAATTCCATGGCCTCCACGCTCTCCTGACCTCAACCCTCTTGACTTTCATTTATGGGGGCATTTGAAAGCTCTTGTCTACGCAACCCCGGTACCAAATGTAGAGACTCTTTGTGCTCGTATTGTGGACGGCTGTGATACAATACACCATTCTCCAGGGCTGCATCAGTGCATGAGGGATTCCATGCGACGGAGGGTGGATGCATGTATCCTCGCTATCGGAGGACATTTTGAACATTTCCTGTAACAAAATGTTTGAAGTCACGCTGGTACTTTCTGTTGCTGTGTGTTTCCATTCCATGATTAATGTGATTTGAAGAGAAGTAATAAAATGAGCTCTAACATGAAAAGTAAGTGTTTTCAGACACATGTCCACATAACATATTTTCTTTCTTTGTGTGTGAGGAATGTTTCCTGAAAGTTTGGCCGTACTTTTTTGTAACACCCTGTAGAGAATCCTCTGTAACCACTCAGAATCCCAAACCCTTCAACTAGTTCAGGTGCACCTTCCACAGTATTCTGCCACCTACCAAATCTACGCATTATCCTTGTCCATCCCTGCCCTCCGTCCCCATTCCTCATGGCTCATATATCCCTGCGGTAGACCCAGGTATACATCATCCCATAAACACGTACTACAGTCTAGTCACGGGTATCTCTTGCACTGTCAAAGACAGGACTACCTGTGAAAGAAGTAATCCACAGACTAAGGTGCAACCATTGTCTGCTTTCTGTGTGGGCATGACAACCAATGAGCTTTCTGTCCACATGTATGGGCACTGACAAACTGTGTTGAAGAGACAGCTTAACTTTTCTTAATTGTGCAGCTGGAAATTCTCCTTGTAATATTTCATTTGTTGCCGTAAGCCCACCCGGCCCTGCCCCCCCCCCCCCCCCCCCCCGCCCCCCAGTCTAACACAACACAGCCTTCTATTGCTCCAACACACCCACAATCCTTTCCCCTTTCTTCTATTTCTCCACTTCCAACTACACCGAACTGAGCAACCCTACTCTGTCCCAGCAACATCCCTGCACACTCCCACAAGCAGCACTACATCTTCACCCAACCCACCCTGCTATCCTGCTTCATGCCTCTTCTTTACCCCACCACTGGATTGCTGATCCCATCAGCCCAGTTAGGACTCAAGTCTGGCTCTGGCCTCAGCGGCCAGAACTATGGTCGTGTGTGCAAGGTGTACGCGTGCTCCTCCTCCCACCCTCCCCCCCCCCCCCCCCCCCACCACCACCACCACCACCACCACCACTTCAGAAGAAGGCCTTTTGACTAAAAGCTAAATACTAAGTTTACCAAAGGGATCAAAAATGTTTTATTTATTGATGATACAGGCATAATTGCTACAGATTCATGTCAGCAATAATAAAGCAAATAACTTATTGTTCAGAATTCATTTGTGGTTTACAACTAGTAGCCTGACTCTGAATTCCAATAACTTTGTATGATGATTCTTAATTGCAACACAACTCAATCATTGTATTGTGATGAAAGAAGATGGACGTGAAGCTTTCTTGAAAGGATAACATGAATGTCTGCCAGCAGAACATAAGCACAGTTATGTTTACTGTTACAATATTGCTTTGTAAAATTGTTCACAAAATTTCAACTGGATGACATTACTCATATTCTGCAGAATATTGTAGTGTGGCATGTTACCATCATCAAGCAATCATGATAACTATATGCTTCCGAGCATGCTTGTATCCTCTGCAGTACATGCTTTTTCCAAAAAGAACAAATTTTTAACATTAATGAGAGAACCAATTTTTTGCTGTGCTCTGTTCAATGGTATTGTTCCCATACATGGCGCAAATGTTTCTGGCTCTCTCTACTGCTGTCAACCCTCTATTGAAATAAAACAGAAGAGTATGTCAGAAATATTCCTGTTTCTCCACTTCTCACTCCATTTTCTAGTGCCCACAGCCCCCCCCCCCCCCCCCCCTCACTATTTCCAAGTGACAAAATTATGGTATGTAAACTGAAATAGTAACAGTGAACTACAAATAAAAATGCCAGTATGTAAATAAATCCATAGCAACTGGAATATTAACATGCAAAATAAAAATGCTGTGGATTTATGAAACAACCTAATACTATTAGTTGGGAACTTGCCTAAATTAGCATGTTATAAGGCTCAATTGACTAGCTATAGTAAGGGCATGATAAGTTAGCCGCTAGCCGCCAAGACCTGGTCATTAAAAGTTGACACCATTTGGAACATTTCATGTTGACTGTTCTCTGTTGCAGATTGCTGCCACCCACAGCTACCTTAAAGTTGTGACACATTAACTGATTAATAACAGTTAGTTTTACTCAACAATGGAAAATCCAGGGAGGAATGTAACAGTATTATAGAAAGGATAGTTGCTTCTCACCATATAGTCGAGATGCTGGATTGGAGATAAGCACGACAAAAAGTGTCAGAAAGTGAGCTTTCGGCCAAATAGGCCTTCGTTGAAGGTACACACACACACACACACACACACACACACTCTCTCTCTCTCTCTCTCTCTCTCTCTCTCTCTCTCTCTCTACGTCATATTAGGCACAATCACAAATGTCATTTTCTTCTACCGATTGTGTTGTGTTACAACAGCCATAATTTAATTTCAAATTTCTTGTTATGAATATGTATCTCATTTGTAGATGATTGTCTCAGGAATGAACTTTCGCAGATCGATGTTACTTCTGTGTCAAAACTTATTGATAGCAGAAGGTCAGCGTAAGTTGCACATCTTGTAAGTTGTACATCCTGTAAGTTGTCAGTACCAGAAGACAAACCACAAAACGTTCCCCCTCTCAGACCCTGTAACCCTGCAGTGGTCACACTGCTTACCCCTCCGTCCCTGTGATATAAGCAGCCAACTTTATGTATCTTACAGCCAATTGCACCAACGTCAATTAATGGAAGTGTGTCTTAAGGTATTACTGTCTATGTAAGCATTTTTTGTTGGTTACTGAGTAGGAAAAGTACACTCTTAAGAAGCTTTTAATGTTAGTTGACACTTTTGTATTTGGATGTTTGTTACTAGATGCATCTGAATACTTGATTCAGGCTGTATGTGGACCACAAGCCACAGTTGGATGACCACTGTTCTAGAGCTTCATACAGGGTGTTTCAAAAATGACCGGTATATTTGAAACGGCAATAAAAACTAAACGAGCAGCGATAGAAATACACCATTTGTTGCAATATGCTTGGGACAACAGTACATTTTCAGGCAGACAAACTTTCGAAATTACAGTAGTTACAATTTTCAACAACAGATGGCGCTGCGGTCTGGGAAACTCTATAGTACGATATTTTCCACATATCCACCATGCGTAGCAATAATATGGCGTAGTCTCTGAATGAAATTACCCGAAACCTTTGACAACGTGTCTGGCGGAATGGCTTCACATGCAGATGAGATGTACTGCTTCAGCTGTTCAATTGTTTCTGGATTCTGGCGGTACACCTGGTCTTTCAAGTGTCCCCACAGAAAGAAGTCACAGGGATTCGTGTCTGGCGAATAGGGAGGCCAATCCACGCCGCCTCCTGTATGTTTCGGATAGCCCAAAGCAATCACACGATCATCGAAATATTCATTCAGGAAATTAAAGACGTCAGCCGTGCGATGTGGCCGGGCACCATCTTGCATAAACCACGAGGTGTTCGCAGTGTCGTCTAAGGCAGTTTGTACCGCCACAAATTCACGAAGAATGTCCAGATAGCGTGATGCAGTAATCGTTTCGGATCTGAAAAATGGGCCAATGATTCCTTTGGAAGAAATGGCGGCCCAGACCAGTACTTTTTGAGGATGCAGGGACGATGGGACTGCAACATGCCAGTTCTGTTTATTGACGAAGCCGTCCAGGTAAAAATAAGCTTCGTCAGTAAACCAAATGCTGCCCACATGCCTATCGCCGTCATCAATCCTGTGCACTATATTGTTAGCGAATGTCTCTCATGCAGCAATGGTAGCGGCGCTGAGGGGTTGCCGTGTTTGAATTTTGTATGGATAGAGGTGTAAACTCTGGCGCATGAGACAATACGTGGACGTTGGCGTCATTTGGACCGCAGCTGCAACACGGCAAACGGAAACCCGAGGCTGCTGTTGGATCACCTGCTGCACTAGCTGCGCGTTGCCCTCTGTGGTTGCCGTACGCGGTCGCCCTACCTTTCCAGCACGTTCATCCGTCACGTTCCCAGTCCGTTGAAATTTTTCAAACAGATCCTTTATTGTATCGCTTTTCAGTCCTTTGGTTACATTAAACCTCCGTTGAAAACTTCGTCTTGTAGCAACAACACTGTGTTCTAGGCGGTGGAATTCCAACACCAGAAAAATCCTCTGTTCTAAGGAATAAACCATGTTGTCTACAGCACACTTGCACGTTGTGAACAGCACACGCCTACAGCAGGAAGACGACGTACAGAATGGCGCACCCACAGACTGCATTGTCTTGTATATCTTTCACATCACTTGCAGCGCCATCTGTTGTTGAAAATTGTAACTACTGTAATTTCGAAAGTTTGTCCGCCTGAAAATGTACTGTTGTCCCAAGCATATTGCAACAAACTGTGTATTTCTATCGCTGCTCGTTTAGTTTTTATTGCCGTTTCAAATATACCGGTCATTTTTGAAACACCCTGTATGAAACTCTTTTCCCTCAATTACTCTCAAACAAGGGTCTACTTTGAATAATGGCTGCAAGGTGTGATATTTGGGATCCTAACCTACACCTAACAGATCATTTCAAAAAGGCAGTCTAACACCTGGGGACCTATCCTTGCTAGCTCACAAGTGACCTTTCATTGTTTAAATTTAGCATTTATCAAGCAGTTGTCATTGATTTGCTTGATCTTTGTTGACACAGCCATGATCAGCGATTGCTTCAGAAAAACAGCCGATCAAATGCACCACAGCAACCACAAGAGCAGCAACAGGCACAACAAGAAAACAGTGGAAATACCAGTGTGCCCCTTGAAACCCAACAGTTTGGTGTTTCTCTGCAGTTCATAAAAGATCACAATAATGCTGATCCTATACCACCTGTAATGCGCCAGTGTGTAGAATTCCTTAGTCAGCCAGATGGTAAGTATCTCACACCTTAACAGTCATAGTTGCTTTACATTCATCTTAAGATTGCGAAATTTTTGATGCAAGGTAAATAAAATATCTGAACATTCTTAATCTGTTTTTCTAATAATTGCACTGTATATAGAATTGATTATCAGGTGAGTATTTAATCTGTACTTTGTCAGTTCTATCTTTCAGTTGTCGCATGTCACTTTTATTTCCTGTGTTTGAATGACAATTGGGCATTTCTGGGAGTGCTCAGTCACAAGCAGTAGCGTAATTTTTGAAAAAGAAAAAATGCTTAACCTATTATTTTCTCTGTGGTGGTGTAGAGTAATTCATGAGTGATTGAAATTATAATGAGTAAAAAGAAGTAATAATGTTACAGACTGAAAGATTATTTTCATTATAGCATTGGAGACTGAAGGATTATTCCGTAGATCATCAAGAATCACTCAAGTTAAAGAAGTCCAGAAACGGTTCAACCAAGGCCTTCCAGTAGATTTTCAGGGTGATGTTCATCTTGCGGCTGTTATACTTAAAACATTTCTCAGAGAGCTGGAGGAACCATTGATGACATTTGATCTGTATGATGAAATCACACAGTTTCAGTGTAAGTAATACTAATTAATTTTTGTTATACTGTTAAAGATACTGTATTGGTATTGCAGATAATTTATTTTATTAATAATACTTAATGTAAGCTGACACTGTACTATAGACAAATTCAAAAATAGTTCCAGTTGTGGTAAATTTGGGGAGAGAAGAAAAAGAAAATGTATTACCTGTAGTTTCCTCTCTTTTTTTCCAGCCCATCCCCTCCCAACCTTTTTTATTTATTTTCTTTTAGAACAATCATTTGTTAAAGAATTAATTCTTAACCCCCCTCCTCTCCCCCATATGAGCGTGCTAAACTGCTAATCCCCCCCCCCCCCCCCCCCCACACACACACACACATATTTCATTCTGTATTTTATTCCAAGTTAGCTGGTCCAGGTCACTGGATTCACATTTGGGAGGAGCGTTGTTCAAATCATGGCTGTCCTGATTTGGTCTTGCTGTTGACTGATTGTTAAACTCTCGATCTTGCTCCTTGATTCTATTTTATTGTTAATAAGAAACCTATTCTTTCGGTTGTTTGTACTTTTTTGAAGATGTTAATAACATATGAGAACAGAAAAAAATACCGACTGTAATAAAGTAGGTAGTTATAGTTTTGGACAGTAATTTGTATACCGATAACAGAGAGATGGCAATGTATTTACTGTTGTTGTAAATTATTCAGAAGGACTACATCAAATCTGAGCAAATTCCTTGTGTAAATGAGCCCATTTTTCCCACCTTCATTTCTCTTTTCATCTTGTTATTTCATGACTTTTCTTCAAACTAACTCCATTTTGCTGACGAGTACTACTGTTTCTCATTTCATGTTGGCACTATTCCCTAGTCCCAACCCAAAACTGCTTTCACTTCTTGACACCAGAAACCTTCATATTTGGGAACATTTATTATAAGTTTCTTTTTACATTACCATGGTCAAAATGGAACCATGAAGTGACAAGTTTTGTAATGCTAGAAATTATTGTTCACCTCTTTGAAAGTAGAATTTTCTGTTTCTTAATTATGGTGGTCAATTTATTTGTCTGCTGTTAATTGTTTCAGGTATAGCTAAGGAAGAAAGGCCACGCTATGTAAAAATTCTTATATTAGAGAAACTTCCGGAGGATAATTACCAAATACTCAAATATCTTGTACAGTTCCTTTCAAAGGTATAGGTTCACTAGCTAAAATTTTCAAAATTTAGGTCAATATTTTTCATTTCAGGAAAGAGTTGTGTACAATGACTAATTTTGTCCTGCAATATTTGTTACAGGTTATGGACAGATGTGATCTGAATAAAATGACGTCTTCAAATTTAGCTGTTGTATTCGGCCCAAACCTAGTATGGGCTCAGACAGGACAGTTCTCACTCTCTGCCATTGGGCCTATCAATATGTTCACTGACTTTGTTCTCACAAACCATGAACAAATATTCATTATTTAATTACAAACTGAAGTAGAGTATGTGCTCTTCCATCAGTCTGAATCATATAATATTTTTGAAAAAGAGATTGTCATCATCTTATCAAAGCTCAGGCTGGGTGTGAACTGATAATAGCTGGATCATATTTTGTCTTACATTAAATGCCCCCAGCAATATTTTCTCACAGCTCAGTGAACACTTTTTTCTGTGAGACTATATAAAAGGTCAACTGAATATTTTGAGCAAGCACAAATCATGCTATGGTATTGTAATGTAAAGAGGCATTTTAGCAAAAATGTTTTCTATGTTTCATGAAAAAGTGAAAAATGTACATGAACATTTTAGCAAAAAAAAGTTTTGTATATTTTGGGGTAGTTGAAGGCAACATGAAATACCAAAGAAATGAGGCAGTTTAGCAGCATAACTTTGTGCTTTGCTAAATTGAGATAGGAAGATTTTATATTAAAAAGAACTGAAAGTAGTACAGGCAAAAAGAATTGTAACTTAATATTTGTAAATATTGTGAAAGATATTATATGTTCATTTATTTAACAGTAGACCTCTTGTGGTAGCCAGCACTGCAAAGCTAATTACATTATGTACAAACTCGAACAAAAAGTGAGGAGGACATATATGAAGTGGTTGTCATTTGGCCGACTATTGTTTGTAACAGTGTGATTCAAGGCGGAGAATACTTAACTCTAGTCATTAGCTGTGTTCAATGTATATGTTGAATCAGATAAATAATGGTCTCATGCTTGTTATTCCAACCTATGTTCAACGAATTATTTCCTTTTTGGGAATATATGTTAATCTGAAGGAAGCTCCTTTTAACATTTTGATTCAAAAGTGTTGTTCTTGATAATTTCTTGTCGTAAGTTTTTGTTAGATTTTCAAATGCGTAATTGAAGGTATACATTTACTCATACATGAATGCTATTTCTCATGGTTTGGCATGTAAATTTGGTACATGCCCCCCATCTTATTATCCATATAGTGTTTTGTCATATGTAAGTTTTCTAATTACCTACTTACAATAATTCTGCTACTTAAGAGGATTAAGATGAAACGTTTATGAATTTTGTTTCATATGAAGAATAATATCGGTGCCACCACATAGTGTGGTCTATGAATTAATCATTTGGGATATAACTAAATTTGAACATTATTCACACTCCAGTTATGTGTGAATTGTAATTCCCCTTCGATACTGGTACAGGCTCAAACTAGCAACCAAAATTTAACTCTTGTAGCAGGCATAATTATTAACATAATTTTTAAATATTTGTCTGTTTTATATATGCTATTGAATAATGCAGCACTGAAATTGTATTTTTGTATTGCATGGTGAGATAAAAACAATAAGAATTTATCATCACTGAAAAGTAGGCCTATCTCTTAAAAATCAGTGTCTGTTCACGAAATTGTCAGTGACAGATGTACTGTATGATTTTTTCAGTATAAGTAGTAAATGCAGTGCATGAATGTTATTTGCCTTGCATATAAATTATTTGTATTACATTTATAAATTAGTTTAATGCGCACATTTAATATGTAAACAGCAGCAGTTCATTTCTTCTTGTTCCTTTCTTTTTCTTTTTGCTTTTGCAGGAGGAAGAAATAAGCCTTTCAGACACTGCAATTGTGTTAATTACTGTAGAGTAATTAATATTGTCAATATTCACTGCTAAAGTGGTCATAACTTAGTCAATATTATTATTTCTTGAACATTCATTAAGTGATCTGATATATAATGATATATTTTTATACTTAAGTTTCTTTGACCATTTTGTTTTAATTTTTTACAGAGAAAAAAATGTGTTTTATATACTATATTGAATTGTATTTATCTTAACTTACCTGTAACACAGAGACCTTGCATTGAAGGTTATGGAATGGACAGAGCATTCATTTTGTGTATTGTTTAATAGAGAGCTTGTCAGAAACCACATTTCACTCAGGGAGGAGAGATTTTAAGAAGGCTTTCATAGGTACGGACTGTTTGGAATAATGAGAGATTCGAATTCCTTATCTATGTATGACATGGAGGGAGTTTCCTTGAGGCAACTAATATTCTGCTTCCAGTCTCAATGAGGTTGTTAAATTGAGCATGTTGGGGTGGCGGCAGTAGCACTAATAGTAGTGAATGAGTGAAGAGCAAGTGATCCAACTCAGTGCATATTGTCATTTGTATGAAAATACTCATACAGAGTCTGATATTTTGATTCTGTTTGGCTTTTTTTAAATTTGTATTTCAGTAACATCCCAGCATAAGTTATAGTCTTTGTGTCTGCAAATTTGTCTGTCAACCCTGCTCTAATTGTAGATGTTTCAGCAACTGATTAGTAGGCACTCTGCTTCTGCCACAAGTTGACATTTTGATGTTTTATTTATGCAGTAAATAATCACACAAGACGGTATTGCATCCCAATGGTCTTTATCCACAAGATTATTTACCAGTACTGGTATACTTATTAGCCAAGGCAATACAACTCTCATACATTCTTGTCAGGATAATATTCCCATTTGTTCTGTAGTCGTACAGTATGCCATTAGATTGTAAAGTGTGGTTAAAAAAGTTTTTATCAATATTTTTTTAAATAGTGCAGATGGTTTTCAACCGTGACTTGCCTTCTGTTGCGAGAAGTTGAGAGAAGCTAACTGAAAGGTACTCTCGTACGGCATATTTTTTTCTTGTTGTAGAAATTGCCTTTGCAACATTTGTCTTCATGCAGAACCAAAATACAGCTTATATAGCATTTTTGTATCTTGGTAATCTTGTCAGTAAAACTCGGTTTCATATCTTTATTTCTGTTCTTAACTGTGTCACTCTGACAGTTTATAGCAGTGCAAGAGTAAGGACATTTGGTCAATATATTTTATTACGCCATCAGCGCAAGAGAGGAATCAAAAAATAATTTTCGTGAAGCAATTCGGAGTTAGTAAGATTTATGTTGTTATCTCATGCAGAAAAACATACATTAACATTATAATTTACAGCTTTTAGTTATGAGACTTGTGTTGCTGCAGCCCTGGTATTGTAATTTGTTAGTTGGTAAACCGCACACAAAGTATAAATCATTATTGGTTACTTGCTATTACAGTGTGATTGAAATGGAACTTTTATGACACAGTGGTGACTGTGAAAGTTAATTAAAGTAGTAGATACACTGGTATCTTGAAACTACAGCTTTGTGAGGAGCACCATCTGTGTTAATTCTCATCATCACTGGAAGGAAACAAGTATAAACATTTTCAGAATTAAAATAATATGCAAGTAATTCACTTTTGAAAACTATAAAATCACAGAGAGACAAGAATTACTTGCTAGAACTTACTGCTTGCAACTAAGAAGAATGCACACAACAGGACTGTTGCGTGATATAAGCTACAGCAGAATATTTGCACCGCTCTAAAAATTTCTTGTTCTTGTTCTGGTTCTTGTTCTTCGTCTTCTTCTGCTGCTTACTACAGTTCTCTCTCTCTCTCTGCATTCGCGATTTGCGTGTGTGCGCGCGCGCGCGTGTGTGTGTGTGTGTGTGTGTGTGTGTGTGTGTGTCATTCCATGGTTGTCATCCCTTTTGTTGGGTAGTCATCCGGACAGTCGTTTCCCTTGCGATCAACCATGTTTACAAATTTTATCAAATTGTAGAATCCAGCATTTCCACATGGTTCTTCAAATTTCTTTTCCTTGTCATCATTCATTTATTTATATCTTGTATTTCATACTGTTCCCTTACTTATACACTTGTTATCTTGTCCCATATGGTTACTCCTTAGACCTGCCTCATTACCTTCATTTCCAGTGCCATTAATTTTCATTTGATCTTTATCACTTCTGCTCCATATGTCATAACAGGATGCACCGATGTTTTATATACTTTTCTTTTCACCTCAGCTGTCATAAATCTGTTTCCCGATACAGTATTTTTCAGGCATCTGGCTGCCTTTATTCGCCATGTCAACTCGTTTTTTAGTTCAATAAATTATACATTGTGTCAACAGTCCCTGGATAAGTAAGGCTCATTCCTTTTTCAGTTCACTACCATCTTCTTCGAATTTATATCTTGCAGGTGTTTTTGATATTACCATACTCTTTTTTTTTTAGGTGAGAGACTGCTTATCTGTTTTATTGAAATGGTGAAGTAACCATTGTAAATTATCCTCATTACTTGCTATCACTACAGTGTCATCAGCCTAACATATAATATTTACTACTTTATTTCCTATTTTATATCTTGGTCTGTTTCATAAGGCACTGATGTTTTTCTCCATCATTAAGTTGAACTCTCATTGTCTAATTCGTTAAGCTTTTATAACTTCACCTGTGAATATTTCGTCTTTTAATTCTCATTTTATTACCTGTATATATATCTTCTAGGATTTCACTAAATCCATTGGCACTCTTGTCGATTCAGGTATGAGTTATTTCATTTTCTCTGATCCTATCAACAGACTTTTGATAAGTCAGTGAAACACAGTTAGCCTGGGTTATTAGACTTTGTGGATTTCTCCACAATATTTCTTGCTGTTTTTATGTCATTCTGTATTCTATCTCTAATTTCTTATGTTAATGGCTTTAAGGTGGTTTCAAGCAGGGTAATTCCCTGGTAATTATCTAATACCTTTTTTTTTTTTTTTTTTGTATACTGGAATTTTAATACTTTTTTCCATTCCTTTTTTTCCATCCCACTTACCTTCACAAACTGGTATGTAACATACGAAGCTAATGATAAAATACTTGCGCCCCCCAGCCCCCCATATTTTATTAATTCATTATGTGCCATGTGGCCCTGAAGATTTCCTGTTTTTAAGTATTTTTTATTGCCGTGCTTATTTCCTACAATGGGAAGTCTAGTTGATTGTCGTTTTCAGTGCTTAGGTGTCTAGTCTCAATTTCTACATTTTTTTATGTCAGTATACTGTAATCTGAAAGGATATTGCCTCTGAATTTTGCTTACATTCTGTATCTTAATATGTTCATTAATATCCTCCTTTTGCTGATGGAGCATCCAACATACTTTCTTGTGTGTTCCCAAACCCTCATTTATCTGTTGAATATCTAATTTCAACTAATTAAGAATGAGCTTATACTCTGTAGAATTGTCTTGACTTTGCCTGGCTTCAGATTTTAGAATGCTTTCTTCTTCTGGATAGCTAATTCCTTAACAGCTTGATTAAACCATGGTGTTCTGTACATAGTACTGCTCCATAGCTCATTGACTCTTTACATATCCAAAGATTCTCATACTGCCTCCTATATTTTTGATCTAAGAGTAGTCCATATAGTTTCTACATCTTGTCCTTTTAAACACGGGTTATTAATGATTTTCTCCTTTAATCTATTTTGATATTAATCATAGTAATCTCATCCTCCATGAATTCTGTTTTAACCCTTTCTTCAGTAGGCATCTTAATCTTTTTGTTTTTCACTCTGAGTTTCAGCTTCAGTTTACTCGTCAGCAGCACATGGTCTGATCCTATGTTGGCTGATGGTAATGTACTCACATCTAATATTTGACTTGGATAAGTGGCTCTGTTGGTTTTGATGCAATCAATAACCAAGCACTGACATATTACTCCTCGTGTATTTATGTTGTGGCTTGTGGTCGAAGTTCTAAAAATATGGTTAATGTAATTGCATAAACATTGTGTGGCTGACTTGCTTATGTACAAGCAATGTAAATATGTTGAAGCATTACAGCTATTCAACATACTGGCACCTTCAGAATAATGATAACATTTGATTTCTTCATTTGTGTGACCTTTGTGTCAGTAGCTGCTATGTGAATAATTTATTCAGTTGGTAGTGTGCATGCAACTGTTACAACGTGCTTTTTTTGTTATGACACACACATCATCTTATTCAATTAAAACCTTGTAAATGGCTGGATTTTCTACTGTTTCTTGCTCACAATCAGGGTTTGATGTCCGTATGCTCATTAGTCAAAAAATTTTATGTTCGGCACTGATGCTGCAGTAAATTAAAAAAAGGGTGGGGGAAGCAAGGAAACCAATCTAAAAGGTAAAAATTGTGTGAAATGTGCAAGCATGAAACATAGCCTTTTGTAAGAAATAAATGAAAAATAGAATGCCATAACTGATATGTTTTATGTGTACAAGATGCGACATGAATGGTGACAAAACAACACAATCTGAATAGTCGCGTAAACTATATAATATTTAAATTTTTGTGGATTTTAGTTGCTGGTTCTTCAGGAAGCAACTTGGTTGATTTCTCCAGTCATTATTACTGCAGTCCAGTTGTTGAAGAGATCAGAATTGGAAGAGTTTCTGCTGTCGTCATTGTTGGTCCACCATCTCAAAGTTTGTGAGAGTATCATCTATGGTCTGTCCTAATAACCCATCTTTTTTTCCAAAACATATCTTTGTTTTAATTATGTATTCATCAAATTTCTCGCAAGTTGCTGCAGTCACAGATGCAATTGCATTCTTGTAGCTTCTCTAGAGAAGTGTCTCCTGTTGTATTCTGCTCCAAGACATGTTTTTTAATTTACAGTCGGGCCATTTCTGTGGCAT
Source organism: Schistocerca serialis cubense (assembly GCF_023864345.2). Lineage (NCBI taxonomy): Eukaryota > Metazoa > Arthropoda > Insecta > Orthoptera > Acrididae > Schistocerca > Schistocerca serialis. The sequence goes on from NC_064642.1 coordinate 454,718,150, forward strand.
GTAGATCGTACATGTAAAGAGTTAACCAGAGTACTGTATGCCCATGATTCTTCATTGATTCATCAAACCAATACAATTTTTTCAGGACTTTTAAACTAATTCAAGCAGTTCAAACTTCATTTTTTCGTCTTGTGGTAAATTGTTATTTTGCAGCCAATTAATCATATTGATTTTAACAGCAAATTGTGAGAGTACTTTGTTTTATTGCACACTATGATAAGGAGCCTTATCAGTAGTTGTAACATTAGCTTTTGGTAGATAGAGAAGCAATTATTTCTGCACCCACTTCTCAGATTTGGTAGCATTCATTTGCCCTTGATAATCTGACTGACTTTTCTGGCTTTAAAAATCATTTCTGATCCTGAAAACTTGCATGAACAAGTGTGAGTCTGTTTGATGACCTGGCATTTGTTGCAACACCTGTAATATTTTCGCTCTGCCAGCATTTACTAAATGTATTTTTTGTCCACCAAGATTCATTTAAATAGATAATGTTCGGTCCCGGGAATGGAAAGTTCAGATGCTCCAAACCTCATTGTGTGTGACAGTCTATTAAATGTGTCTATGGACCATGCAAATTCTGTTCTTTTCCGGATTGCTGTGGAGGGCTATGGATGCAGCAGGGACTCTTCTCCCATAAGAAGAAATGTCTTACAGTGTATTGCATTACACCCCAATTTAAATCATCACAGATCTCGGACACTTTTTCCCAGGAAGACCAAGAGAAGATTCAACAGAAATACCATCTTTTTAAATTTTTGTAATAGTTCTTACAGGTATGCCAGTATAGTTGGCAGCTCACAGATTACTTTGTTTCACCACATATATAAAATTTGCTGCTCTAGCTTGCTGATATTATTATTTTATAACATTTCTTATTATTTCTCTGTCCTCACTACACCTCCCTGCACTCACAAAACATTGTAGAGGCAGAAGTAGTAGTCTCAGTGACTATCAGTTCAGTAGTCAATGAAGCACACACATTTCTTCGCACACGGAAAATGATGACAAAACAAAACAGCAAAGCAATAAAGATATAAATAACTAGAAAAAATAATGCACTAATGAAAGACAATAGGAGTGATAACACTTTGAATAACTAAACACGCCAAAGCAAGGCAGACATGCAAGTCTGTGGCAACATATGTCAGACAACCAACACCACTGACTACTTGCAGCCATTGGCAAGGACAAGTAGTATCTCCCCAATCCTCCCATCCACCCCTCACATGCATGCTCCTCAGTTGCATACTGTAGCATCAGGAGGCAAAGTTAAAGTACTGCTAATGCATACATTTAAAAGTGAAAACACAAATCCAAGCTTTCAGAACTATTAGTTCCTTTTTCATGGAGGGGAGAGAAGGGTTTGTTGGGGAAAGAAAGGAGTGGCTGGTCAGTCAAACCCTCTAAGTTGAGAGGGCCTTGCCTGTCGGAAAGGCAAGCAGGAATCTTCACTTCTCCATGGGAAAGGAACTAATAGTTACAAAAGTGAGGATTAGAGTTTTTACTTTTAAATGTCTATTGCCAGCTCTTGAACCTTACTTCCTCAAGGTAAAAATTGCGGGCAGGCTGTATTGAGCTTGTCCCACAAAAAATAACAAAGAAGGTTTAAATGTATGGCTTCACTTTAAAATATTTTGTATTTTTAATAATAACTAATTGGTACAGTTTGTGATGGAATTCTATCACTCACTTGAAAATGCTGAAAATTGTTATGTAGGGAATATATTCAACCACGCATCTCAAAACTAATGCCAAAGATTCAAATTTTATCCATTTGCAAAGAATTTGACAGAAGAGGATTTTCGGAGATGCTGAAGAGTGACAGTTTGATAAGAACTTTGCAGTGCCCCATAAAAGCCACATCAACTTCTAATTTGTTCTGAACATGTTAACTGATCAATTTTCCATGTGCAGTAATGTGATTAGGTGTCATGTACACAAGTCATCAGTTGAGAGATTCTGTCTATGCTTGGCAGTTAGCCTTCAATTTGCTCTTGTACTGCTGACAGGTATTGAGTCTTTGTAATATCATAACTTCTTATGCTGACTTGTTTCCATCAGATAACGTATAACTTCTGTGATAGTATCAATAAATGATAGGAATAACTTAAGTTGAAGAATGGTTTATTTGTGTCCCAAAAATTACACAGTTTTATGGGTGTGGCAATTCTTTATTCACCAAATAGTGTTAATTCATTTTAGGCCATACTGATACTAAGATGATAAATTCTAGGAAATAATACATAACCAAATATAAGAATTCGCTGCAAAAATTCATAGGTGTAATCCTTTGTAGTTGTTATTGAAAAATACACATCAAAAGATATCAGTCTGAGTGTTGGTGAACTAAGGAAATCCACTTTGGATGGATTGAGGTGGAGGTATATAATTCATGTAATGAATCATTCTTGATTTAGTGGAAGAGTACCTAGAGGGGTAAATGTAAATACTGTTCTCATCCCAGTTCAAACAGTGATGTGGTGCTGCTACATAAAAGAACAGGTTCAACCTGCATGGGTGTCAAATGAAACAAGTGTACTGTTGTAATAGTCAACATTTAGTAATTTCATGGTGTGTTTCAGAGGTTTAAACCGCCGCCATTAGGTAGATAAGTGTGGCATATATTTGTATTTGTTGTGTTGAGACTTAAGGGTAACCTGTGGCAAAAATAGTGACAGTGCCAGTAAATATGTTTCATTGAATTTTATAGTAGTTACAGTACAACCTTGCAGAAACGTTAGCATTTAAGCTGTAAGGAAGTCTTTTAGTATGGGAGCAGTATTTACAATTGAGTAGATAAGTTCTAGTTCTAGACAATGGGTTTTTGAGTTGGGTAACAAACACTTTCTACGTCAATAGCTAACACACACCCCCTCCCCTCTCTCTCTGCCAACACTTAGACATAACTTTTGTTGGGAATTTCACTTATATTTATTTAAGGGTTGGCCAGATTTGGCATCTTTAAACTTTGTTCACATGCCGTTTGTGAACAAACTGTAAGTAGGTTAGAAGATGAATTTAAATAGTGTTGGCTTTTGACAGCTATTCCTTTAATTGTATAATTGTTTACTTGTTGAATAATAAATTGTGACTTTGTTACTTTGACTGTTGTAATTGAGATACTGTGTTCCTTAAAACAAACAAAAAATTGCAAACTGATATGTATTATGACTGGATAGATCTTCATTTATAGTTTTCATAAAGCATCAGTTCTGGGGGAGGGGAGTAAGGGGGCTGAAGGATTGAAAACAAATTTCTTTTTTAAAAATCCTGTGACAAATGTTGCTTGTTTTCAGCATTCCTTGTAGAGATTTTATACCACCAGTTACTACTACACTATTCAGATGGTAAGTTAGTGAAAGTCAGTTGCACTCTAGCCATAGGAATTAGAGGGCAGGGGTCAAATGCAAATTTGAATTGCCCAGATGGAGCTCATCACTTGGGTGCTCAACGCCATATCTCCATACCCAGCTATACCTGACCACATATACATATAAATGTACTCTAAAAATATGTGGACAGTCCACAGAAGTTGAAAGTGTAGTTTCCTACAGAAACTATGAAACAAAAACAAGGGAAGTTAATTTGATTTTGATTCTAATACACTATATATTTATCTTCTCCACAAGTTCTGTATAATTACATTCTATTGTATGATCTATTCCTGTACCTGAGGAAGGACCATTGTATTATCTGACAATTATTGTTCACTTTAGCACAACATATTGTTTGTATTTAGCATTTCACCTGTCTTTGCCATTGTTTAATAATCAGTGCAAGCATCTCGATACATCTGTTGCCTCCATCTGTAAATGCTGGGTACTTCTTTACGAAAATAATTGTATATTCAACTAGGCATGTGTTAATCATGATCTTTATATCGACAACTTGCATTGCAGTTTGTACCCTTTTAAAATGTAGTAAAATTTGTTGTCAAGTTTGATTCAAAAATTCACATGCAAATTTAACACTGCACAAAATGTCAAAGTTGACATATAGCATCAGCATGTATCAAATTATTTTCTGAGAGATGTGTGTCCCTTTTTTTGTGTACATGAAAGCTGCTTTTAACAAGTCATTGTGTTTATAAGCATTCCAGAATGTCCATATTTTACATTGTTACCACAGAAGTGATACTGCAGAGTTTTTAATATAGTTTTAAGTCTGAAAGTGATGTTTCTCTGTGATGTTAAAAGTACAGTGTATACAAAGCACTATAATTTTGCAAGTATCAGTTACATTTAACACCATACTTTCTATTTCTTTTCTTTTTATCACATTTGTGTAGTAGCAAATGTAATGTTGTAACTGATATTAAAGCTCTGTCTGTAGTATAGTTTTTCAATGTAATAAAAACATAAACAGTGTACAGATTTTTTAAACCATGCATTCTGCATATCATGTATTTTTTCATAATAAAAAAGATAAAATCAGTTTTTAAATATTTGTTCTTAATTTCCTTATGGTAATGCATTGTGTAGAAATTAACCAGGAGTGGAAACGCCTATGTATAGTTTTACATTTGTGAGTCCATACCTATTCCTTCATTATTGCACCAGCTGACACAGTGATAAGTTGTGTTGTCATATGTCCAAGTGAGTAATCGAATAAGCAGTTGGCTGAGATATGAAGCAACAGTGCTGTTTAATGCTTTGAGTGGGTCATTGCAGTAGGGTAACATTTGCATGCAGCAAAAGAGTAAAATAATGAGCTTATTTATTATTATTTAATGAAACAGGTCTTTAGCTCGTGTAAGGTCTGTTTCTTTTATTGTTGTTGAATTTCACTAAGAGTAAACTAATTTTGTTCATATGTGTTTACCTTGGTAACATAAAGGCAGCTATTCTTTATAACCAAACAAAGTGCACTGCATGGCTGTCTGTGTTATGAAAAATGGTGCACCTACTCGAGCAGTAACTACACTCCACAATCAAAATAAATACCAGAAGATTAAATGCTATTGGAAGTAAATATGCACAAAGCATTCTGTTGATATAGTATACACCAGTATTCTTTTATGTAACTTTTTAGAAATTTCTTTAAGAGATTAAAGTGTTTTGAAGAAAGCTAGCACTAACATTCAGTGAATCTGAAACAAGAAAAGTCAAAAACAATAGTCCACACACTAAAGCATAAAAAATTAAGATATATGAATCAAGCATTCCTTCGTTTGGTGTGAGGAATGATATAAATATTCTCCTTCAACCTGTCTGATTCTACATCTACGTAGATACTCTGCAAGCCACTGTACGGTGCATGGCGGAGCATACCTTGTACCACTACTGTTATTTTTTTTCATGTTCCACTTGCAAATAGAGCAAGGGAAAAACAACTATCTGTATGCCTTCATATGAGTCCTAATTTCTCATCTTATCTTTGCAGTCTTTACGTGCAATGTATGTTGGCGACAGAAGAATTGTTTGCAGTCAGCTCCAAATACCAGTTTTCTAAATTTTCTGTTTAGTGTTTCCACGGATTCCCATTTGAGTTCCTGAAGAATCTCGTAACACTTAAGTGTTGTTTGACCCTACCAGTAACAAATCTAGTAGCCTGTCCCCGAATTGCTTCAATGTCTTCCTTCAACCCAACCTGGTACAGATCCCAAACGCTTTAGCAATACTCAAGAACAGGTCACACCAGTGCCCTATATGCAGTCTTCTTTACAGGTGAACCACTGTTTCCTAAAATTCTGCCAATAAACTGAAATCAAATCATTCGCCTTCACTACCACAGGTCTCACATGTTCGTTCCATCTCATATTGCCATTCAACGTTATGGCCAGATATTTAAACGACATGACTGTGTCAAGCAGGACACTAGGCAACACTGTTTGGTCTTCCTACTCGTCCACATCAACTTACATTTTTCCACATTTAGGGCCAACTGCAATTCATCACACCAACTGGAAATTTTGTCTAAGTCATCTTGTAACTTCCTACAGTCACTCAATTTCGGCACCTTACAGTACACCATGGTATCATCAGCAAACAATCGCAGATCACTGCCCACTGTGTCAGCCAAATCATTTATGTATCTAGAGAACAGCAGCAGTCCTGTCACACTTCCCTGGGGAAATCCTACAATACCCTTGTCTCTGATGAACACTCGCAATTGAGGGAAACATACTGGGTTCTATTATTTAAGAAGTCTTTGAGCCCCTGAAATATCTGTGAACTTATTCCATATCCTTGTACCTTTGTTAACAGCCTGTAAAGGGGTCTGTGTCAAATGCTTTCCAAAACTCTAGAAATATGGAAACTGCCTGTTGCCTGTCATTCATAGTTCTCGGTTCGTGATGTGAAAAAAGAGCAAGCTAAGACTCGCACGAGTTATGTTTTCTAAAACCATGCTGATTCGTGGATATAAGCTTCTCAGTGTCAAGAAAGTTTACTATATTTGAACTGATAACTGAGAATATGTTCAAGGATTCCACAGCAAACAGAAGTTAAGGATATTGCGCCATATGAAGCTAATCATCTTTGATAGGGCCACAGCGTTTACACCTTAAAATTGTCATTTGCATTCTTACCACCTGTGAAGCAGGCATCTGTAGCGACAAGCAATCAGTCCCCCTCCCTCTTATAGGAATTACTAGATGAAAAAATTGGTATAGGAGAAGAAATGGTGAGTTGCATCAAATCAGTTAGTAACAACAGAAAAGGAAAAAAAATTCTGATCTCCTAGTCACAAAGCATCACTTGGTTTGTTACGCAGCACCACTCTGGACTCTCCCAGCTCTTTGACAACTTGTTGTCATGCTGTGAAAATGTATGAGTACATCCTACACAAAAACTTTCTCTCCTTCCTTCAGAGCGATGTTCCATCAGCTTGCACACCGATGATAAATGATGATCCATCATATATTGCTCTTCCTTGTATCATCTTACTGAATTAGTTGTACCACATGAAAGACAGATTTGTAACACCTGTTCCAGTTTTTTCACTGTTACACCATATAGCACCAGAAGCAGGCCCACCTATAAGAGCAGTCATATCATATCAAATTCTCTACAGTCATTGCACATCATTTTATAAGAGATACCACCAAACCAGCCATCCCCTGTATGAAGAGTCACTGTCAAGCTGTGGCCAAGAGCATGCTGTTAAGCACAGTACTGTGAACTACTCACATGCCATCTGGATTACTCATTCTCCCCAAAGACCAACTTTACGGAATTGTAATAATCTTTGCCCCATCATTCTGCCCAATCTCCAATCCTCCACTTATAACTGTCAAAAATTATCATAATACTTTGCAGGGTAATAATGTGGCTGCTACACGGTACATTCCTGGTTAATCTTAATGAGCACAAATGCTCTTAAAAGCAAAAATGCTTGGGAAGAACATTTTAGCTGTTGATCTACATACCACTTTATAGTAAGTGGGAGGTAGCTGCAAGCACATTGTGCATTTGATACTGGTCTAAGAGGATGGTATATCTGAACTTGAAAAAGATGATAGTGAACCATAGAAGAGTAGTCTTGTTCTTTAACACCCCTTCCACTGTGTCTGATAATTGATCCATTACCTCCATATTCCACTTTCTTGTGCCATGTTGGGGTGAGCTTTCACTGTAGTTAGGTCACTGCCTAAAACTCAATGACATTCTGATTCTATACAGGGTGTTACAAAAAGGTACGGCCAAACTTTCAGGAAACATTCCTCACACACAAATAAAGAAAAGATGTTATGTGGATACGTGTCCGTAAACGCTTAATTTCCATGTTAGAGCTCATTTTAGTTTGGTCCCCATGTTCTTCCACCTATGCTCAATGGAGCACGTTATCATGATTTCATATGGGATACTCTACCTGTGCTGCTAGAACATGTGCCTTTACAAGTACGACACAACATGTGGTTCATGCACGATGGAGCTCCTGCACATTTCAGTCGAAGTGTTCGTACGCTTCTCAACAACGGATTTGGTGACCAACAGATTGGTAGAGGTGGACCAATTCCATGGCCTCCACGCTCTCCTGACCTCAACCCTCTTGACTTTCATTTATGGGGGCATTTGAAAGCTCTTGTCTACGCAACCCCGGTACCAAATGTAGAGACTCTTCGTGCTCGTGTTGTGGACGGCTGTGATACAATACGCCATTCTCCAGGGCTGCATCAGCGCATCAGGGATTCCATGCGACGGAGGGTGGATGCATGTATCCTCGCTAACAGAGGACATTTTGAACATTTCCTGTAACAAAGTGTTTGAAGTCATGCTGGTACGTTCTGTTGCTGTGTGTTTCCATTCCATGATTAATGTGATTTGAAGAGAAGTAATAAAATGAGCTCTGACATTGAAAGTAAGCGTTTCCGGACACATGCCCACATAACATATTTTCTTTCTTTGTGTGTGAGGAATGTTTCCTGAAAGTTTGGCCGTACCTTTTTGTAACACCCTGTATAAAGGCTGTTAGTGGCACCACAGTTAGTGTCCAGTCCCAAGGGAACGAGACAGGAAGTGAAACTGAAGGTATAAAAGCAAAAGCTGAAGTGCTTAACTCTGTTTTCAAATGTTCCTTTAATAAGGCAAACCCAAGAGAATAGCCCCAATTTAATACTCATACCACTGAAAAGATGAATGAAATAAGTATTAGTGTCAGTGGTGTTGAGCAACAGCTGAAATCATTAAAATTGAACAAAGTTCCATGGTCCAATGGATTCTATACTGAATTTGGAGCTGGGTTAGCCCCTCTTCTAACTGTAATCTATTGTAGATTGCTCGAACAGTAAACCGTGCCCAGTTCTTGGAAAAAGGCACCGGTCTACAAGAAGGTAGTAGAAGTGATCCACGAAATTACTGCCCAATATCCTTGACAATGATGTGTTGATTTGTTGTTGAATCATAAAACATATTCTTATCTTAAACATAATGAGGTATCTTGAACAGAATGATCTCCTCAATCCCAACCAGCATGGGTTTTGAAAACATCTATCATGTGAAGTGCAACTTGCACTTTTCTCACATGACATACTGAAGGCTTTGGATCAAGGCAACCAGGTAGATGCAGTATTTCTTGATTTCTAAAAAGCGTTTGACTCAGTACTGCTCCTATGCTTATTGACAGAAATACATTCATATGGGATATCAAGTGAAATTTGTGACTGGACTGAGGACTTTTTGGTTGGGAGAACACAGCATGTTATCTTGGACAGAGACCCATCATCAGATGTAGAAGGAATTTCGGGTGTGCCCCAGGGAAGTGTGTTGGGACCCTTGCTGTTCATGTTGTATGTTAGTGACCTTGCAGACAATATTAATAGTAAAATCAGGCTTTTTGCAGGTGATGCAGTTATCCATAATAAAATCCTATCTGAAAGAAGCTGCATAAATAGTCAGTCAGATCTGGATAAGATTTCAATGTAGTACAGATATTGGCAGCTTGCTCTAAATGTAAAATTTTGCGCATCACAAAACGAAAAAATATAGTATCCTATGACTATAATATCAGTGAGTCACTGTTGGAATTGGGCAATTCATACAAATAACTTTGTAGGGATATGAAACGGAATGATCACATAGGCTCAGCCATTGGTAAAGCAAGTGGTAGACTTCGATTTACTGGTGGAATACTGGGTAAGTGCAATCAGTTTACAAAGGAGATTGCTTACATATCACTCATGTGACCAGTTCTAGAATATTGCTCAAGCATGTGGGACCCGTGTCAGATAGGACTAACTGGGGATACTGAATATAAACAGAGAAGGGGAGCATGAATGGTCACGGGTTTGTTGAATCCATGGGGGACTGTCACAGAGATACTGAAGGAACTGAACTTCAGACTCTTAAAGACAGATATAAACTATCCTGAGAAAGTCCATTAACAAAGTTTTGCTTTAAATGATGACTCTAGAAGTATACTACAACCCCCTACATATTGGTTATATAGGGATCATGAGGCTAAGATTAGAATAATTACTGCACACACAGAGGAAACCAGACAATCATTCTTCCTGCGGGGGTAAATGAAACAGGAAGAAACCCTAATAACTGGTACAATGGGACGCACCCTCCACCATGCACCTCATGGTGGTGTGTAGGGTATAGATGTAGATGTAGATGTGTGTACCCTGCATTGTCTTGACTGACCCATGGGCCACTTTTCATCAACATCCATTGTCTAACCTACTTTTGTCTTTGAAATATGTACTGTGGGCAGCACAAACCCAAACCAACATGTACAGTTTTTCTCACATTTTATCTTGAGTCAGTGCAATACCAAAACATTTCCCAATGTTGCATTGTGTAATGTGATGTAGTCCAGTGACATAATACATGGCCGAAGCACTGTCTCTTTTGTAACATAGCAAGCAACTTTGCTCCCCAAAAGTGTAATACAATAGATGATGATTGTAACATTTTGACTTTGTTCAGTTTTATGTGATCATCATTGGAGATACTGATTGTCATATGTCATTTGATTCAGACTGCATTAACATCAGTAAGTTAGCTGTCAGTGGTGATTGTGGATCAAGATGTTTGAATTTAGTATGTCATGAATAGTTTGTGACCGTGACACACCTAGAGTAAAAGAGATGAGAAAACGTTGAGACACAAAATGGGATATAGAATTCATTAGACACTGCTACAGCAGCTTGGACATAGCTTCTCGTTTCCACACATTTCAACTGTACCCATCTGACAAGATATGTTCGAATGTCATGTTCTTGAAGTGCTACTCCAGACCAAGTTCTGTAATTTCTGATGTGCTGCTCTTCACTCTAGTCTCTTTGAGCAATATGGTAAACTGTGGAGGAACTGTTCTGTGGAGCATGTTAATGGATCTTTGAGAAACATTCACTTGGGTGTAATTGATGCATTGGCCCTTACTCAACTGGATCATAATCTGAGCTGACAAAAGTCATCGGACAGCGATGTGCTGTTTATATATGATGGTAGTATCATGTACACAAGGTATAAACGTGCAGTGTTGTAGTAGTGTGTCATTTGTGCTCATGTGAGTCATGTGAAAAGGTCTGACGTGATTACAACAGCATGATAGAAATTAACAGACTTTGAATGCAGAATGGTAATTGGAGCTAGATGTATGGGACATCCTATTTCAGAAATCATTAGGGAATTCAATATTCTGCAATCCACAGTGTCAAGAGGGTGCCAAGAATTGTAAATTTCAGGTATTGCCTCTCACCACAGACAATGTAGTGGCTGACAAGCTTCACTTAACAACCAGGAGCAGTGGTGTTTGTGAAGAGTTGTCAGAGCTAATAGATAAACAACAATGCATGAAATAACCGCAGAAATCAATGTGGGACTTTTGGTGAACATATCTGTTAGGATAGTGAGGCGAAATTTGGCATTGATGGGCTATGGCAGCAGATGACCGACGTGTGTGCCTTTGCTAACCATATCAGTTGGTTCCTAGATGACTGGAAAACTGTAGCTTAGTCAGATGAGTCCCAATTTCATTTGGTAAAAGCCAGTGGCAGGGTTTGAGTGTGGCATAGATTCCATGAAGTTATGGATCCAAGTTGTCAACAAGACACTGTGCAAGCTGGTGGTGGTAGCTCCATAATGTTGTAGGCCAGTGGTGGAAAAAAATTTTTCCTTTGACATTATAGGGCAGCGCCTTGGGCTGTATAGGAGAGAGAGGGAGTAGGGGTAGGGGTAGGGGTGGGGAAAATGGTCATTCAAAGAGGTATTCAGTTTTCAGCAAACTGTGGTTGTTGACAGAAGCTTACCACTTACACATTTTGAATCTACAGTTATAATGTATTACACCAATTATTTCTAAATGAAAAAAATAATGTATTGGAACTAGACACATTTTTCTGAAGGCTTATTTAGTGTCCACTTTTTCCTACCCAAGGGGGGGGGGGGGGGGGGTGATATGGACAGTTTAATTGTAATAGGATTACATGTTTGTTTTTCTGATTTTTGGGCTCACTTTCTAGGTATCTTAATGACCTAGTATCTGAAAGGATAACAAGCGGCTGCAGCAGACATTTTACAATCAGAGTTTTATATTAGATCCAACAGAACAGAGATGCTTTTAAATTACGAGGTATACAACTTTGCTTCCAGTGTTTGCCGATAGGTGGCAACAACGGTAAGTAGCGATCGAAAGAAACAGATCGACTTCGGTCCACATAACCTGATTCAAACATTAGTCAATTTGTATCTGCATCATCAAGTTGTTCTTGATTGAAAATGTCAGTTTACAAGCCTAATTCCCATCATTTGTGGGAGGTGTTACTGTTTTGTTTCAATATGACGAAAACAGCAGCTGAGTCTCATCGAATGCTCTCAAGTACATATGGTAAGGATGCTATTAGTGAAAGAATGTGTTGTGAGTGGTTTCAACACTTCAAGAACGGTGATTTTTAAAGTAATATACTAGCATAGTGGTGGAAGAGAGAATGTTTTCGAAGATGCAGAATTGGAGACATTGCTGAGTGAAGACTCACATCAAACTCAAGAAGAATTGACACGATTAGTGGGAGTGACACAGCAAGCCATTTCAACGTCTCAAGGCTTTGAGCATGATTCAGAGAGGAGGAACTTGGGTACTGTGTGAACCGAAACCAAGAAACGTTGAATGGCGTTTGTGAACAGTTGCTTCAGAGACAAAAACAGAAGGGATTTCTACACCGCGTTGTGACCGGAGACGAAAAATGGGTTCATTATGATAACCCTATCCTGGCCATGCTCCCACATTGACAGCCAAACCAAATATTCACAGCTCCAAGATTATGCTCTGCATTTGGTGGGACCAGCTCGGCATTGTGTACTATGAGGTGTTAAAACCAAGTGAAACTATCACAGGTGCTCGTTATCGAATGCAATTAATGTGTTTGAGCAGAGCATTAAAAGACAAACAGCCACAATACAGCGAGATGCATGATAAAGTGATTTTGCAGCATGACAACGCTAGACCCCACGTTGCAAAAGAGGTCAAAACGTACTTGGAAATGTTAAAATGGGAAGTCGTACCCCACCCACCGTATTCTCCAGGCACTGCTCCCTCCAACTATCATCTGTTTAGATCAATGGCACATGGCCTGGCTGACCAACACTTCCAATCTCATAAACAAGTCACAAATTGGATTGATTCGTGGATCGCTTCAAAAGATGAACAATTTTTTCGACGCGGGATTCATACACTGCCCGACAGTTGGGAGGAAGTAGTGGCCAGTGATGGAAAATACTTTGATTGATATATGTGTAACCAATTTGTTTCATTGAAGCCTCAAATGTTTGGGGGAAAAATGGCAGATGCAAAGTTGTACATCTTGTATATAACTTAATTAACTGAAAATTGCAACAAAAGGATATAATGGTGGATGATAGCTTTGTACATGAAATGGGTTAAAGTCAACAATGGAAAATCCAGGATGGAATGTAACAGCATTATGAAAAGGACAGTTGCTACACACCTTATAGCATAGATGCTGCGTCGCAGATAGGCACAACTAAAAGACTGTCGGAAATGAGCTTTTGCGCAACAAGGCTTTCTTTGGAGATAGCATGTGCGCACGCGCGTGCACGTGCCCCCATACACACACACACACACACACACACACACACACACACATACACACCAGCAGGAAATATCGGAAGCTTCACAAAGTGGAGTCATTGTTATTGGAGACTTAAGTGTTGATTTCCAAACAGACAGTACTGACAAACGTCCAGCTTTAGTTTATTTTCCACAGTAAAATTCGTTATGAGGATTGAAAGACATAGTGCATAAGCTATTGACAATTTGTTTTCATACCCAACCACATACAGTGGTTTAATTGCCAAACCAATAGTCAGTGTTTTCTTGAGCTTAATAGTCAAATGTTACATTTAGGCTAGTTAGGTAGAGATCACGGAAGAAAAGTATTTTATTCCAGAATCATACACAATGATTTGATAACAGTGCTTACAGAGAAATTATGGGAAGACACTGGGGATAAATTTACAAAGCAGACAATGATGGAAAATGCAACTATTTCATAAATACATTGCTAAAGAACTATGAGCTTCATTTTCCCTTAAAGCAAACTTGGGTACAATTGAACAGAAGCAATTCTAAGAGGCAGATAACTTCCTGGACTGAAGTATCTTATGCTAGGAAGATAATGCTCAGAGTAATTCAGAGAACAAGTCGTACACAAGATTTGAAACTCCATTACACCAGTTGAATCCTCTGCTATCATCAAAAAAACACCCCTCATGTACCATTCTCCAAAATTAAAATCTTCCAAGAATAACACAAAAACTATTTGGAATATCATCAAACAAGAAACGAAAAAACTAGTAACCCACATGAAATTGAGCCTCCCGAAAGTAGCCCTGGCAAGAATGGTGGCACTTTGAAATCATTGGCCATGTATATCTACAATTACTTCCTTAGAGAGGGTGCTCCTAGTAATAAACAATCAAATACAGATGGGAAACTTCCTATCAGATTAAAACGATATGCTGGACTGAGACTCAAACTCTGGTCCTGAATCTGAGTCTCGGTTCATCATAAAGTTTTAATCTGTCAGGAAGTTACATATCAGCTCACACACTACTGCAGAGTAAAAATTTAGTACCGAAATATAGATATGTTTTATTTACTTGTGTAGACACAGCATGTACCACCAACAGACATTAGTTTCAGAATACAAATGCTAAGGAGATTACAGAATTCATCCGATCAATAATTCTGTGGGCTATGATGGTGTTTCTACAAGAATATTAAAATCTTGTGCTGTCTTTATAAGATTACTGTTAAGCTATCTTTGTATTCAATTAATGACTTGGAACATATTTCCAGACAAACATAAATATGCTGTAGTAACAGCCGTCTGCAACTACGGAGGTAAGCAAACCACCTCTAATTACACGCCTGTATCACTTCTTGCAGTCTTTTCAAAAGTATTTGAGAAAGTGTCCTTTGGTTCAATACTGACTCACTGAACTGAGCAGAACTTTTTAACCATCTCTTAGTCTGGCTTTCACAACAAATTCTCCACACAGAAAGCAATACAAGACCCCCACAATTAAAGTGCTATCAAGATCAAACAAGAAAAATTATTATGTTGGTATACTCTGTGATCTTGCCAAAGCCTTTGATTATTGGATCACAAAATTCTACTTAACAAACTAAAGTGACATACCGTTAATGTCATTCCCCTTGCATGGATGGAAATTTTACTTCTATAACAGGAAGCAGAGGGGTCTTATTAACAGACTGTATCTCAGGCACGAAAATCAGGATGGGTGAACATACACTATGTGATCAAAAGTATCCGGACACCTGGCTGAAAATGACTTAAAAATTCATGGTGCCCTCCATTGGTAATGTTAGAATTCAGTATGGTGTTAGCCTTGATGACAGCTTCCACTCTCGCAGGCATACGTTCAATCAGGTGCTGAAAGGTTTCTTGGGGAACGGCAGCCCAGTCTTCACGAAATGCTGCACTGAGGAGAGGTATTGATGTCAGTCGGTGAGACCTGGCACGAAGTCAGCGTTTCAAAACATCCCAAATGTGTTTTATAAGATTCAGGTCAGGACTCTGAGCAGGCCAGTCCTTTACAGGGATGTTATTGTCATGTAACTACTCCACACAGGCCGTGCATTCTGAACAGGAGCTTGATCGTGTTGAAAGATGCAATCATCATCCCCAAATTGCTCTTCAACAGTGGGAAGCAAGAAGGTGCTTAAAACATTAATGTAGGCCTGTGCTGTGATAGTGCCACACAAAACAACAAGGGACGCAAGCCTCCTCCATGAAGAACGTGACCACACCATAACACCACCACCTCCGAATTTTACTGTTGGCACAACACACGCTGGCAGATGACGTTCATCAGGCACACTCATGCACTGACATCGGATCGACACATTGTGTACCGTGATTTATCACTCCACACAACGTTTTTCCAATGTTCAATTGTCCAATGCTTAAGGTCCTTACACCAAGCGAGGCGTCGTTTGCCATTTACCGGCATCATGTGTGGCTTATGAGCAGCCGCTCGACTATGAAATCCAAGTTTTCTCACCTCCTGCCTAACTGTTATAGTACTTGCAGTGGATCCTGATGCAGTTTGGAATCCTGTCTGATGGTCTGAATAGATGTCTACCTATTGCACATTACGATCCTCTTCAACTATCGGCAATCTCTGTCAGTCAACAGACGAGGTCGGCCTGTACGCTTTTGTGCTGTAAGTGTCTCTTCACGTTTTCACTTCACTATCACATCAGTAACAGTGGACCTAGGGATGTTTAGGAGGGTGGAAATTTCACGTAAAGACATATGACACAAGTGACATCCAATCACCTGACCACGTTCGAAGTTCGTGAGTTCGGTGGAGCACCCCATTCTGCTCTCTCATGATGTCTAATATGTCTAATGACTACTGAGGTCGCTGATGTGGAGTACCTGGCAGTAAGTGGCAGCACAATCCACCTAATATGAAAAACGATGTTTTGGGGGTGGCCGGATACTTTTTAATCACATAGTGTAAGAAGTAGAGTGCCAGTTGCACCAGGACTGGGCCCATTATTTATTCTCTTAATCTCACAAAGGCTAAGATTATGCAATTTCAAACAAGCAATAATGACCTTCTAGAACCATAAATGGACATTAATAGTCATACACTGAATGAAACACCCTTTGTAAAATTCTTTGGGTCATTTGGATAACAAGTTACAATAGATTCAACACACAGATAAACTAACGAAGAAGCTCAGTTCAGCATGTTATGTTTTCAGAAGCATCTCTCACTGTTTTGGCCCAAAAAAGAACATCTGCTTATTTTCACTCCCTTTTGTGGGATCATGCTCCTAAACCAAATAAAATAGTTTTTCAGTGGAAGACAGCAGCAAGAATATTGTGCAAAGCAGATAGCTGTGCATCTTGCAGAAGTCTTCTTAAAGATCATGAAATTCTTACATTCACTTCCAAACAATTTATTCCCCAAAAAATTATTTTTGTTACTGATAACACAAATCAGTTTCAGGTGGATTATGATCTATACAATCACAATACAAAACACAACATTAATTTTCATGTGGAATTTGCTTCCTTGTATAGCATTAGCATCAGAGTCATGCAATCTGGTGTCAAGGTACACAACAAACCCCCATCTAACACAAATCAAGAAATTTAGGTTCTCTACTAATACAAGAAATAAATAAAAATAAAATAAAAACATACTCCATATAAGCTACTCTTTCTAAAAATTTCAGAAGGTCTGGTAGCTACATGACAAATAGCAGAGTTTGTTATAAAGCTGGGTGACAAGTCATAGCATACTATAAATAGGACTCAGTATTTACAGATGTAAAAATATTTTCTTTGAAAACTACCATTGTAATCAAGTACATGCTAAGCTACTAGTAGCAGTTAAATATCAGCTACATATTAGTGCTGAGGAGATCACAGATTTTTCACATCAGCACCTTTCTTATTAATTTTCTCAATTAAATTTAGATGACATAAATGTTATTAGCACTAAGCATTATAGTGATGGTTTATTGTTAATACAGTTTACAGATTAGGTTGGTATGATGTTTTTGTGTTATGTTAATGTATACTTTGACTCATTCCACTTCCTGAAGTTGGTTCTTCTTGAAGGGATTGCAGAACATGATGTATGAATGAATGAACTAACTAATGATCAATGACTTTCTTGAGGTCCAGGAAAGGAATATAAAGCGAGCTGTTATTTTCTTGGTGCTTCTCAACAAGAAGCCATTCAACAATTTTTCACAAATCCAGCTTTTGACTAATGAGCTTGACAAAGCAATTCAAATGACAACCAATAATGCATTCAAAGACCTCCGTTGTGTGTCTCATGAGTTAGATTGGATGGTAACTGAAAAATTCTGCAGAGCTTCCTGTCTTTTGGAGGAATGGCACAATGATAGCTGGTTTCAAATGTCATTTGTCTGTCTTTGATGAGTTGAGCAATTTGTTGGATTTGTGGCACCAATGAGGTCGACACCAGCATCGATATGCATTCGTCTTTGGATTCTGAGCATTGTCTTTGGACTCTGAGCATTGTCTTTGGGCTGTTCTGCCATGTTCAGTTCTTTGTGAGCCTTGCATGTGTTTAGGAGAATAAATGAACTACTGCTAAATGGGTGTTGCTTGGTGTAACCAACCCAAACGTCTCCCTCAGATTTACCACCCGGCTGCAAGTCAATGTTGGGAGTTCCATAATTCTGCCATAAGGTCATATGGACTTTAGAGCTGTCCTGAATTTGGAAATATAAATTTTGTTGAGGGTACTTCAATAGTAGGGCAGATACGGAGACCTCTTGGATGAGATCTCAAAATAGCTCCATAAGCATTCCCTAATTTTCATCTGGTCATAAGCATTCCCTAATTTTCATCTGGTCAATCAGCATCATCCTCAATTCGTCACTGGTACAATATGTAACAGTTTTGCTGCTATGTGCAATTTGGGTGATAACATACGAAATTCTAATTTTAACAGGTCTCATGAAAGGGTCAGAGTTTCATTACCTTATAAGGAAGTAATGAGTGTGGCTTAAACTTACTTCAGCATTAGTGGAAGGTAATCTCTTCTTCTTCTTTTAGTAAATCTGTCCTCAGACAGGCATCAACTGGATGTCCTCCTTACCTCTCTGTCCTGAGCATCCCTGTTCATTTGCTTGTAACTTCTTCCTCTTTTCACACATGTTAGCATTACAGACCTTCTTCTTCCTCTCCACCTTTTTTCTTCTCCATGATTCTCTGTAGCAGACAATTCCTACATAATATGTGACCCACCCTACATGTTTTCCTCTTCTGTGTCATCTTCATGACTCCTGTCCTGCCCTGCTCAGTGCCTCAGCATTTCTCATTTTATCAATATGTTTCATTTTCTTCATTCCTCTCCATAACCACATCTCAAAACTGGTTAAATATTTGTGATCTTTCTATTTGACTTTCCACCTTTCAAAACCATAAGACACCACACTCCACGCAAAAAAAAAATTGACAAACCTCTTCCCAAGTGTGATGGGGAAGCTTCTGGCTGTCAGCAAACCTTTCACCCTCCCAAAAGCTTTTATTTATTTTCTGTCCATATAACAAAAAGTTTTCTGACATTATCAGGAAGATTTAGCTTACATTACACATATACAGTAAAATATTTACATTCTTTCATGACATCATATGGATCAGACACGTCTGTACACACTATTTTTCAAAAGGGCACTACAAGTAGATTCCTCTATAGTGTAACACAATTTAGCTTATACTTATAATAGTACAGTACACATAATACAGTGTATAATTACATTCTTTCATACCACTGATAGATCGGAGACATTGTCTATACACACTGTTTTCCAAGATGGCACTACAGATTAAAGTCCTCTATAGAGTAACAACACTTCTCTATTAATAATTGCTTCAGTCTACTCTTTAGCATATTTAGATTTGCTTTCTTGAGTTCACAGGGTAGTGCATTGTAGAAAATTGCTCCCATTTTATGTGGGCTGTGGTCCGTTGCCTTTTTATTGGTCACAATTCTATGAAAATTTTCCCTTCTCCATGTATCATAGTTGTGTACATTACTATTTGTCATATTAAATTCAGGATTTTGTTTCACGAACATGACTGTCTGCCGTATATACGAGGGCTATCCACAAAGTACATCACATTTTCGTTTGTGTCCGTTAGGGGCGGGGCTAGTGCGGCCATCTTGGTGTCATGGCATTCTGCCGCTGAGTCGGCATCCTGCCGTGCAAGTGAGAGCTTCATGCTGTACTCTGTTGATTTACTGTGACAGTTTGAAATGTCTGTGTTAATTGAAAATGCCGCGAAGTGTGAAGTGCGTGCTGTAGTAAGGTTTCTGACTGCAAAAAACTGTACACCGATAGAAATCTATCAGCAGCTTTGTGAAGTGTATGGCGACAACATAATCACTGATGGTGGAGTGCGTCAATGGGTCATAAAATTTAAAAATGGCTGAACTAATGTTCACAACGAAGAGCGAAGCGGAAGACCCAGCATAGTGACTGCCGAACTTGTCGAAAAAGTCGATGCTGCGGTCCGTGAAAACCGTAATTTCACAATAACGGAACTCTCTATGAGTTTTCCACAAATTTCACGAAGTTTGTTGCACGAAATCATTACCAAAAAGTTTGGTTACCACAAGTTTTGTGCAAGATGGATACCAAAAATCTTGACAGAGATTCACAAAAATCAGCGAATGGCTGCAGCGTTAACGTTTTTGGACGCTTACGAGAAAGATGGCAACTCATTACTCGATCGCATCGTTACTGGTGATGAAACATGGGTTAAGCATGTGAACTGCGAGACAAAATTGCAGTCAATGCAGTGGGGGCACACAAATTCCCCCAAAAACCCAAGAAATGCATGCAGACAATGTCGGCAAGGAAGCTGATGGCGACTGTCTTTTGGGACGAAAAGGTGTGATTTTTGTGGATTTCCTGGAAAGAGGCACTACAATAAACTCTTGCCAAACTCTGCACAACCTCAGAAGAGCAATACAAAACAAGTGCAGGGGAAAGTTGGGCTCAAAGATCTCGCTGATTCATGACAACGCCTGCGCCCACACGGCAAATGCCACTCGTGAAGTTCTCGAATCTTTTAAGTGGGAGTTGTTTCCTCATCCGCCGTACAGTCCCGACCTGGTACCAAGCGACTTCCACTTATTCCCAGCAATGAAGAAGTGGTTGGCTATGCAGCGTTTTGATGACGACGCACAACTTCAAGAAGAGGTAACCACATGGTTGAAGGCGCAGGCGGCCGAATTTTACGACGAAGGAATTTCCAAGCTTGTCCATCACTACGATAAGTGTCTTAATTTAAATGGCAACTATGTGGAAAAGCAGTATTTAAGTGTGGCTTTCATCTGTATACAATAAAATAAATTTCCAATACTTTATTTATTTTTAATTCCAAAACGTAATGTACTTTGTGGATAGCCCTCGTACATGGAGTACACCGTAAGAATTTTATATTTTCTAAAGATTCTCTACAAGGCTCTCTCTTCTTTACTTTGGCTACCATTCTTACTGCCTTTTTTTGTAATCTAAAAAGTCTATCTGTATGAACTGCTGATGCCCCACCCCATATCTCAGTACCATACTGAAGGCATGGATGAATCAACCCAAAATATATTTGCCTTAAAGTATCATGGTCCAAGAAGGCTGAGACCCATTTCAGTAGATACACATTTCTACTGATTTTCTTGCAAATATTTTCTACATGTTCTTTCCATGATAAGTGTTCATCAACAACAATGCCCAAAAATTTATGTGAATTTGTATATGGAAGACCCAATGGGGATTTAAATAGAGTATCAGTTATGGCAGCATTATAACTGAGGATGAACTTCATTATTACCATTTTGTCTTTATTTACAAGAAGCTTGTTTGCTGTAAGGTATGTGGACAGAGTATTGAAACTGATCTCAGTGCTGTTAGCTGCAGACTGCATATCACTGCCACAGCTGATGAAGGATATGTCATCAGCATAGCTTACAACCATGCAATTTTGGGGTTCAAATAAGTTATTTACATATACAAGGAACAGAAAAGGCCCTAGTATGCTTCCTTGAGGCATGCCACATTGAAGTGCCCTGAAGGTTGATTTGGTTGTTAGGAGCTGCTCATTATTTTTATAAGTTAGCTTTACACACTGTTTCCTGTCGTTCAAATATGAGGTAAGTAGTTTCAAGGCTAGTCCTCTCAACCCGTACTCTTCTAGCTTACACAGAAGAATGGTATGATTCACAGTATCAAAGGCTTTACTAATATCTAGGAAAGTACCTATTACCTTGTCACTTTTGTCCAGCTTATTTAATATTTCATGTATAAAAGATGTAGTGCTGTTGTAGTAGATCTCCCTTTTCTAAATCCACGTTGTAGGTTGTTTAACAGATTGTGTTTGGTGAAATATGATTCAACTTGATTTAGTATTACTCTCTCTAACAATTTGCCTAGTTCTGAGGTTAATGATATTGGCCTGTAGTTTTTCGTGTCAGTTTTTAATCCCTTTTTATGCACTGGTAAAATTTCAGTAATTTTCAAAAGGTCAGGGAACACACCATTACTGAGGGAGGTATTTATCAAGTGAGTCAGGGGTTTCACTAATTCACTAATTCATCCTTGCATTCCTTTAGCAGTGTAGGTGAAATGTCATCCCAGCCACAAGTGCTGATATGATTGCTAGGATGTCCCTCTCAGTAATGCAATGGATATAAAAGGACTGGCTAGATTTTCCAAGACTAAAATTTTGTGGCTTGATTTGAACTTCATTTGTACCAACTGTACTGAACTTTTGTATAAATTTCTCACACACTTCTTTTGGGTCATTTACTTCTTCACCATTATCTTTTAATGTTATGTCGCTGTGTTCACAGGAATTCTGTTTCTCACTTTCTTTATGCATTATTTTCCAGGCACTTTTACTGATACAGCTAGAGTTCCTTATTTCAGAGGTATATTTCTGTGCTTTTAGGTTAGCCATGACTCTCTGTATGTTTTTCTGAGCAGTTTATATTTTGTTGTGAAATATTGTAGTTTAGTATCTGTAAAAAGTTTATAGCAATCTTTCATTTTCTCCCTCAGTTCAGTAATTTCAGAAGGGAGATTCTTGGCTTTATGGTTTACAGCTTTATTTACTTTTTTAACTAAGGACAGGTTTCATTTAAAGTGTTACTGAATAACTTTCAGAAATATTCCCATTTTTCATTCACTTCAATTACATTGTAGGTACACTGGTTCCCATTTTTCATTCCCTAGTGCCATCTTAAGTTTAGAATAATTAAATTTTCTTTTATATATATAACTGTATCACTTTCAGTTACATCTATGTTCCCTACATCAATTTGCATAGTAAGGGCTCTGCGATCACAAATTTAGTTTTCTAAGGCGTTTACATTTACTTTCTCTTTTCCTACATTTGTGAGAACATGGTCAATACATGTCTTCATATTTGCAGAGACTCTTGTAGGTTCTGAGTTCATTTGTTTAAAGTTATAACACTGTAATACATCCATATAGCACAAATAATTAACACTATTATTTAATGAGTCTGTGTTGATGTCTCCAACAAGCAATAAGTGTTTTTTATGCACTGCTGTCCCCTCCAACAAGTCCTGTTGGCAATTTAGAAACTCTCCTGTGTTACTTCCAGGTGACCTATACAGTGCTGCTATAATAAGACTGTTGTTTCCATACTTTAGGTTTACTGCTCCAACCTCAAATACCATTTCAGTACTCACATCATCTATCCATTTCACTTTTTCACATTTTACATCATTTCTACTATAAATGCCTACCCCGCCACTTTTGTGTGTCTTTCTGCAGTACAAGTTTATAAGTTTGTAATTTTTTAGCCTGTAACCATATGCTTCCTCTTCCTTGCATCCCAGTTCACTCACTAGGAAGAGGTGTGGCTTACTTTCATTTAGGTAAACATTCCGCTGCTCTGTTTTATTAGTTACATACTGGACATTCTGATATGCAAGGGCTAATTTATTATGCTTTCCTCTAAAAAAAACATCATTGTTTACTCTGTGACTGAGAATTTTGTTTAATTCGTCTTTTTCTTTGATAATTTCCCATATTTTGTCACACAAGAATTTTTTGCCTTCAAAATTTAGGTGCATACCATGTCTGGTATGTAGGCTTCTGTTCAGTTTGCCTATATTTAATATTTTACATTTACCAAAACAAGCACACATTTGTTTCATTTTAATGTTTGTTTTTTGAATCAACTTATTTACACACAAATTGTGCATGAGATCATACCTGTGAGGCAGCATTGTAATAATGGTGTTTCGTGATTTATTTGCTTCTAGGAAGTTTTCCAGGCTTGCTAGGCTCTCTTTCTCATGGAGATTCTGGTTCTCATTTCCTCTGTACAGCCACTTTGGATGTTATCAAGCTTCCCAAATACTGGAATGACTGAACCTGTTCTAATACCACTCCATCATGTGATAAACTAATTGTGTCATCTTTTTTTCTAATCCTCATCACTTTGGTCTTGCCAATGCTTACTTTCATTCCAAACTCTTTACCCACACTCACAATACTCTCCATCACTACCTGGAGCTCCTCCTCTGTTTCTGCTAGCAAAGTCATATCATCAATGTACTTGATGGTTTTTATTCTTTCTCCTCCCACTACTAGTTCTTTTCATTTTTCACAGCCTTATTGGTTACCTTTTCAGCATATATACTGAAAAGTTCTGGTGACATACAGCACCCCTTCCAGTAACCATCTCTTCAGTTTCATCTTTTTCTACTCTAACTACCACTTTCTATCTCATATAGAGATGCTTTACCAACCTTTTATCCTTCCAAGAGCCTGGAACAGTTCACGAGTGTTAAATTTCATATCTATAAAGAAGTGGCATGTGCTGTTTACTTGTGTCCACAGTAATACAATATTTTAGAAAGGGCAACACTTTTTCATCTGGACTTTTATGAAATGCATTTGTTCACCACAATTGTGATTCGTAAGTGATAGCACAATACGAAGTGCATAAATGCCTCATTTCTTTTAAGAGGACACCATCTTTGTATCAACTATGTTTACATATTCCATCAACAATGTTTACATATTCCATGGGTATAGTAATACAGGAGCATTGGTCATTTATTTAAAAGAATGCAACCCTGCATGTACTAATTTATATGCAACCTATGTCTTCTGCATACACAATTTCCACTGTGTGTCCACCTGGTGTGACATTCGACAACTCAGATAGCCCAGAAACACAAGTTGGTAGAAAATGTTGGCCTTCAAAATTCTGCCAACATAGTTCTGGAATGATGGCAGAACTTTCAACCAAACTTGGTACACATATGACTTATTACCAGGAGGCAATTGCCATATGACTGATACCCACAGTACCCCTATTTTGTGGTAGTGGGAAAATGGTGACATATAAAAGTAACCTTGGAAAGCTGAAGCAATTGATACACTATAACTTACTACCTACAAAGTCAAATGATGAAATATCAGGGATAGAATATAATAACATGAAATGGGATAGATTGCTACCCCCCACCCCACACAGAGGAAACACTGAGTGGTAGAGAGACACACTGAAAGAAAATTGCGTCATATTATCAGCTGTCAGATGAAGCCCTTTGTCAGATGTAAATGAAACATTCAAGCATAAAATCACATATACATCAGCACTGTCATCTCCAGATGTTAAAGCATGACTGGGACTGCAGTGAGCAGCAGTCTTGGCAGGGGTGGGTGAGGACAGAAAAAGCATGGGGCAGGGATGGAGAGGCTGCTGTAGTGCTACCTATGGGAGTTCGCAGGGACAGGATGATGGGCTGCTAAGTGCAGCATCAGAAAGCTGCACTCTGCATTAAGACGGTACAATCAAAGCAAATCAGTATTGTGAGACTCTAAGAAAACTATGGCGAGCCATCGAAAACAGGAGGCGAGGAATTCTTCCTGGAGGAACTGTGCTTCTTCACAACAATACCCATCTCAAGAATTATGGGATCTATTTGGATGGGAAATTTTTGGTCATCCACCCTTTGATCTGGATGTTACTCCTAGCGATTTCCACCTTTACGCTAAGCTGAAAAAGTTCATGGAAAGTAAACATTTTGGAAGTGATAAAAAGTTGGAGAATGCAGTGACCACCTGATTTTATGAACTGGTGGCAGAAGAGAACTAAAAGGGAAGTCTGAAGCTCAGGTTCCAAAGGAGCTTCATGTATGTAATAGAATTATTCTTTCCAATGAATATTGTGTTTTCCATTTTGTGTAACTAACTAGTCTTTATTTTTTGCATGGCCTTCATACTTCAGGATTGGAATCTACTCACTGGGAGAACACTGAACAAAATGTGTTAAGTATTAACACGTCAGAAACTAAGTACTTTTTTTTTTTTTTTTTTTACTTATTAAATACATTCTTTCACTGGTGAGCTGAGAAATTTACTTTTTACGCTTGTGTTCACATCCCACTTTTAACCACTGACATGGATGCACTTCCCATTGTGTCCAGAAAGTTGTCCTGTTCGGCTGCAAGGCGGTGAAGAAAGCATCAACTCGTTGCTGCATGTGGTCCTCAGTCAGCATGCGTGGCACCCATCTTGCACACACCTCCTGGTAGTTCAATGTTTCCGTTAAAATTCTGTGAGTGGTGCTTCGGGAAACCTCAGGAACCAATTTGCAGAGATTATCCAGGGTGATCCAACAATCCTCACGCGTGCTTTGCTCAACCTTCAACACTGTCTCCTCAGAAATTGACGGTCTCCCGCTCCTTTGTTTGTTGTGAATTTCGGTCCAACCAGCTGCAAACTCTCTACACCACTTACAAACATTTTTGACATCCATGCATGACTCGCCACTTCCGCCAATTGGCGACAGATTTCAATCGGTGCAGTGCTCTTTGCATTCAAAAACCGAATAACTGCGTGCAATTCGCACTTGGCGGCAACATCCAATGGGAACTCCATTCTCAATGGCTGCTAAGCCAAGGCTGAGCACCTCAGCGCGGTGTGCGCATGTTTACACACAGCGCGTGAAGCACTCTTCATAACAGTGTGACCAACTGCCACACAAACAGAGTTCTGTACTTATAAAAAAATAGGAGGCCTTACTTTTGGGATTAGCCTCGTATCACTGTGTAAGATATTAACCTTTGCTCCCCAAGCACCCTGTATAACAACAGTGCTTTTGTTTTAGCAGTACCTCATACACATTTTACAGAACTGGAAAAAACTTTGGCATTAATTTTGGACCACATAGTCCCAGTGGCAAGGTAAAGTGAACCATTGTCAGGGTTAACTGGATCTCTCAGTTAAATAAATAAATTTCAGCATCCAATACACTGCAAAAATGCTAAAATACACATTTAAGATTATATTTACGAATAAAATAAACATGGAAATAGTGAAGTTAGTAAACATTGAATTCAGTGACATCAATCTGGAACCATCTCTTATTCTGAGAGCGAGTCACAGATCTATGTACTGGATTGGGTAGTTTCACAATTACTTCATTTGAAGCAAATGTGATACCTTCATCTGCAGCTTCAAATTTTGTAATTGAAACAACTCTTATAAAATTTAACATCACAGGCATCATCATACACTTTAATCGCTTGAGCAACATTAATCGTAATGACTCACAGGTGTTTTCCTTTGTACTTTAATGACAATAATGCCCTTTCTTTACAGTTTAATCATATTCATTACCATCTGTGTACAAATCAGCACCTTAGTAGTCAATGTACTGGACGTGATCAGAATCTTCTGAGTTGCTGCTGCTCTTTTCCAATATTTGCTATTCTTTGTAACTGTTTTGACCTT
The DNA here is from genome assembly GCF_023864345.2 of Schistocerca serialis cubense. Taxonomy (NCBI): domain Eukaryota; kingdom Metazoa; phylum Arthropoda; class Insecta; order Orthoptera; family Acrididae; genus Schistocerca; species Schistocerca serialis. The sequence goes on from NC_064642.1 coordinate 454,745,423, forward strand.
TCGTCTTTTGATGTGTCTGTAACTGTTGTTTAACAGCTGTACTGGTATAGGTAGTTGATTTTCCATTCTTTCTATCTCTTGTTGTTTCTCTTTCACCAGTCTTAGGACATGGACAAACTTGCACAGAATATATAATTTTTTAATTTTTTTATTTCTTCTGACTGATGCCCAAGTTTCTCCAACTGCCATCTGCACATGTGCTTGTATCTTCTCCATGTGAGTCATCTGCTGTTTGCTGCTGAACAGCTATAAGTCTGCCCATTACAAAAGATGACAAAAAAATCTATATTAATACATTTGAGCTGAAAGGTGACACTAAAGACTTTCAAAATGTTACAGACTATAAATGCAAAGGATATGCTACACTTACAAGGCTTGCACTGTTGTATACAGTAATTGTTGGTGCATTAGCTGTTGTTCCTTTGAAATTACTAATGAGATAAGTGCAGGAAATGTTATATTTAACCTTTACAGGTCCAAATACAGGTCATCCTAGAATATTGCTCAATTGTGTGGGACTCATATTAAACAAAACTAATAGAGAATATTAAAAGCATACAGGGAAGGGCAACATGAATAGTTATGGACTTCAGTGTTTGTTTGACCAATGGGAGAGTATCACAGAAATGCTGAAGGACCTGAACTGGCAAGTGCTTGAAGATAGATTCTAACTATCATGAGAAATCCTACCACAAATATTTAAAAACCAGTTTTAAATGGCGAATCAAGAATGTGCTACAAAGCCATATGTATTGCTCCCATAGTGATCACAAGACCAAGATTAGACTAATTATGGTGCACACACAGGCATTTAAACAATCATTCTTCCTACACGCCACATGTAAATAGAATGGGAAGAATCTGTAATGATTGGTACAGCAGGAAGTACCCTCTGCCATGCACTTTATGATCGTTTGCATAGAATGGATGCAGATGTAGAAATCTAAGGCCTTGATTTTGTGACCACAATGTAAAAGGAAGGCTAAGAAAACAGTGGCATTATCTTTAGTATAGTTCAAGGAAGCAATCTGAAAGTGTGATTCATGATTGTACAGAATTATTACTTTCAGTTTTTCCTTTGTTGGCTGCTCATGTTTCACACAATGGCTTAACACAGACATAAACAGTTGACTTACCATCAATCCACTTGGACTGGCTCCTACATCTCTTCCAGGTGGGGTACTTTGAGGCAAGTTGTGTCATAAAGAAAAAAAAAGTGGTACTACTTTTCTTGCAGCTGCTACAATATCTGTTTTAGCTACAAAAACACCTCACAAAGGGTCATTATCTAAGCTATTTGTTTCTTCTCTAAGATAAGACAGACATTCAGTAATCAATTTGTACATATACATACATGTATTTTTATTAATGAGGAATGTTGAGAAAATATGACACAGTGATAATTGTCATCAGATTTTTAATTGAAATCTTTAGAAAAAATAAAATTACAGATAAGTTTACAGCATTCACTGCATACTGTACAAATCTGAAAGTAAACACACACATACACATACATAAATATTATTTAATCCTAATACTCTTGATCACAATAAAATGTAATTACAAGTTGATGATTACTGGTTTCAGTTGACACAACCATCCTCAAAGCTATAGAAATAAACAGAAACATTCCCTTTCAGATAACATGGAAACCCATCAGTACTTAAAGACATATATTTTTATAAAGACATAAAAACAAAAGCAAAATAGGAAAAAACATAGCACACTTACACTAGAATGATATTTTGTCATTAACGCTGTACTGAGGTGGCACTCTGAGTGTAATCATGATATGATTTTTTTAACATATGTTTTATGACTTTTATAAAATGTAAATTTTTTAACGATATTGTTCCACATTAACAGAAAGATAATATTTCTGTTTATTTCAATAGATCTGCGGATGGTTGCTACTCAACTGAAATTGGTAATCACCAGGTTGTAATTACGTTTTACTGTGATCAAGACTATTAAAATTTATTTGAAATAACACAGATTGCTGTGTCTCCATCACCCAACGATGTCAGTTCTTACAAACATACACCTAACTGGAAGTAAAAAAACTCTCTCTCTCTCTCTCTCTCTCTCTCTCTCTTTCTGTCTCTCTCTCTCTGTTGAAGAAACCCTACTCCTTGTCTAGCATTGTCTTAAGCTGTTGTTCTACTAGGGACATTTTAACTCTTTCATTTGTTGACCTTGCAGCTTCTCCTAATAAAGCTTTCAGTACTTTCTTCTTTCCATTTTTGTACTGTTTTACTAACTTAGGATTTTTTAATAACACATCTCTGCAAATCTTGTTGATTTCATCTGGATGTATTATCTGACTCCAATGATTTAAGCTGACAATCTGAAAGAAAAAATACTGTTTTAAAAAAAATACCCTAAAGAGCTGAGAACACACCAGTATATACATATATTTCATATTAATAAACCATGAGATACAGGAAAATTTAAAACTAAACTGAGTACAAAGTTTAGTTTTTCCCCCCTGTCAAGGTAGTAAACACTGCCTTGTCAAATTCTCAGAGATAAAGACAGGCTAACAATGTACAACTACTGCTGATACAACCACATAAAAATAACTATGAGTAGTCTTATATTTTGGAACAACAGGTTCTTTAACAGCAGAGGAAAGAGGAAATGGTTGAAGATGGGACAAGTTAGGCCAAGATGAATTCAATTTGTGTCACAAAGAGAAGCAAAGATGTTTTCTTCAGGTTACCTGCCCTTGAAGGTTATGTAATGTGAAAAAGTTATGTCCTTCTCAAACATCTATTTACAGAATAAAATGTTCTCTCTTTTGGGAGCCTCATATTACATATCTCTCTTTACACAAATGATATTGGATTGAATTCTCCAATACCATACGTGAAATGCACATCCCCATTAACCTGCAACTGAGAATGCTGTCTAACAGGTCTGCATTTTGTTCTTTAAGGAATGAAGCTACTCATAAAATTTAATAGTGTAAAGTACACTCTTCATTCTGTTGACAACACCAGTGCCCAGTTCCTCAATTTCCAAAATATAAACTGTTGTTGTGACACGATAGTGCGCATATTTTAGCAGAATGATGTCAGTAGGTACAGGTACTATCTACAACAGTGGACCCTTTTGAGGCACAAATGATTGCTATAGGAATGAGTTCAATTTGGACAAGATAATACAGCCATTAACAGTAAAGGTAGGCTGTGAAAGGAACAGATGATAGTTGGCCAGACAGGTAGATAAATGACCACTGATGTACTAGTGAAAACCACTCTGTTCAGAGCTGCTATTCTAAAATCAATTTGTTATGATCACATGAGCTGACAGCAAGAACAGCCAACTTCAAGGGAAGTCTTACAGAAGGCATTTCAATCAAATCTCATAGAAGTTCACAGCAATGTTTGTTGAAGATAGAACATTAGAGAGGTTATAAAGGGATGGCATTATGGCACATCTGAAACAAAGTAAAAACTAAAGTCATCAGAATTGTTGTATATCTCATCACTACCCCTAGCAGGTTGTCCACCGCTCCGTCATAGAGGTATGTCAATGTCCCCATATCAAGCCAAGGCCAAGAGTGATGAGAACTTCGGTGGCTGTCTCCAGAAGTCAACAGTGCTGATTACATCATTTTGCCACATCTAATCACATGCAACAATGACATCACCCTGCTTACAGATTCAATGCGTGGAGCAACCATCATTGCCTGCAGCATCAGCCAAGAGTACAGATTTACTGAAGTGATCAATTCTGTTTTATACCTCATGGCTCAGTTCACCAGCAATCCAGCAGAGCTCATCATCAGTGGAGCCAAGTGTTCAGGATTCCTCAACAACCAGCAGTTTATCATTGGAAGCCAGGAGCCTGTCTTCACCAGTTCTCAGTCAGAGGGCATCAACTACATAGACCAGAGCTCACATTAGCAAAAGTCAGAAGAGCGCTGCCACTGGGCCAGAACTTATCGCCCACAAGTACACCACCAGCAGAAATAGGGATCACTAAAACCTGGGCAGTGACACAGTAACTGGTCTCTGGATGGTTGTCTATTTCTGGAAGTGACTGTTCATCTATGGATTTTAGTTCTGCAGCCTGGACAGATTCACAGGTGTTTTATCTGAATTGGATGTATGTTATGTGAGTGTTGCAATAAAAAAATGTTCATGTACTTGTTCTAATTATTTATGAGTAGTGGTTTTGCAGAATGCATACACCCAGAACATAGTTACAACCACTCCAACCACCTAAAAATGCTTGAGCTAAGTCAGAGATTAAAGCAGAAGGATCTATGTTCTCAGGCATATGAAAGTGATGATGCATGACCAGATGGGCTGTGGAGAGCTACCTGTGGATTGATGAGCACAGGGAACTGAGGGTCAATAACTCATCAGATTGGAAAGTGAAATCTACAAACATCAGTATCAGCTAACATACAGACTACACTATACAGTCTGAGAGAACTGTTGCTATCGCTACCAGTTTTGCCAATCTTTTTATGAACACTGATGTTTCTGTGAGCAAGCCTGTGACACTGTAATTACATGTGTTGTTCGTAAGCTGAAACTTTGACACAGACTAGAAATATTGCAGACATAATGATTTCATGACTAAAACTTCACATTTAAGTAACTTCACACATATGCAGTGATAATAGTTGCATTACTACCTCATCTTGTTTTTCTTATTTTTCCTTTTAAAATAATTTAAATGTACTCTGCGTCACTACATCCAGTGCAATTTGATGCCCAGCAAATAATGAATAAGAAGAAAAATTGACAGCTAAATATTATATACTAAAATACTGAACTGTTTGTCTTGGCTTTGTGCCATGTTTTTCTGAGCTCACACGATTTGTAAAATCACAGCCTTTCGTGGTGAACATGGACATCATACAGCTTTGCTATACATGTCCATGATATAAAACGAATACTCAATCCAGCACCTGCATCAGTAGAGTGATCCTTCAATACAGTTGATAGCAAATTTTGTCCCAAACATGCAATTAGTTTTCTTTATGGAAAGGAAACATTACCAACTTAAGACTTGAAATTGCAGTGACACACAAACCCTTAACTAAATCTATAAGATAGTATCAAACCCACAACAAAGAAATGGTTCTTCCATATTTGGCAGCTGATGGAAAAGGACAACTACCACTCCTTCTTCAGTTTATTGTTGGGACTAGATCAGCAGGCACTTTAAATATTTTAGGTAATAATCTTCACGTCTGGATGTTCTCTTGTTTATCACTTACCACTGCTTTTTTATTAGCAGTACTCAAAACAACTTCTCAAAGAAAAGTGGCAAATAGAGAAATGCCATGAATATCATGTGTCAGTATGCTCCGATTCCATAAGTGTTCTGCAGGCACTCTAGTAGCTGTACTGAGCAGAAAAATCACTCCAAAGCATCTGGGACATTTTCTTCCTTTTGCAGCCACTGGGCTATGTGATGCCATTCTGCTGGATGCCAGGCCACTAGGGACTGATAGAAAATGATACGGCAGATAGAGCAGCCAAAGAGGCATGGGTGATATGTATATCTCACTATGCGAACACCTCTACAAACTATGAAATCATTGCTGAGGAGACATTGTGTATCAAGACACAAAGCAATTTAAGGGATTTGCTGCAAGTGGGCATTTATTTAAATCAACGGGGAAAGCTGAATTTGTGCTGGACCGAGATTCAAACCCTGGTCTCCTGCTTGCTGGGCAGATGCGCTGACCACTGTGCCATCTACACACAATGATCATCACAACTGCATGGATTACTCTAGCATGACTACCATCAGACCAAAATTCTCAACTTATCCACACACTACTAATGTATTATCCTCACTACTCACAGTATTTAGCCAATTCCCCTAAGAGTTTGAGCCTGCTGTGCATCTGCACTCAAGGGATCATCAGCTGTCCTCGCCTTACTTATATATATACATGTGGTGTGTCAATCGAGGATGCCAACAATACATCAATATACCAGAAATATTAGTATTCATACATCTGTGTCTACACCCATTTTCTGCAAACTACTGTGAAGTGCACGGCTTACTGTAATTGCCATTATACCTGTGGCAACGATAGTTCATGTCGGCCATGAAACTTAATATCTGTGACCTCTAAGTGCTCTGTCGAGCCTCCATCTTCACTTTACTTTAGTCAGTTCTTTGCCATACTTCATTCTGTATGGACGCAGTGTCAAGTGTAAATATATACAAGCTATGACATATATGGGAATTAAGTTTTCTATATCCCGATTACTGATCCCATTCCCATAGTGGTGACCCGGCAGTTCGTTCGTGTTTCGCGTCTTCTGCACCGGTGTTTATGCAACAGGTTATATGCACTACGCAATGACAACAATGCCTTGTTTGAAGATGTGGAAGCACAACTCCACTCATCGAGTTTCGTCGTTTCTTCGCCAATGACTTATTCATTATTTATGCACAGTGATTCACATTCTCAACCAACGCCGTGTGCTAACCTCATTAGTTTTCAATGGTAATCAACTACGCTGATAGAGCGTACAATGGACTCAGGCTTCGCGTCACCGGATTATGTCCGTCCGCCAGTGAAATGTGAATTGAACAATAGTTTGAATTGTGTCTCTTCAATTCGAGTGTTTCAAGAACAAAGTGATCTCCACTCGAACACTTGTTTAGCCATCCATCAGGGCCATGTGGAACGCCACCAACTGTGATGGATCCATTCCGCACATGTGGTGTTCCAGTTGTGTCCAATTTACATGCACAATTCAGTGTTTCGCGTAACATGGACCCCTTACCTCGCCTCACTGGCCCACCGCATGCTCTACAGGCATGTTATGTATCAGATAGTTTCCATGCAGGTGGCATTCTCAATCCCTCCCACCCCCTCACATTTCCAGTTGCTCAACCGCCTGCCGATCCCACGGCACCACCCCTGCCTGCCTCACTGGTCTCCCGCCCTGTTCCGGAAGTGGGTCATTTCCATCCAGCACTCGTCACTCACGGTCCAGTTTCCAGGCTCCCCTCATGTGCCATCCATCCGCCTGTTTCCACAGTACCGTTCATGCCAGCCGTGCCCTGTTTTCATGACACACAGTCAACTATGCCAGCTGCCGCTACTACAGATTTGCTTGCCTACCATGCCGGCCTCTGACTTAACCCCAGTTCAGCCGCTACCCCAGGAGACACCGAAGCCACCGTCGTCACCCCCTCCTGGCTGCCCGCTGAAGCTACCGCCCTTATATGAGGACAACCCGGCATCGTGGTTCGTGCTCATCAAGCATCTGTATGAGTTACATCATGTGTCTGACGACAACTCAAAGTTTCTCTGCCTCGTCACAACCCTCCATGACCACTCGGATTTGATTTGTGACCTGCTCCTTTCGCCGCCGCCTACACCAAAATACGAGTTTGCAAAGAAGACTATAATGGAATGACTTGCCTGCTCGCCACAAGAGTTAATAATGAAGATTTTCTATGTGGAGCACCTGGGGGAACGCAGCCCCTCCAAAACTCTGGCGCCGCCTTCGATTGCTCATGAACAAGCATACCACGCCTGACGCCACACTATGGGCTGTGTGGTCTGCCAAACTACCTACCGGTCTACAGATCAATCTGTTACCACACTCATTCAAATCCTTCAGCTCCCACCTACGTATCACTGACCAGTTGTATCTGCTGCTGCAGCAACATCAGCGAGTTCATTCCACACCGTTTGTCAGCACAGCTGCCCCCGCATACTGAGCTTCGGCTGGCAGTGGCAGGGCTCGCCCCGCCATCACCTCGTCTACTTCTCCTGGCAGTGTCGGCTCTCTCTCTCCGCTATCTGAGCACTCCAGGATTGCCCACGCACCTTACATACCGGTCTATTTTCTGGAACATGTCAACGAGGACTAGACGCCCCCGCTGTCACAGTCTCCACCTCCTCCACACCCTGCTCACCCTTTCTGCTGGTAGCACAAAGTGTTCGGCGAAGATGCCAAGAAGTGCAGGTTGTCATGCCAACACCCAAATGCCGACCGCAGGAACTAAGAGACGCCAAGTCCAGTGGGAAACCTAACAGGCGTCCTCTTACATTACGCACCATTCATTCGTCCACCCGACCAAGTGGTCGTCTCTATGTGCCTGAAATTGGGTCAGGTCTAGCTTTTCTGGTCGACACTGGTGCTGACGTGTCGATCATACCTACTTCGATGGCTCCATGCGCTTCTTCAGAGACGAAGTCACTTCTACGATCTGTCAATGCATTGACGTTACCTACCTCAGGCTCAATAAAGTTTATGGTGACCCCATCTCCTTCTCTATGTTTTGCGTGGGCGCTCTACATTGCTGACATCGATGAACCGATCCTCAGTATGGATATTTTGTCTCATTATGAACTATCTCCGAATGCCATACAGGGTTCAGTGCTCCACCATCCTACGAACACTCACATACCGTGCACCCGCACCTATGTCCAACACTCTCTTTCCACTACAACATACAATATCATATACGAGTGCTCTGCCATCGTGGGCAACATTGTGACCTGCATTACCGACCTACTCTCAGAATATGACTCGGCAATGCAACTCTGCCAGGACAACGAGCAGCTGAAACAACGCATCGCATCCACTTACAGCGAGTTCGTTGTGGCTCATACCTCACTTCTGCAATGCAGTCCTCAGTGCCACCCCCTAAACAAGATTGCTCGGTCAAGTCTAGCTCGAACTGTCACCAGGTTGGTCCACAAACTTTACTTGCGTGTGACATTCCAACCCCCCGTTGCGCTCACCTCATTCAGTGCCGTATGTTTCAAACAGTGCTGCTAATGACAGTCACGCGCATGTTGCGACCACGCCCACCTCTCGGACAGCTACCGCGCATGTTGATAAACATTCCCCCTCTCTCACTCACTGGCCACATGACCCAGTCGCCATTGTGGCCCCAAGTGCGACACCAGCACTGCTTTCACCCGTGCCGGTTGTCCAGTGCAAGGTTAACTGCGGACAGTTGCCGCCCGTTCCCCTTTGCTCGGCACTGCGCACGCACCCACCCCCTCCACACAAGTGTATGCCACGCTCCTGGAAGAGACATGTGACTTTCGTGCTACCTTTCCCCACTCATGCTAACGGCTATGCCTCATTGCCCCTTACTCGTTCGAAGACTCGGCACTGGGACTCTCATGTGCAGTTCTCAGTTTCTTCCGTCACTGATGGAACAACACACAAGATAGTTACCACTGCCGGCCCTCTTATTAGGCATAAGGTTCTATGCCTCAACCCTATCAAGTTGCGTGCGGCCTGGAAGCAGATTAATGAACTGCAACCTTGAGACAGCAACTGGTCTTCACCAATCCACCTCATCCCCAAACACGATGGATCTTTTCAAATGTGTGGCAATTACAGATGCTTAAATGATTGTACTGTCATGGACAATTACCCAGTGCCGAACATCAATGACTTCACTCATATGTTATTGGGCGCCACAATTTTCAGTGTTATTGACAGTAAATGTGCCTACTACCAGATTCCCATGACGCTGGAAGACATTCTTAAGACGGCTATTGTCACACCGCTTGGTTTAGTCCAATACCACTTCATGCTGTTCGGCCTAAAGTATGCGGCGCAAACATGGCAACGTTTCATTGACTCTATCTTGCGACAGTTCGAGTTTTGCTTTGCTTATCTGGATAACATTCTCGTTTTCAGCAGCTCAGCAGAGGAAGATGAAAATCATCTGTCTACAGTCCTCCAGACCTTGAACTCCAACGGTGTCGAGGTCACCAAAGGCAAGTTTCAGTTGCGCCAGGCGTCAGTCTCCTTCCTAGGTTACACTGTCTCCGCTGACAGAATACAGCCTCCCAAATCTCATGTGCAGGCTATCATGTCTCTGCCGCCCCCGGCTACTTACAAAGAGCTATGCCGTTTCCATGGCACCATCAATTCCTGTCGTCGACATCTGCCTTCCACCGCTGCTGTTCAGGCACCCCTGGCGGACACGCTATCAGGCAAACAAACTTCCGGTATCAAACCCGTATCTTGGACTGCTCCAATGCTAGAGGCCTTCAAGGCTCTTAAGACTTCTCTAGCTCATGCTGTGACACACGCCAACCCCGAACCCTCGGCCGAGTTATTCATCACTATGGACACCAGCGACATCACGGTGGGGGCAGTGTTGCAACAATGCAAGGGTGACACAGTTTCTCCCCTTCATTTCTTCTCTAAGAAACTATCTATGGCACAGAGAAAATATTCTGCATTCGATAGAGAGCTCCTTGCTGTTTACAAGGTTATCAAACATTTCCGCCCTGATGTCGAGGGACGTTCATTTTTCGTCCTCACCAATCACAAACCACTGGCAGAAGCCTTCTGCAACCCACCCCCTCGATGTTACCGCCACTTTGACCTTGTTTCTCAATTCACAACAGACGTCCATTACATCACAGGTGCAGATAATGTCGCTGTGGATTTCTCCTCGCAAATCAATGCTGTTTCCCACATCGTTGATCTTTCCGATCTGGCCTCCCTGCAAGCTTCTGATGAAGATTCTCAGGCTCTCCTACAAGACCCATAAACGTCACTTGTTTGCACAAAGGCTAAATTTCCTGGCATTTCCGACGAGGTGTGGTGTGATTCTTCGACCAGCACCCTATGCCCTTTGCTCCCACCCGGGGTGTGCTGACAGGTTTTTGACGCCCTGCATAACCTAGCCCACCCGGGTGTTCGAGCCACCACAGGTCTTGTGTCAGAACGTTTTGTTTGGAAGAATATCAAACAGGACTGTCAAACCTGGGCACACAGCTGGGTTCCTTGTCAGTGCAACAAGATCAGCCGCCACACCTCCCCACCTCTAGACAAGTTTGATATTTCAGCAGGACGAATCCGTCACATACATATTGATCTGATCGGGCCTCTTCCTCCTTTGGAGGGCCACAGATATATCTTATCAACTATCAACTGTCTGTCTCGCTGGGTCGAGGCTGTCCCTCTCCCTAACATTACTGCCAAGACAGTAGCCAAGGCTTTCATTGGCTTGTGGATCGCTCGTTTCGGGTGCCCGACCACTACCATCACCGATCAGGGTCGACAGTCGAATCCTCCCTTTTCACCATCCCCTGCAATATCTGTGGTATTAAAAAAATACATACTACCGCCTATCACACACAAAGCAATGGGTTGGTGGAAAGATGACACTGCACCCTCAAGACGGCCCTTCCATGCCTCCCCCGTGGGTGCTACTTGGTCTACGCTCGACCTATAAACCTGACCTACAGGGGACTATATCCGAAATTGTTTTTGGTGACAATCCGGTCCTACCAGGGGGAACTTATTCTTCCTCCAGTTAGCGAGGATCTTCCCCCCCTCACCATATTTCATTTGTTGGATGTGACGCATTTTCAACAAATGCGTTTGCACCCGCCCATCAGTCACTCAACACGCGAGACTTATGTTCCCACCACACTCTCCGACTGCTCCCACGTCATGCTGCGTGATAATGCAGTTAGGCAGCCTCTTCAACCTCCTCATCTTGGCCCCTACAAGGTCCTGTGGCATGGGAACATGACTTTTGATATCATAATTAAAGACCGCACACAGACAGTTTCTCTGCATCGCCTGAAACCGGCTTTCATTTACCCTGATGGTCTCAGACCGCCACAGTTGGACTCTGTAGACGATCCATCCTTGATCGAGAGTGATCCATCCTTGATCAAGAATGAAGATGTGCTCTCATCAACCTCACCGCACACCTCTCCCACCAAAGATTGTTCACCACCATTCGCTGGTTTCCCGACCTCGCCCCCTGTTTCACCCTGCGCAGGTTTTGCACCCTCACCCACAACATCAGAGACACACACACACACCTACTATCAGTTTGTTCTGCAGCGTGCCGCCGCACCGAGTGAATGACATTTCTATAGTGATTTTCGATGACCGAGTGCTCATTCTTTTGACAAATACCGAGGTCCCGTCATCGGACGGCCCCTTACATGTCAACATTGCACACAACCTCACACTCCCGCACAAGTGTGACCAAGCATCTCTACGTGCTTTCATTTTTACGGATGACTTGATCCACTTAAGGGCCACACACGCTTCCACCACACCGTCGACTGCCCCGCCCGCTTACTCCTGGGCTGGCCGCCGTCACATCCAGCCACGGTGGCTGACTGACTACGAAGTGGACCTGCCTCTAGCCGCTCCGCCTGCACAACCCACCTCGTTCGAAATGGAAGTACCTGTGGTGTGCCTGCCTACGCACACGATTTCCACCAATGTCGACGCCCACACGCCCTCACCATTGGACATCTGTAGTACTCCTTCTTTTACATCATCATACTTTTCTTCAATCTCTTCATCATCTGTAGAGCTAGCTGGCATATAAATTTGTACTACTGTCATAGTCATGGGCTTCATGTATATCTTGGCTACAATAATGCGTCCACTATGCTTACCAGTGCTCCTATTTTTTTATTCATTATTAAACCTACTCCTGCATTACCCATATTTGATATTGTATATATAACCCTGTATTCAGCTGACCAGAAGTCTTGTTCCTCCTCTCACTGAATGTCACTAATTCCCACTACATCTAACTTTAATCTATTCATTTCCCTTTTTAAATTTTCTAACCTACCTACCCGATTACAGGATCTGACATTCCACACTCCGATCTGTAGAACGCCAGTTTTGTTTCTCCTGATAATGATGTTGTCCTGAATAGTCCCCACCTGGAGATCAGAATGGGGACTATTTTACCTCTGGAATATTTTACCCAAGAGGACGCCATCATCATTTAACCATACAGTAAAGCTGCTTGCCCTCGGGAAAAATTATGGCTGTAGTTTCCCCTTGCTTTCAGCCATTCGCAGTGCCAGCACACCAAGGCCATTGGCTTCCGTCATATTAAGGTGGAGCTCACTAACTGCAGCATCATCTGTAGAACCGACTGTGGTTCTTTGGTGCAGAGGTGAGTGGAGGGTCTGAATCAGAGGCCCAGGGGGTTCTGTGATGTGTAGGCTGCAAATCCCTTGACTTGGCCATTGGGTGGTGGGTTACCGGGTTCCACTTAATAGGTCAGGAGTCCACTGCATACAGGAAGCACCTACACAGGTAGTGGGGCTTGTGTGGAAGGGACTGGGCAGTTTTTTAGGTTAGAGGGTCTCGGGAAACCACAGAAAGGGTGTCCATCTAAAAGGGGAAAGGTAAAACACAGTAAGGTAGTTGTAGCAACAATCAGTATTGTGATTGTAAATTGTTGTAGCTGTGTTGGGAAAGAACCAGAGCTCCAAGCCCTAACAGAAAGTACTGAAGCTCAAATAGTTACAGGTATGGAAATCCGACTAAAGCCTGAAATAAGTTCAGCTGAAATTTTTTCAAATGACCTAACAATGTTCAGAAAGGATAGATTAAATACAGTTGGTAGTGGAGTATTTATTGCTCTCAGAAGCAGTTTACCTTGTAGTGAAATTGAAGCAGATAATTCCTGCGAAATAGTATGGGTAGAGGTTTTACTTGACAAAGGGACTAAACTATTAATTGGATCATTTTAGTGACCCCCCAGTTTTGCAGAAGTTCAAAGTATAGCGTGTGCTTCAATTCTGGTCTTACATAAAACACACCAGTGGCAAGACGCAATCAATACCTTCATTGCGCACTAACAACAGTGAAGTCGCTGATGACTGTGCCACTAAAGCAGAGTTATTAAACACAGTTTTCTGAAACTCTTTCACAAGAACAACTGCCAAGATGAGAAACATAGAAGTAGATATCCTCAGTGCAGCAATGCAGCCTAAATCACTTAATAAAGGCAAGGCCTCTGATCCAGATTGTGTACCAGTCAGGTTCCTTTCAGAGTACGCTGATACAGTAGCTCTATGTTTAGCAATTGTATAAAATTGCTCGCTCATAGAAATATTTGTACCTAAAGACTGGAAAAATTGCTTATGTCACACCAATACCCAAAACGGGAAATAGGAGTAATTCACTGACTTACAGGCCCACATCACTGATGTCAATTTGCAGTAGGGTTTTGGAACATATACTGTGTTCGAACATTATGAATTACCTCGAAGAAAATGATTTATTGACACATAGTCAGCATGGATTCAGAAAATATCATTCTTGTGAAACATAACTAGCTCTTTATACTCATGAAGTAATGAGTGCTATTGATGGAGGATGTCAAATTGATTCCATATTTTTAGATTTCCAGAAGGCTTTTAACACCATTCCTCACAAGCGTCTTCTAACCAAACTGCATGCCTATGCAATATCGCCTCAGTTGTGTGACTGGATTCATGATTTCCTGTCAGAAAGGTCACAGTTTGTAGTAATAGATGAAAAGTCATCGATTAAAACAGAAGTAATAACCGGTGCTCCCCAAAGAAGTGTTATAGGCACTCTTCTTTTGTAACGGATTCCCAAAAAGATGTTGCTGTGGGGAAAATTAATGTTTTGTCATACTTAATTGAATGTCCATTCTAGACACAATGTTTTTTGGAGGTATGTGAATGATACTTTCATAGTGTGGCACCAAGGAGAAGACAAGTTAATGGAGTTTTTACAATCTCTTAACTCCATTCATGAGACAATGTCTTAACTCCATTCATGAGAACATTCAGTTTATCATGGAATTAGAGAAAGATGGTTGTCTCCCATTCCTGGATGTTTTGATTAGATGGAAGACTGATGGCTCTCTGGGACATTCTGTTTACCATAAGCCCACTCACACTGATTTGTACTTGCACTCTTCAAGTTACCATCACCCATCCCAAACCATGAGTGTGCTTAAAACAGTTGTACATAGGGGCCATACAGTGTCGGATGCAGATAGTTCACCTAACAAGCTTGCACATTTCCAGACGCTGTTCACAGACAATGGATACTCAACCTGGTAAATTATCAGGGCATTCTCAGCTAAAACCAAGAACCGGGATGTGGACAAAGAGGAGAATGCACCAGCAAAGTCCCTAGCTTTTCTTCCCTTCGTTGGAAATATTTCCTTAATAATAATAAGAATCCTTAGTAATTTTCAGGTGAAAGTGCTTTCCCACCCACTATCTAAGATTTCGGACCTGTTGGGATCAGTGAAGGATAATTTGTTATTGTGGAAAGCAGGAATTTAGAAAATACCTTATCAGTTTGGTATGGCCTATATAGGACAAACAACAAGCACAGTTGAAGAACGTAGCACTTGCCTTTGCAACCCAGCACGTCTGCAATTGACATTCAATGGAATATGGCAAATCTTTAATTTTGGCCACTGCAATGTCTTTTTGGGATTCCATTATAAAAGAATCCACTGAAATATGCATTGCAGAAAATCTAATAAACCACGACAGTGGCTACCAGCTGGATAATGCATGGAATCCTGGCAATGCCAAAGATAGCTGATCCTTGCAGTTCCACCAGCAAGGGCGCTGCCGCTGGGCAGTGTCGTCTTTCTGTCACCATGAAACTGACACATGTGTGCCAATACTATCAGTGTGCTGTATAAGGTGGAGTGGAGAATATCTTCACCAGTCTTCAATGGCTCACCTGAAGATGACTGGCAGGTGTCCAATTGAAACGTCATGGGGTAATGTCCAATTGAAACGTCATGGGGTAAAGTTTACAATGACAGCTGCAATCCTGAAAACCTTTCAAACAAATTTTTATTGGTTGCTAAGATGTATGATGAATGAGTGAAATGTATTAGCAATATCTTTACCTCACTTGGACTGTTTGCTGGACCACTAAGAAGTTCTTCCAGAACTTTCTTTGTCACTTGTAAGTTAATAACATCATTCTGAAGCATATCTATTAGTTCTCCTAGGAAACCTGCTGGTACTTGGCTGTAAACAAAAGACATGGTTCTCTATGACATGAACAAAACATTATTAACAAAACTAGCAGATTAAACCTATTTACAAAATGTGGCTGCTTTATGTGACTTCTTTGTAACTAAAAGAGCTTACAGTTAAAAGTTCAGTAAAGTATAAAAAATTTCCTCACCAATTATCCAGATCCACATTCTTTTTGTTTAAAGCAGTAAGAAAATCCATTATAAGAATCTTTGCAACTTTCTGTGGGTTTCTGCTAGGATTTTGTTTCATGATGTCTTCAAAATATTGCAATAATTTGCCTTCTCTCTGTAAATTAAACATTTACTTTGCATTATTAATAATCAATACTGAGGCCATTCCGAGAAAACAACAAAATCCTGTTGTAAAAAGCAAAAACATGCAAATACAGCATCACAAAATGGACATTTGAGGGGTAGTCATGACGCTTTAATCGTCACCTGAAAAATATTGAGCTGCAACCATGGAACTTGGTGATGTTGAGTCTTTCCCTACATATTCACCCTTCAATGCAAAAATTTTTTACCTGTGATGGATGACTTGGACTGGATGTAGACGTCTGCATTTTAGCTGTTCAGGTAATGGTCCACCTTGAAAATCGAGCTGTCATCCTAAAACTGCTTGCAATGCAATGGTTTCTTAATCTTAGAAAAGAGGAAGAAATCACAGAAAACATGTCATGAGAACACAGGGGTGAGGGGCCAATTTCTATATCCTAAAGGAGCAGCATTTGCTACTGTGTCCTTTGCCGGCATATTCATGGAGCAGAAACACCCCCAGAAATGATTCATCGGGAAATTTCGAAAGTGTGCTCCCCTGACAATTTGCTCTATACAAGCATATCCTGTTAGCACTACATGATGGCATTCCTCAAACATACTCAGCATTACTCTACCCGATGATGGTTGGTTCTTCACCTTTCCCAGCAATGGTTCCATTGCTCTTTTCTTTTTTCTTTCTTTCTTTTTGCCTTTGGTCATAATTATACACCCAACGACAGGTCAAGGGTGATTAGGCAGCTAAAGAAGTCACCTGATTTGGCTCCGACACAATTTTCCACTGCTGTCTCTGTTCAGTGGGTTTTATGAATGGATATGAGCAGAAACAGAACCCAGTGACCAGCAATGATTGTCTAAATGTCACGCAAGATGTTGAAAGCTGATCCATGGCTGATTTTCACTTTTTTCACTATTGTCTCAAGTGTGGTATGTTGGTCTTTGAGGGCCAGGACCTCCATTCCTCTCCAGTTGTCAGTTTTTCACAAAGACATCTATATGATTACTCTCCAGTTCACAAGTAAGTACCTGGAAAAGGGTTCACTGAAGCACCTTCAAACTATCTCTCTACCATTTCACTCTCAAACAGCACACTGGAAAACTGAACACTTAAATCTCCCTGTGCAAGCTCTGATTTCTCTTGTTTTATTGCTATGGTCATTTCTCCCTTTGCAGGCTAGCATCAAAAATATTTTTTTTGCATTCAGAGGAGAAAGTTTGTGACAGAAATGTTGTCAAAAGATCTGACTGTAATAAGAGACACCTTTCTTCTAATGACTGCAATCCCAATTTGTGTATCATACTCATGATATTCTACCCCATATTTTGCAAAAAAATACAAAATGAGCTACCCTTGTTGAACTTTTTTGGATCCCTTACCATTGGTCAAAGCCATCTTCAGAAAAGAAAACACACGCACTCCAGAAGAGGACAGACACCCAGTCTCTTTAGCAGACCTGTTGCATCTTCTAAGTGTTCTGCCAATAAAACACAGTGTTTGGTTCACCTTCCCCACAACATTATTTACATGCTCATTCCAATTTAAGTTGTTCATAATTGTAATCTCTAAGTGTTTAATTGAATAAACAATCTGCAGATTTCCAACAATGGAGAATCCTGGCTGGAATATCAACAATATTATGCAAAGGCTAGCTGATTACTCACTGTAAAGATGACACGTTGAGCTGCAGACAGGCACAATGGAAAGAGTGTTACACATTTAGGTTTTGGCTAAAGCCTTCTTCAGAAAACACCACTCCCCCTCACACACACACACACACACACACACACACACACACACACACACACACACAGAACCGCTATGTCCGGCAGCTCTGACCAGAATGAAACTGTCACATTGAATGAAAGCAGCAATCTGGAGTGGGGCAGAGAAGAGGGAGGGATAGCAGGGCATAGGAGGGGGCAGAGATGAGCACTGACAGGCAGAACGTGCAGGGTCTAGTTGCCCCCGTCACCTCATTGCCCCACAATCTCCTGAAGCTGCATCTGACTATCTTGTCATGCTGGCATCTAGCCCTGCATGCTCTGTCAAACAGTGCTCTTCTCTACCCACAATCGTACCCTGCTGTCCTTCCCCCTTCTCTGCCCCACTCCAGATTGCTGCTTTTGTTTGATGTGACTGCTGTACTACAGTTGGAGCTGCCAGAGATAGCAGTCAGGTGTGCATGAGGTGTGCCTGCTTGTGTGAATGTGTTGTCACATTTAGCGAGCGGTCTAGATGCTCAAAGACATTGGAGACTGGAGAAAGTCTTTCCAGTCAGCTAACATGGAGATGGCTGTCTGGAAGGTTGAAAGAGTTATGGAACTTGGTCTGGAAATAAGCAAAGACAAGACATGAATAACTATAAAATTTAATTGTTTATCTGGATAATGACTTGAAGAAAAGTACACTACTCCTGACTGCAAAATTCCTTGGAGGGAGGTATGTGGCTA
Source organism: Schistocerca serialis cubense (assembly GCF_023864345.2). NCBI lineage: Eukaryota > Metazoa > Arthropoda > Insecta > Orthoptera > Acrididae > Schistocerca > Schistocerca serialis. Next base: position 454,763,948 of record NC_064642.1, read on the forward strand.
AGTATGAGCATGAGCAGAGCCAGAGAGAATACTACAAGTCCTGGCCCCAGGCGTGACCTACACTGACATCCCTCCTAGACCACTGTCTGTACTAAACTGTCTTGTGGGTGACACTGCACCTGCCTTTTATCTGTGCAGCAGGTTGCATCACCCCTTCCACACTGGTGCTTTCAGCCACTGCCCTTTGGGGTCTAGTATATGACTATATATGGTCCCCAACAACACCCTGCTGCGACTCGCGGTTTCTCCATGTGAGCTCACGTGATGCCTCGTCAGTCGATGTAACATTGCTGACCACTGCCCAAGCCACTGCCTTCCTGGGGTATCACCTTTGTACTCTGAGTACTTTCTAGAAAAACTTATTCTTCCTGACTTCTGTTAGTTGCATTTTCTAAGTAAGCAACACTTCTCCTTCCTAGGGAAAAATTTCATTAATGGGAAAACATACACATTTGCTTTGCAATAGTGTTCAAATGAGACACAAAATTGCTTTACAACTGACCATGACAGAAATACGTATAAATCAATCTTTCTCTGTAAGAGAAACATTTGCATTTTTACATTGCACCCTCAATATCATTGTTACATATTCTAAAACCTGGACTAAAGATACATTTTATTTTACAATACAAGACATTTTGTATTATCTTACCAATTCTCTTTTCTGGTAGGATGAGTATCTATATTACTTTACAATCAACTTTACAATGAACTACACTTGATATACTGATGTACACTTCATAACATAATAACAATTTTAGACTTGAAAGAGAAAACACTTTACACTAGTTTTCCACACTTTTTACCACTATTACCATTCTTCAGCATTTGTCCATTTTTGTCTTAACACTTTGATAAATACCACTTCTAACTCTACTTCTAACATGTCTAGCAGCTACTAGAGATCTGTGAAAAATTGTCTCTTCACTGTCTCTGGAAGTGCTTCTCGTAGGGCAGCACCTGATTATATCTCTCTCTGAGCACTGCACTGATTTAAGATAGTGTTTTTAACACATTAACACAATTTTCTACAACAATCATTACCAATTGTTTTGCACACAAATTTAAAACAGTATCAGAAACATTTACAATACCTGTAAAGACAACATAACATCACTATAGCTACTACTCAAGAGCCCTTAAAACTCTAGAAAGAGAAATAACGAAAAGTTGCTGAAGGCTCATGGTATTCAACCTCACTTTGTGCCTCAGACAACTTATGTCCTGCTGCAGTTATGTCATCTAACTGCCTAATTGCAAGTTGTATTCAGAGCTCCAGCCTATGTTCACTTATATTCTTCCTCTCATTATTCACTATGCAGCTAACTACTTCCATGCAAAAGTTGGGCACAGTATCACTACTGGGAACATTTGTTCATTTTAAATGTTCAGACTGTATCACAATCTGAGTTGTATACCCATGACATTTACTTAAAATTTTTATCTTACCTTTGCCTCGGAGCATGATATCTGTGGGACTTCTGTGATGACAGATGATGGTAAAGCCTTTGTCTACTGAGGGAAAAACAGCCATTCACTATTACTTACTGGTGCCCACAGACTTTCATTTAACACAGTCAGATTCTGCACACAATTCTTCAGAACTTCTCACACTGTTTGCAGCATCTTAACCTCAAACTTCTCATGATCACAAGTGAACAAAAGTATAAATCTCTGCTTTTGTATTCTAAGCCTCTGATCTACTGTCTTACACTCTAACTGCTCGTTATTTAACTCTGCATATTGATGTTTCCGTCATTATTTATCAGTACCTCTTTCCCTGGGGCAATATACATAAATAAATGCCTCATTCTGTCCCCTTCTGATGGTAATGGTAGCATTTTGTAGAGGTTATACACATCATTCTCTATTAGTGGGACATTTAACACGTAACTTGAAACCATTTGTCAGTACTGTTCTCAAATTCTAGTATGTGTCGGCTTAATTGCTTCATTCCATGCATGGTAATTTCTTCATTTTTTTCTATGGAGCTTACCATTTGATTAAAACTAGTCAAGGGTGCTTCAACTATTGTCACTTGCTCTGTAGTAAGTTGGAGCAGTTGCTTCTGTTCCTTAAAAGAGGAATACCTAGCTTTGTCTTAAAGTACATGGCATCATTTTCATCTAGTGTTCCTAACAATATCTTACTGACCTCACCCACAAAGTTTAAGATTCCTAATTTCTTTATTCGTAATTAATGCCTTGCCAACTGTCCTTTTAGCCCCTGTGCCTTTTCAATTTTTCCTGCTTTAAAGTGATACATATGTTCTGCACTTCTGTGCACTGCTGCACTTGTAGTACTTGATTCCAACTAGAAAAACTCCTTCAGCATGCAGGCATGAACTGTGAGGTATTTATTTCATTTCAGACAGATTACAACATTAGGCCCCCCGTTTTTACCACCATGTATGGATCTCACCATTGTGTATCTAACTTACATGATCCGCCAACCGAGCAAGGTGGCGCAATGGTTAGCACACTGAACTCGCATTTGGGAGGATGACGGTTCAATCCCATGTCCAGCCATCCTGATTTAAGTTTTCTGTGATTTCCCTAAATTGCTTCAGGCAAACGCCAGGATGGTTCCTTTTAAAGGGCACAGCTGACTTCCTTCCCTAATCTGATGAGATTGGTGACCTCACAGTTTGGTCTCCTCCCCTAAATCAACCCAACCCATGATCCACCTCGTTGTACACTCCCATCAAACAACAGAACCATATCTCCACAGTAAAATTCCTTTGGATTCTGAGCCCTATCACAGTATTCCTTATTTTTTATCTTACATGTGCATTCTGTGTTCTTGCACATTGTTGCATTTCTTGCATGCCCTCCCGTAGCTCTGCCACGTAATCATCACAGTTATACCTCACTCCAGCCAGATCTTTATGTAGCGCAGTATGACCCTGCTTTTACGTTCCCAGAATTAACATTTTCCTGCCGTTTATGGCATTTTTTATCATTACCATCAAATTTCCTATGTCCACATTGTTAATTTGTGACTCCTTTTGCATCAACATATTTATAATTTTCCCACGATTTACGCATTACAAAAAAGTGTTTGTGGAGAAAAAAATGATGCTGGCATGATGTTGGCCATCCAGTAGTGTTTATAAACACTATGTGGTTAAGTTTCTTTACACCAGAGCATTATACTCAGTGGATTTGAACCGGTAAACGTGTAACAGTTGCAACAATTCATGCCATATCTCCCGCTGCTACCAAGCTCTACTTGGCATTGCGGTTGATGGAAGTAACTAGGTTCATTTGAATAAATATATTATGAGCAATCACAACAGTCGTTTCCAAACTGTGATCATCGTGTCACCTTTGTCGAATCATATTTAGCAATTTTCAGCGTCTGGCCACTTGTAGCACTAGTTGACACCGTCATTCACTTACGCATTGCTCTAATGTTTTTACTTTTTAGTATAAACACAGTTCGGGTTATGCAAGTTTTTCATTCTGAGAAAAATGTGCTTCGAGAATTTATTCCCTTTGTCAAGTGTAGTATTTAAGTATGTATTTTTTTGCGATGTTACAAAAACAATGTAAGTGATAATTTGTGAGTGTGTGGTTTTCTACATAGCTGAGGAGGCACAGAACCTGATAACCTCAAAAAGAAGACTACAGGAGAGACGCAAAACAACAACAAAAATGTGTGTGAAATCTTATGGGACTTAACTGCTAAGGTGCGAAACAACACATGTAAATTCAACACAAAATATGTATCTACTTATTTGCCCTTGACAACGAGAAAAAATTCTCGAAATGTGCCATGCTAAATGTAAAAAAATATGTAACTAGTGCAGTATTTAAATAACGGATGACAGCTGCAGGCTTTGAAAAACATCGATTATGATGTATGAGACTGAGTTAAATGTTCCTACTTCCCGGACAGTCATCAGTTCCAGTAACATCATCAGTTTCTTTTTGATAATAAACCTTTATTAGATAATAAACAAGTCCCTGACAAGTCTTTTGATGCCTGTTATGTACATACATCACACATAAAGTGCGAAAACGCAAGAGGGTATCCTATACACAACTTTTACAGATTAAAACATTATTTCCCACATTTTACATTTTCCTGCATTTTACACCATTTTTTGAGGCCCCTTGATAAGTGTAGAAGTGGGGTTTCACTGTATTCCTGGAATCTTGCATGTTCTTCCAAACAACAATTCATGTGATATATAACCTGTTGCCCTATTTGGTGTTGTATTATACAAAAAAACTGCAAATGGAATCCAACTGTCCCATTTTGTCTGCACTCTATTTACATAGTGTCGCAACATCTCCGTTAATGTTTTATGCAATCTATCTAATGCTCCATTAGCTTGAGGATAGTAACTTGTTGCCTGTATCTTCTCGATACATGGCAGTTTACATACTATTTTCTTAGTCTCATTCATGAAATAATTTCCCTTATCACTTAACAACACTTACAGTATTCCATACCTCAGTATAATGTCCTCAACTAGCACCCTCACTACCGTACTGGCACCTTGCCTTTCAATGGGTCCTGCTACCATTAACTTCATCAGTGCTTCCTGTAATGTAGGATATACTTGTTCCCTTATCTGTCTGGTTTAACGGACCTACTACATCATAGTCACACCTTTCGAAAACATGCTCAGGTTTCTTTGTGATGTATAGAGGCATCTTTATGTGTTTCCAAGTGAGCTTATTCTTTTGACAACTTTCACGTTACTGGATATATTCTTCCATATCTTTCTTCACACTGTTCCGTACTCAGTACTTCTTTATTCGCCCATAGGTTCTTCCTATTCCTTGGTGTCATCCAGTGGGAGAAACATGGAACTGTTTTCATACTGCAGTTTTTTAAGTCACACTTATTTCTTCTGTCTTTCCTGACTCAGCTGTCTCTTGTTTCCGAATATACTTTTCTATGATGCAGTTTTCACTTTCCTGAATAATATATTTTACTGTTCTAGGATCAGCTGTTTTCGTGTTGCGTGTCCTTACCACTTGCTCATGTGCGCAAACAGCCCCACTGTTGTTGCCTGCCTTGGGTCCCCAACCCATGCCACGGCTTTTGTTTCCACCGTTTCTTGACATAGGTTACTGTCACCTTCCCATCACACACCAGCTGCCCCAATCTCTCTCTCTCTCTCTCATGAGAGGGTGTTGGTGACTTGATTTTGTTTGTCACTCTTGTACAGGATCTGACAGTCATATCCTCCAGCTTTTACCTAAATTTCATCTATCCTGATAACTGATTGGGTATACAACCAACCCAAATTAGGCACTTACGGTCTATGCAGATCAGGAACTTTCTCCCAAATAAACACAGTCTAAAATATTTCACTGCCCAACAAATAGACAACATCTTCCTCTCAATCATATAGTACCCTCTTTCTGCCTTGTTCAGCATCCTTAACATGTATGTGACAGGTAAGTTGCTTCCTATTTTTCCATGACTTAAAACTGTTCAAATACTTCACTGGCTAACATCTGTGGTAATTCTGAAGTCCTTTTCAAAGTCTGGGTACTGTAGTATAAGCAGACTGATCAGCTTCTATTTCAAATGCTGAAAAGTGTTTTCTTGCTCCACACCCCAGGTGTAAGGCACTTCTTTCTCTAATAACTCATGTAGCGGCTTTGCGATTTTTCTGAAGTTGCTTACAGAATGTCGGCAATATCCCACACAGTGGATACTCCTTTATCACCTTGACCTTCTGTGGATCTGGTCTCAAGCCCTAGGCCAATAAAATATGTCAAATGTACCACACTTACTTTCGTAAAAGCTCACACTTGTCGACTTGTTGCTTTAAACTACGGAGCCTAAGCCTTTTGAATACCTCATACAGCTGCACATTATGTTTCTTTAAGAAGGAGCCAAACATTACAAAGTCATACAAATAAATCAACAATTTGTCACATTGTAGCCCCGTCAAAGCCGAGTTCATTAACTTGTGAAATGTACTAGGAGCTGTTTTAAGATCCATGGGCATTCGTTTGCATTCGTAATGAGCATATGGCATACTGAAATCCTGTTCATCTAATAAGACTTGATAATAGCCCTTCACTAAGTCGAGGGTCGAGAAGTACTTTGGCTTCCATAGACCATCAAGAATTTTGTCTATTCTTGGCAATAGATACACTGAATTTAGGCAGATCTCATTAAGTCTTCTATAGTCTGTGACTATTTGCCAGTTTTGCTTTCCACTGCCATCCATCTTTTTCTGAATTAAGATCAAGGAAAAATTCCTACCACTTTTACTTGGTACTATAATGTCATCCTCTAACATCTTTTCTATTTCCTGCTGGAGCACTTTTATTGCTTTCAGTAGTCTGTAGGGTCTCGAGCATATCAGCCTACCTTCTGTTTCATGTAGCAATTTAATCTCATGCCTGATACTATTGTTGTTAAGATAATATCTTTCCAGGCAAGTGGAAAACATCACTATATATTGTGCATAGTTCTATGATTTCTGCTTTCTCTTCAGCATTCAAATGACTCATGCAGATGTTCTCCTTTAGTACACTTATTCTTGATTGCATCTGTGGCTTATTTTTACTGACACAGTTCACACTGAACAATTACCACAACCATGTCCACTCCAGAACTGCTTCTGCTACCACCCGTGGGCAGTCTACTGACTCACTTTCTCTGTAGCGTTCAGCACATTCGTCAGGCTTTCTCCTGATTCTAATTTTACTAATTTCTCAAGTAAATACATGCTCTTGGTGATCTTCTGTTTCATTTATTTGACACACCCATTTCTCCTGGAGTCCTATTGTTATTGTTGAAACAATCTGTTTGCACTTTTTTGCTTCTCTCTGGCATTACCTGTTGCTTGCCTCTGTTTCATATCTACAGTTAACGAGTTTCTGTCACTATTTGCTCTTGTCTTTCCACATGTTTCTCACTTTGTGCTTAAGAGACTCACTTTGTGCTTAAGTGTCTCTCCCAAGAGCCTTGCATTTTCTTTGAATGTACTATGCAGAGTTCACCCTTTGACTCTGTCTTCATTTCCATCCATGCCTTTCACTCTGTGTCTGAGGTTTCTCTGAAAGAGCCTTCTCTTTCTTGTAACTGCATAACTGTATGAACAAGTTTATAAATTATCAGCAAGAATGTGAGCTCTGCACAGTGCAGATTGGTATTAGAAGTTAGAAACTTGCTAATATGGTTATGCAGCTACAAGAAAGAGAACGCTCTTTCAGAGAAACCTCAGACACAGAGTGAAAGACATGTACGGAAATGAAGAGAGAGTCACAGTGTGAACTCTGCAGTTGAAATATCACACACACACACACACACACACACACACACACACACACACAAACAAGTATTAAATAACCCATAATTATTATTCAATTCTCTCTGTGAAGCATGAGTAAGTATACAGTCCTTATTTTGTATGCCTATATTTGCAGTCGCATGGATACAATATAGTGTCATTGCATATTGTGATACATCGCTTACCACTAGTATAAAAACAGTCTCCAGTGATAATGCATAATTCTGAATTAATTTATTTCGTGTTTCTTCAGGCATCTCGGGAAGTTCCTTCCTTAGTGCTTCCACATTTACCAGTTCACGACTGTCAACATTCTCTGGCAGAGGCTTATCATCTATCAACAGCCAGAGAGGTGGTAAATTGGGTTCAGGCATATAACGATAATCCTGCGTACAAAAAAGAGAAAAATTAAATAATACCTGTGCACAAGGGTAGCAACAACATTTCCAATGAGTTATAAGAATGTGAACCTCCTGGAAGAAAAGTAATAAACAATGGTTAATTCACATTAGGGCCTATGTAGAATTGAAACGGTGGACATTAAAATTTGAATCTACATTTGTACTGTGCATTACATTCAGATAGTGAATAGGTTAGGCAACTTTCTGCACCCTATTAAAAGATCATGAATTCCTCTAATTTATGATCTACAGCACACTGGAAGTCAAGTGTGTCTGTAACTTTATCTTTAATGAAGTAAATGATTGGAATACCAACATACGTTGCATTAGAAAATCCCATTTACTTATTGATGCTGACTAGTTCTGGACTTGCATCCATTGATAAATGAACATTACAAAATAACAAACTGCTTGAAAAAATAGCACCACATGGAGCATAGTTTGAAGTACGTATCCAAGTTACACTACAAAATGCTCAAAAGTGAAACACATTTCAAATTTATGATAAAATAAACAACAAGAAATAATAAAATATTTAATTGTCTCCATGTGTTTATACAGGCTTATGATGTCATCAATGGCATGACATGCAGTACGATAACATTTGTAAGATTTACATCCACCACATTTCTCATCATTGCACAATTTTTTTAATGAAATAAAACAGTAAAAATTATTAGCCTACTAGTAATCAATAGAGGCTACTATAATTGTGATCTTGTCACTGTGGTGGCCAGGGGAGATGTGACAGTTCATCCTTGTGCTCACAAAACCAGTCTTAGGTGATACAAGTGGAGTGAACAGGAGCCCTATTGTCTTGGAACACAGCATCACCACTGGGAAACAAATATTGTACCATGGGGTGGACCTAATCAACCAAACTGGTCACATAATCGCTGGCAGCAATGTGAACTTGCATAATAACCATGGGACCCATGGAATACTACGATAAGGCTGCCCAAATCATCACCAAATACCCACCATGTTTCACTCATGGGATGTAACCTAGGCCAGAAATTGAAAACAGAGTGAAACAAGACTCATCCAACCAAATAACTTCCTCACATACTCCGAAGTTCAGGTTTTATGGCTTCAAAACAATGTTTTCCTGATACAGGCATCTGCATCACTGATGAGTGGTTTTGAAATTCCAGCTTGTCTGCAATTTCCTGCTTATAAAACCTTCTGCATATTTTTTGGTGTTGACAGGGTTTATGAGAGTGAAATTCAGTTCTGCAGTGAATTTTGCAGCTGACATCTTCATATTTTTGTCACAATCCTCTTCAATGACTGTCTGTCATGATCATTCAGACACATACTTTTGTCCACTTTGTGAGTTAGCAGGTGATGCAGACTTACCTATGTTTGTTTATTTGTCCATTTTAGTACATTGTTTGTACATGTGATATAGGACAATGGTAAACCTAGTTAATTTACAATGCAGTAGTCATTTTGACTATATTGTTGACATAATCAAAATGCATAATAATGTAGGTTAATGTACTACATTGCTTCTACATATGATAATAGCAGTTATTAAGTGAGTTGACATGATAAGCACAACGTAAATTATATTATGAATTGACAATTAGTACAATTTGGTAAATGAGGTTTACTTATTACGATGTTCCCTAAATCCAGACAAACTCTGCTAGATAGAGCAGATAAGCAGTTATTAGCATCTCACTAGACAGCGAATTAACATCACTTAGTTCCAGTAAGATGAATGTACAGGAATTATGGGCAAAGTAAGCAAACTGTACATTGTGGTCTGGAGAGTAATGTGCCTAGTAAGTGTATAAAGGATGTAAAAGACCCACCTTGGTTTAATAACGAAATTTGGCAGATAAGGAAACAGAGGTTGTTCTGCTCTCAATTCAAAAGGGAATTCATAAATGATGACAAGCTAAGGTTAGTTGAGATGCAGCTGCGAAAACATTCATGCGCAAAGCATACCACCATCAGATCTTAGCAAAGGATTTGGCAGAGAATCTGAGAAAATTCTTGTTGTGCGTGAAATCGCTAAGCACGCCTAAGGCTTCCATTCAGTCCCTTGTTGACCAGTCTGGTGTAGCAGTTGAAGATAGCAAAACAAAAGATGAAGTTTTAGATTTCACATTCAAGAAATCACACACAGGAGAATCGTACCAACATACCATCATTTGACCACCAGGCAGACTCCCCTATGGACAACAATGTAGTAAGCATACCTGGCGTAAAGAAATAACTGAAAGATTTGTAAGCAAGTAAATCCCAGTTCAATTTTACAAAGAGTACTCCATGGCTTTGGCCCCTTACCTACCCCGTCTATCGTGAATCTCTCAACCAGTGCTAAGTCCTAAGCGACTGGAAAAAAAGCACAGGTGACTCCAGTATATAAGAAAGATAAAAAAACAGACCCACTAAATTACAGACCAATATCCTTAACTTCTGTTTGCTGCAGAATCCTTGAACATACTCTCAGTTCAAATACAATATACTTTCTTGAGAATGAGAAGCTTATGTGCACAAATCACCATGGTTTTAGGAAACATCACTCATGCAAAACTCAGCTTGCTCTTTTCTCACATGATGTATTGAGAACTATGAATGACAGGCAACAGGTAGACTCCATATTTCTAGATTTCTGGAAAGCATTGGCATGGTGTCCCATTGCAGGCTCTTAAGAAAGGTACGAGCAAATGGAATAAGTTCACTGATATGTGAGGGGCTCAAAGACTTCTTTAATAATAGAACCCAGTCTCAACAGCAAGTGTACATCAGAGACAAGGGTATCATCAGGAGTGCCCCAGGGGAGTGTGATAGGACTGCTGTCATTCTCTATGTACATGAATAATTTAACTGAAAGGCTAGGCAGCAATCTTCGGTTGTTTGCTGATGATGCTGTGTTGTATGGTAAGGTATCAAAGTTGGGTGGCTGTAGGAAGATACAAGACGACTTAGACAAAATTTCCAGTTGGTGTCATGAATAGCAGCTGGCCCTAAATGTGAAAAAATATAAGTTAATGCGGATGCGTAGGAAGATCAAACCCATATTGTTCAGATACAGCATTATTAGTATCCTGCTTGATGCAGTCAAGTTGTTTAAATGTCTGGGCATAATGTTGCAAAGTGATATGGGGTGCAACAATCATGGGAGACCTGTGGCAGGGAAGGTGAATGGTCAACTTTGATTTATTGGGAGAATTCTTGGAAAGAGTGGTTCATCTGTAAAGGAGACGACATATAGGACATTGGTGTGACTTATTCTTAAGTATTGCTCGAGTTTTGGAATCCATACTAGGTTGGATTGAAGGAAGACTTCGAAGCAATTCAGAGGTGGGCTGCTAGATTTGTTACCAGCACATTCGAAACAGCACTAAGTGTTATGGAGATGATTTGGGAACTCAAATGGGAATCCCTGAAAGGGAAACCGGTGTTCTTTTCAAGAAATACTATTGAGAAAATTTAGAGAACTGGCATTTGAAGCTGACTGCCAAACAATTCTACTGCCGTCAATACACATTGCGTGTAAGGACCACGAAGATAAGAAATGAGAAATTAGGGCTCATACAGAAGCATACAGATAGTCATTTTCCCCTTGCTCCATTTGCAGGTGGAAAAGAAAGGACTCAGGGTACCCACCACAATGCGCCGTATGGTGGTTTGTGGATTATCTATGTGGATGTAGATGTACTGAATGTTAGAATAAATGTTGCAATCTTTTCAGTCTTTTCCAATGTGCCATTTACTCTCCCCATATAGTTCTGCACTTGCATGACATCCATATTTTCCCATTCATTTCATAACTCCTCATGGTACATCTCCATTACATCAAAGCTGGTAACCACATCTTTACAGAAATTAAGGGTCTTATGCAATCCTCCCACAACAGAGTGGTCACCTAAGGCCTATCATCCCAGTAGCTTACATAGTTGATACAATGTGACAGGTGCAATTAGAAGTGTTCCATTATGAAGTTGTTTAACACTTTTTAAGGACCCAGCAAAGCCCTCCAAAACCTTGTAAATATACACTGATCAGCCAGGACATTATGAACACCAACCTACTATCAATAAAAATCCATCCAGGCAACAGCAGTGTCACCTGGCGAGGAATGACTGCTAGTCAGACACATGCACAGTGCATTTAGTGAGCATGCTGTCCATGTATAGAATGGGGAAGGCATACAATCTATCCAAGTTTGACCGAGGGCATATTGTGATGGCCTGGAGGCTCAGCACGGGCATTTTGGAAACTGCAAGACTTTTCAGTTCTTTGAGGAATGCTGTGGTGAGTGTCATCAGCGCATAGTAAAACCAAGGTGAAACCTGTCCAAACATCATGGGGTTGGGCGGCCACCTGTAATTACAGATATCAGATATTGTAGGTTGGGCAGACTGGTAACACAGGCCAGGTGGTGAACTGTGGTGGAACTAATATCAGACTTTAATGCTGGTCAGAGTGCAAGTGAGTGTGAACACTCAGTGCACCAAGCATTCCTAATGATAGGCCTCTGCAGCCAATGACCCACGCTTGTGCTAATGTTAACACCACGACGTCTGCAATTATGACTTAACTCACGACATGACCAATTACACCAGATATTGGTGCAGTGGCAAGGCATTCGATGCTCTAATGAATCCAGATACTTTCCTTCATCATGGAAATGGAAGGGCACAAATCTGTCATCTTCCAAGGGAACAGCTCCTTGACACCTGTAATGCAGGACAGAGACAAGTTGGCGGCAGTTTCATTATGCTCTGGGGAACATTTGCATTCGGCACCCATGAGTCCAGTGGAGCTCATGCAAGGCACCATGATGGCCAAGGAGTATCGTACAGTGGTTGCAGACCATGTACACCCCCTCATGTCAATCATGTTTGTCAATGGCAGTGGCATTTTTCAACAAGATAATGCACCATATCACAAGGCCAGGAGTCTGATGGAGTTGTTCGAGGTACACAGTGGTGTGTTCCAATTGATATGCTAGCCCCCAACTCACCACATCTGAACCCAATCAATTACATATGGAATGTGAATGAATGTGGTATCAGAGTTCATAGTCCCTCCTCCCCTTGGTTTACAGATGTGGTACCAACTTGCCCCAGTGACCTATCAAGGCCTCATTGCTCCCATGTTATGATGCATCACTGCTGTTATCCATGCCAAATGTGAACATACCGGCTATTAGGTAGATGGTCATAATATTCTGGCTGATCAGTGTAGAAAGGGAGACCTTCTCAATGGTTCCTTCTGCTATCTTGATTACAATGAAAGTGTTATGGCGTACTAGTGCCCTGTCATTATAATTCCGATACATTTTCTCAGGCAGACTGACTATATTTGCTAGGTGGGTGTAGGTACTACCTGATGGTACACCCATCCCATCACAAGTAGATGTGAACTGAGGTCACTCCGTAGGGATCACACGCACTGTTAGAGAAACAAATGTCAAGTCAGACGGAGCCCCGCATGCCTGAACAAGCCTTATACAACTGGAGGCAGCAGGTGTCCCACAGGTTGCCCACTAGAGACTGATTTACCTCAACAGCCATTCACCTCATCAGTACTTAGCACACATTGAGGTTGAGAGGTTTTTATAGAGGACTTCCCTCGCAGTCCAGTTAGTGATGTCAATGCCCCCATTTCCTGAAACACACACAGTGTTTCAGTGCTACACATAACAATGGTCTCTGAAGTACACCAAGAATTCATGGTCAAAGAGGTCTGGCGGCAATGACCAGCCCAGGCTCAAGACATCCAGGGTTGCTGTACCTGCACCCAACCATTGCCAGTAGAGCTCTCTATGAAAAAACGCAGCCTTCTCTGCCCTAAGTTGTGGGACATTCTTTGTCATGTCCATCTGCTGAGATCTGTCCAGCTAGGGTGACCCAGCCAGTAGCTATGTCACTGCCAGCATAGCCCTCAGTATCACTGAGCAAGCAAAACGTCCTGCCAGCTCTAATGGTGCCTACAGTAAGGCGATGTCTCCCAGGACGGTGAGTGTAGAGTCCCAAGATCTCTTAAGAGGCTTCTGCTAGATATTTCGTTATCATAATATTTTTATTGCATACTTTATACAATAAACAAATTGCTAGATCTTTGTTATCATAATATCCCCACTGCAAACCAGTGTACAGCAAACAAATTTTGCCCATAGCTACTTTCTTCCAGAAGATTATGCCTTAGGCTGATACTGAGTGAAGGCATGCAAAGCTCATAGCAAGCTAGGTGCTCTGTCTGTAGGTCAACACAAGGAGAAAGTCTTCTAAGGACAAAGCAAATATACCTGAGCATTTCACTCCGCTCACCAATGCACTGGTACCATATCAATTTATTACCATCTGGAAGCCTAAGAATTCCAAACACAAAGTTTCATTCAGAGTGTGCCAATTGATCTTTACTCCTGGTACCAGCAAGTCATTTTATTTGTTTGGAATATCACAATATAAGTATTAATAGTAGGAGGAGTGAATGTAACAACTCACCATATAGTTGAAGCATTGAGTCACTGACAGGCAAACAGACAAGAACAAAACATTGCTAAAGTGTCAGACAAAAGTAAAGGGTTTTATTGACAGACTGAAGCAAAGAAGGAATATTTATGGTTTAACATCCCATCACCTATGACCCACAAGGTCATTTAGAGACAGATTGTGAAGATCAGGGTAGGGAAGGGTAGAGAACAGAATTGGCTGTGCCCTTTACAAGGGAACCAACACAGCATTTGCCTGGAGCAACTCAGGGAAATCACAAAAAACCTGGATTTGAGTGGCTGGACAGGGATTTGAACCATCATTTACCTAAAGGTGAGTCCAGTGTGCTATCTACTGCTGCATTCTATGTAGGCATAACAACCAACAAGCTGTCTGTCTGTATGAATGGCCACTGACAAACTGTGGCCAAAAAACAACTGGACCACCCTGTTGCTGAAAATGCTGCCAAACATATCCCTTACCTCAATGACTGCTTCACAGCCTGTGCCATGTGGATCCTTCCCACCAACACCAGCTTTTCTGAACTGCGCAGGTGGGAACTTTCCTACGTTCCCGTAACCCTCCTGCCCTCAACCTTCGTTAGTCACTGTCCTCACCCATCCAGCCCCTTCCATGTTCTCATTCCAGCACTACACAGCCGCCATTTCACCACCACACCCAGTCTTTTTATTTCTCTTCTTTCCGCTACTTATCCCCTTCCCCCTCTGCACCTTCTCTCCTGCCCTCCGTCTAAACTGCAGCACTTAACTGTCCACCACTCCCACCATACTATCCCTCCGCCTCTCTGCCCCAGCCTCCTCCTTAGCCCCACCCAGTCGCCACTCCCATCATGCTTTGGTGCTGCTGCTCACAATGTAGTTTTAGTTCTCTGAGACTGCAGACGTGTGTGCAAGTTGCGTTTGCATGAGTGTGTGTGTGCGTGTGTGTATGTGTGTGTACTGCTGACAAAGGCCTTTATGGCTGAAAGCTACAATTGCGTGAATCTTTTTGTTGTGCCTATCGCGACTCAGCATCTCCGCTATATGAAGAGTAGTAACTTTCCTTCTCTGGTATTGTTACATTGCATCCTAGATTTTCCATTGTTTGATTCACAAACATAAAAGTAACATTAAATGGGTGAATATAACATATGGAGACCCGCAAGATCATTAACCTGAATAAATAAGCTTTCAGTGACTTTTGCTGGTGATTCTAAATGTTTGTTGATGACACAAAATACTGATCAAGGTCCCAACTCATCCCTACCAGATGCAGCTTACATGGTAGAAGACCAGGCTGTAAATGGTTTACAGCTCACAGTTTGAATCTTAACCTCACAAGGCCTCATGTTTATGTGATTTCATTGATTTCAAAATTTCAAACAAAGGGCAAAAAAAAGGCCTCTATTTATTATTTACTTATTAAATTTTTCCATGTGATATGATATTACAGTGTGTGCTACCCAGATGTCAGACAAGACATGTTAATATTTACACTGGGTAGATTATGGTCTACAACACACTGCAACAAATTTAAATAAGATTTGCACTGCTGAATAGTTTATGTGTTGGACTTAAACATAATCAGCACATTTACTGTTATAGGTATTTGTTTTTAGAGAGTAGAAACAGTGGCACAGCAAATAAACTTATCAGAATACCATCATCAGAAATAGAAATTAACCCTGTGTAAAATTCCTTGGGGTCCAGTTGCACAATAAGTTAAATTGAATCAACACATAGAAAAACTAATTAAGTAACTCACTTCAGGATGTTTTGGCCTTATAATTTATAATTTCTTATTGTGTTGACATAAAGACAAATTTTGAATATTTTGCACATATTTACTCTTACTTAAAGTAAATGAGGTGTTTATTCAGAAGATGTGAGCAGCAATATTATTCTGTACATCTTGCAGGAACCTTTTTAAGGATCTTAAGAGTACTTACGCTCACTTTCCAATAAATATACTCCTTAGTTTTTGTTGTGGTTGATAATATATATCAGTTTAAGGTGAACTGTGATCTATGCAGTTGCAATACAAGATACAAAAATAATTTTTATATAAACATCACTCCTCATCTAGCTTTCAGAGTGGAGTTATGTACTCTGGTGTAAAGCTGCTGTCTAACACAAAGCAATACATCTGGAATCTCTACCGGTTAAAAAAAGAAATAAAATCATATCTCATAAGCACTCTTTCAACACATTATCTGAATATCTTGATTCATGGCTTGAAAAGTTCTGTTATGTACATGACAAGTAGCAGTGTTTGTTGTAAAGCTATGAGATAAGTAGTGATGTACTGTCAACAAGACTCACTATCTCACTATTTAACAATGTGTACAACTATTTTCTTCAAAAATAATGTTATCATGTTAAAATTAAGCACTTAACAGGAGATAAACAGCAGCTATGTAGTAAAACTGAAGCGGTAGACGCTCTTTTCAATGCAGCAGCTTCCTTACTAACTTACATGATTAAATTTAGATTTTTTCTAAATCTAAATTTAAATTTAGATAGCATTAAGCATTATAGTGATAATCTATTGTTCGTAAGGTTTACAGATCAGGTTTCTATGATTTCTTTGTCTTATGTTAATGTACAGGGTATTTATATTTAAACTTTTGCTGCTTGATAGGGACCCTCATGAAAAATGTGTGACCTTAGGACAATGAAAATTCATGGAAACATTTGTAAGGACAAGCAGAAGAGAAATAAAAAACAAGCAATTGAAAGAAACACATTATTATTTCCACATGAGAGTGTAAGATTTGTTAACTGCATACCATGTTTATGTTACAGATTACAAATGTTGCTCAATGCGATGACTATCTCCATCTGCAACAGCCTGGATACCGTTTCACAATTGTACACAGCGTTTTTCAAATGGTGAACCATGGATTGTTCAGCTGTCATTACACAGCTCATGTAGTGTCTGAAGATCACACATTGTGTTAACCATTTTCAGCTATGGTAACAATAACTTCTTTGACAATTTGTGACACAATTACCCTTCGGCCTCTCCCAGGAGCAATTCCCAAATCACCCGTGAATTTGAACTTCCAAATCATGTTCTTCTATCCAGGTGCAGAAAGGGGGCCTCTTCATATTTCATTAATGTGTTGATACTCATGAATAGCAACAGCATTACTGCTTTTGTTTTGACAAAACAGCTTCACAAGTAAAGCTCTGCTCACCTTGTCCAGACCCATGTTGACTGTCTGCAAGTGTAATGCACACTGATGTTTCAACCTTACATCGCCGTGCCAGTATCGAGCCCTAAAAGGAAGTCATGACAATTTAACTCCTAACATCACACAGCCTGCAGCTCACAGATTCAACATAATTCCTAAAAAGTTGGGTACAGTATATAGTTTTCTGCCTACACTGCCTCAAGTAGCAAAAGTTTAATTATAATCACCCTGTACACACTGATGTGTTCCACATCTCTGAAGGTCCTTCCTCTTGATGTTATCTACGGAACATGATGACTATATGGATTTATGCAGCATTCTTGTTCTCAAGTTGTTTCACATTTTTGTTGTGCCACAAGCATCTATGTTTTGGCTCAATAATTCTAGAAATATTGTACCTTATCTGTTTTTATCATCAAGTACCCTGCTGCGCATTAAATTTATTCATTCTCCCTAGAAATTCTACAAACACTTAAAGGACTCAAATTTTATGACAACATATGCTTTAATGGGTTTAAAGATGAAACAGAAACAAGTCACGCGTGTTTGAAACAAAACAGAAACATCAAATCTGCTAAAAAGGGAAATGAAAATATTACTATTCATTTTGTGAATCAGAATGAGGAGCCAGACTCGATTCCATGTGACAAAGTTGACAGCAGAAGAAAACACAAATTATGAATTGGCCATTTGCTGGACTAGAAGCAAAATAATAGCAATGCTTCCAGAATGAATACAACTACATACAAGTCCATCTCCAGCTACGGGTATCTCCAGTGACAGCTACAAAATTCAAGGCATACAAATAAGATTTTCACACCTTTGTCATTTCCTAAACCAGCTTTCTATTAAAAGTCTTATAATGGCCTGACTTTACGGCCAGTAAGTGGTAGCACAACTGATGAAGTAGTGTGAAGTATATACAAAGTACTATTAAATATTATGAACAATAAGAATACATAACAAAGATTTAATATGATTGCATCCTCCAATGATACCTTTTGCTTTCTTTAATTTCTTTCAAATTCTCATAAGAGGAAAATGAACTTTGTTAACAGTAGGAAAACAATGGATGATTGATATTATAAGGGGAGTCAAATGAAAATAAGACTGTCAGAAAAAAGTAAGTAAACTGTTTATTATTTTGAAAGTAATTGCTATAACTGTTACATTTAGCCTGCTGTGAGACAAAATGGTCAATGCCTTCATGAAAAAATGTTTCTGATTGCCTGCAGAACCAACATTGTACCCAAGCAAAGAACTTCACCTGAAGCAAATCAACACCCACAAACATCTTTCTTCAGGGCCCCAAAAATATGGAAATCACATGGAGAGAGATTGAGACTGTGTGGAGGATGTGTAGGCCTTCACAGCAAAACTTCTGCAATGTAGTCAAAACAATCTGCCAACAAAATGCCTGACCACAAGCTGCCAACAGTGTTTAATGTACAATGCAGAAGATTTGCTGGGAAGCCCTTACACACTCTCTATACAGTCCCGATCTCTCCCCATGTGATTTCCATATTTTCAGAGGCCATCAGTTTGCTTCAGACGAAGAGGTGCATGCCTGTGTATTATTCTGGTTCTGTAGGCAACTGCAAACATTTTCCCAAGAAAGCATTGATTATTCTGTCTCACAATGGGAGAAATGTATTAACAGTAGTGGTGATTACTTTTGAAATAATAAACAGTTTACTTACTTTTTTCCATGTGTCTCATTTTTATTTGCGAACCCCTTATAATAATCAGTAGATAGCAAGAAAAATGTGTCACCATATTATTACAATAACATATTTATTCATTCAGATAAAAAAAATTTAAAAATATGACAAATCCTCTTCTTCCATAATGCTACCCTCATCAGTAACTAAAACAAAATATTTCTCACTAATTATGGTATAACTTTTCCTTCTATGGAAAATGATGTAATACAAGAGAATTTGCAAGCAAATTACATATTCTTTCTCTTGCTTCTTTTTTCTGAGCCTTTGTTCCACTTCTATGCAAGGTCAGCAAGGTTGTGAAATGGATTTGGTATGATTAGTTTTAAGGGTGGCCAGATGTCCTTCCTGTTGCTACTGCATTACCCCAGAAGGAAATATGTGCACCACAACTGTCTGCATACAGTGTTATCCATGTGAAAGAGTGTGAATATTTTCTACATGTTTATGAATTATGTGAGGTGGAACTTGGGTACCAGCCAATATTCACCTAGTTGGATGGGGGAAACCATCTAAAAACCATATCCAGAATGGCCGGCATACTGGTCCTCATTGTAAATTCCCCAGAGGGATTTGATCCAGGGCCGGCACACCTGTCCAAGTCCTCGCAGTGGTGTGCTAACAAATGCGGCTACTTGTGCACGTCTGCAAGCAACTGACATAAAAATTAACAATATTAACAGTTACAAACCATTTTAAATGTATATAATTTGGTAGGAAAAACCCTGACTCTGATTATATCAGCATTTTTCAATGCCAGATATGATAAGATCCTTATGAAATGAAGAGGTACCTGTACTTGCTCCTTGTCCCTCATTGACACAGTCTGTTTACTTTCTGCATCCCATGCACGTGTTTCATTCACAATTGTGTGCCCATTTTCCAATTCTCTTCTCTGACGATCTGTTTCATATTTAATTGCATTGGCCACAGCTCTAACACTTCCAATGTTTTTAATTTCAGTACGAACACCCAATGGTTCACCACTTTGATGCAGAGACACATTTGCATCAACTCGTAAGGCACCCTCTGTTAGAGAATGAAGCTTTTTATTACACAGTTATTTCAATCATATGCAAATATTTATATCAGAAATGCAAGAGGATCATTTAGTTATGGGTGGTTAGAACATGAGCAAACAAATGAAGGCTCAGAAAAGATGTGTAAAAGTACAAAGCAAGGTCAAATCAAACACACAAGGATCATATTAACAATAAAAACTTACAATGGACATTAACACCAAAGATTCAAATTCCACAGTTACTTCAAATTCCTGTCTGGAAAGTGTCTTAATTTGAGATTCTGAGAGAAGCTGCCAGTTGCAGATGAGTGATATTTAATGTGTTTTTGTAGTTCCTGCACATGTGTACTTGTTTATGTTTCCACCATAAAACTTGTGGCAATTAGAAATTTTTGAGGGATGTTATTAGTCGAAGCATTTGCCTTAGAACCAAGGGAAATCACCTCAAATTTTATCAGAGCTGGGGGACTGGAGCTATTTTGAATTTTTTTCTGGGTCACATCATGTCTCAGATAAAAATACAAATACCTAGTGTGTATAACTGTATGCATAAGAAAGTTATGTCAGTGATTTGTCCAATATGAGTGTCTTTAATGTCAACAAAATGCATTCTTGAGTGGTGGTGATGATGATGAGGATGATAATGTGTTGGTGTGAACATTTGACAGCAAAATCTTCAGTGCACGATTCATTCAGTGTCATATCTCGAGCTAATGTGTATTTGATGTGATTAAATTTACTAAAAAAGTATCATTCCCCTTGAAAAAAAAACTGTAAATTTACAAAGAGGCCATATAGTAAGCAAGTACTTACCTTCAAGAACACACATAAAAGTAGAAAAAACTATCCAAGCTTTTGGACTGTTAGTTTCTTCCTCAGGTATGAAAGAGGGATAGATTGGAGAGGGTTAGACAGGAGCAACATGTCCCTCAGACCTCACACACACACACACACACACACACACACACACACACAGAGAGAGAGAGAGAGAGAGAGAGAGAGAGAGAGAGAGAGAGAGAGAGAGAGAGAGAGAGGGAGGGGGGGGGGGGGGGAGAGAGCTAGTATGACATATTTCATATTTACAACAGAGAATAATTGATTGATTAAACATATTGTTTTATTTTCTTGTGACAATTATCACAAAAGCTTTGGAAGAAAAATAAAAGATGTAAAAGATAGCCAATAACAGACTAACAGTGCTCTTATTTTTATTATTAACTTGGTAATTCCCTTAGATATTAGTTTTGCACTTCAGAATATGTCTGTAAAATCTTTACACTTTATACCTTCCATCTTGCAGGAGCAAGTTCCTAGCCGCTGCAGTATTAGTACTAGTTCCTGGACTAGTGCAGCTGCCTCTTCACCATCATTAAGGTCTGGTTCAAATACTATTTCCATTAATGGTAACCCTGCTCGATTTAGGTCCACTAAACTCCTGAAACAGCACATTTTGCACATTGTACATAACTAGCGAATGAGAAAAGAAAAATACAAAGCACTTAAGATGAACTGTGAAATTCACAACCACAATAGTAGATGTAAAAATAGTTTCCATACACACTCAGTGCCCTTGTTTAGCATTAGAGAGAAGTTTTATATTCTGGCATAAAAGTTTATTGCATGCTGCAGGTGGGAATGAGGCATGAAAATGGAAATACCCAAATTTCAAAACCAAAGTAAAATAGCACATTATTTGCCACTACTACTACTACAATCTATCAGAATATTTGGACTAAAGGATGTAAAACCTAGTCAGCACATAAGATCATATGGAACATGTTTTCCTTCCAATTCAGACTGCTGACTATGACTTCTGAAAGCAGTAGTATTACATAACTGCTTAGTACAAAGTAGGAAATAAAACCAGCAGCTAAGAAATGGAAGAGGAGACTGGCTTTTTATCAGAGCAGCTGTTTTTGTTCTAATGCACATTAACATACCAAAATCTACAAGTAAGTCCCATGCCAACAGCCTTGCCACAGTAACAACACCAGGTTTCGTCAGTTAAGCACTAGCATGATGACATTTATGGAACATGATGTGTGAAAGAATGATATGTTTGAATGAATGATAGTCTAGATTAACTACATAGTCACAAATAGTTCTTTTCATTCTCGATCTACATAATATGATGAATGAATGAGTATTTTGCTTCAGTTTTTCAGTCGTAAGACTTCCTTTCATACATACTTGTGAAGTGCACATTGAATTAAAGATGGTGTGATATGCAATTTCTTGTTTGGCTCGTAGACTGTGGTGATATGTGAATATAATGTTAGTTACTATTTATTTTCTACATCCAGATCTACATCTACATGGATACTCTGCAAATCACATTTAAGTGCCCGGCAGAAGGTTCATCAAACCATCTTCACAATTTAGTTTCAGAGTGCTAATACTTGAAGGGAGCCGTGTAATGGTCATAGCTTGTAAGGTTTGAAAGTACTTATGAGGGGGAAAAAAAGGAAAAGAAACCAGATATAGTATAGAGTATCTGTCTGTGAACTAGATTTGTGGAACAAACCGAGAGAGGTAGTATAATAATAAGGATCTAGGGAGTAGACTTATTGTACATCCAGGATTATACTGGAGAGTCCTAGTTTTTTGTTGGCGTCCAGAGTAATGTACACGTTGCAAAAATGTATAGAGTTTGAGGGTTTTATGACTGATGGGTGTTTATTTATTTTAGAACTATATGTTCAAAATTGCAGTTTTAAACATTCTCTCATAGCCATGTCTCTCTTAGATGACCTTGGAGCAAGCACTGATATCAATGAAAGAGCCATGGCCACTGGTTCTGCCACAACTTTTCACTTAATTATTTGGCAATATGGCAGGGGCAAGATATTTATATTGTTTCATGTATGAAGTAACTCATCTACATGGTTTTTATCATGTTATCTCTATTCATTTTTTGTGTCATCATTTAGCAGGACAAAAGAAAGTGTGTATGAGTGTGTTTAATGTAACCTGCAACAGGAATATAACTTTCTCATTGAGAATTTTATAATTTTTTCTGAAAAAAAGTCCTGCCTCATGAAAAATATAACTGAATAAATAAAGTTTCAGTAAAATGTTAAGACTTTCAGTAATTTCAAAAATATGTTCTCAGTTGAAGTCAAAGAAACATTGAAGTATGTCCTGTGATGAATTAAAAAAATGATAATATGTCCTGGGTTGGACCCAAAAAATATGGTAAGCCTAACTAGGAGCAGTATCTTTGACTACCAATCAAAAGTCCATGGGCCGTAAGTACAAAACTTACCACTACTTACATTTTAAATAAAAATCACCAGGAATGATGGCAATGGACTTCTAGTATAAGGAGTCTTCATCATTCTAGCAATGGTCTTGTCAAAGAAGGCAGAGGTGCAAACAGAGATTCAGTACACCATTTTTGGTTGGGGTGAGAAACTGCTCCTAAAGACAGAAGAATTACTAACAGTCAACAGGGCCGGAGAATGCAGAAGGTAATGTAAACTACTGCATTAAAGGCACCAAATGTTTATTCACAGACATGGGCTGTAATTGAGAAAAGTTTCATGATGATCTCCTTACTGGCATAAGGTCCCAGATTAGTCTTCCATTCTGCTCTCTGAAGAAGTACTGACAAGAGGGCAGTGACCATGAGAAAAATGTAGGAAAAAAAATCAACAAAAGGATAACATTCTACCAGTCAGAATGAGAAACATCAGAAGTTTGAATATGGTAGAAAAGCTATAAAATCTGAAAAGGGAACACATAGGCTCAATCTAGCAATATCAGGAGTCATTTAAGTGAAATGGAAAGAACATAAGTAGCTTTGGTCAGATAAATATAGGGTTAATATCAACAGCATCGGATAATGGTATAAAAGAAGTATGATGGGTTAGGAATAGGAAGATAGGGCAAAGAGTGAGTTGCCATAAACAGTTCAGACACAGCATTTTTGTCATCAGAATAGACGGCAAACCAATGCTAGCAATGATAGTTTAGGTATACAAGAATACATCACAAGCAGAAAATTAAGAAATAGAGGAGACCACATGAGGGCACTGAACAGCTGACTCAGTACATAAACGAAGATAAAAATATTTGGTTGGTGCATAGTGTAGTGTAGTGTAGTGTAGTGTTTTTTCATAAGTTTAATAAACACAAACGATATACACAACAGAGACTTCAGTCATCAATAATATATTCTCTTTCATTACTTACAACAGTCTACCAACACTGGGGTTAATTCTTGATTCCACAATTGTAGAAATGGCACGATTTTGAGATGAGGAACTCATTGAGCCCCGTTTGGAGCACATTTTCATCTAGAAAGGAAGTTATTCGACAGAGTGTGGAAAGGTGAAAATCTGCAGGCTCAAGATCAAGTGAAAACGGTGGGTGCAGAATGGCTTTCCAACCGAACTCCTGTATAGTGTTTTTTGTCAGTCTAGCAGAATGCGGGTGGGCATTATCTTGGAGGAACATCACTTCATGCAGTCTTCCTAGGTGTTGTTCTTGGATTGCATCTGCAAGATGTCTCATTTGGTGATGTTAAATGTCACCAATGAGGATTACACCTCAGGGAAGCAATCTGTAGTACACCACACCATTGTAGCTCCACCAGATGCCTAAGATTATCTTTTGTGGATGCGTGCAGATCTTTGTATGAGAAGTCACTGATTTTTTTGGTCTCAATCATTCCTTTCCTTCCTTTATGTTAGCATTAAGATGCCATTTCTCATCACCAGTAATGATGCAGGACAGGAATGGCTGGTGTTTCTTATGAGCAAACTGATGACGAACAAGCAGAGATGCACATTTGGCCACTCACTGACTTCTGTGATTTTGGCTTAGAGCACGCTGTATCCATACACATAATTTTTGAATCTTCCCCACTGCATGCAAAGGATGCATGGTGGTGGAATGATTACAGTTCATCGCATTTGCCAGTTCTTGAAAACAACAACATGAATCATTGTGGATTAATGCATTTAAACAATCTTCATCAAATCCCAAAAGTCTTCTCAAATGTGGAGAGTCACTAAACAATCCTCCTTAAAATGAGAAAAACATTTTCTTGCTGTGCTCTGTCCAACAGCATTATCCCCATGCACAAAGCAAATGCTTCTGGCTGCCTCCACTGTTATCATCCCTCTACGGAAATCAAACAGAAGAATATGTCAGAAATGTTCTGATTTCTCCACTTATCACTCCATTTTCTGGCATCCACTGCTCAATTCACTATCTCCAAATGACAAATGACAAAATAACAACATATAAACTTAAACAGCAACAGTGAACTACAAATAAAAAAAATTACAATCGATAAATAAACCCATAACAAACAGAAAACCAATGCACAAAACAAAAACCTAAAAACTTATGAACCAACCTAAATTGGCAGTCCTGCAGTCAGTCGACTAGCACGAGTTTTGGTGTTCCCGTAAAGATAAGTCATTTTAAATTATAAAAACAAATAGTTATGTGATAAATAGGTGTATTAGTGTGCCTTTTAAGTGTACCATTAAAGGTTTCATTTTTCTTAAGTAATATAGCAGAAAACGCAAAAAGATCATAGAGTCGTATTTTCTGTTTACGCTTTGCCGCAGCGAATCTATAGAATTTTGTTTAGTGTTCTTTGCTCTCTCCAGCAATTTAACTGTAGCGTACCTCTTCAGTATTTAACTCACATTTCCGGAAAGTAGCGTAAAGTTTAAGTTGTTGTTTCAGAAACTTTGCACTGTTGTCTTTGTTTACACACAGTCGCGTGTAGGCCAAATTTGTGGAACCATATTTTCGTGTTTATCTGTAATTTAACTGACTAACTGACTATTACATTTATCATGAGTGAAAAGTGCTTGACTTGCCGTAGAATTGTTAGGTTGGGGCTTTGGTGTGACAGGTGCTGTAGTTTTTTCCATGTGGGTAACTGTAGTGGTGTGGGAATAGGGGAAGTAAATGAGACTCATCAGTGGTTTTGTAGGATATATAGTAGTGATAGGAAGATACAAGACCAGGAGGGGAAAATTTTTGCCCTTCAGGCTGAGTTAGACAAGGCCAGGGGAGATCTTGACAGGTTAAGGAGGGAGAAGGGTAAAGAGAGGTGGGAAGTGGCAACAGGCAACAGAGGAACAGGCCTAGAACTTTGTCTGACAGCTTCATGGTGAATGTAGAAAATAGATTTGACCTGTTGCTTCAGTTAGAAGCTGGTGAGCCTCAAGCAGTTGCAGGTGTAGACAGGGCACAACAAACTTTCAGCAGCAAATTGAAAAATAAAAATGTAGGGAAATCAGCAAAGAGAAAGAAAGTGTTGTTGTTAGGTAGTTCCCATGGAAGAGGTGTTAGCCAACTTTTGCAGGATGGACTAGGATCAGAATACCAGGTCACCAATTTTTTTAAACCTAGTGCTCATTTGGAGCGGGTAACAGAGGATTTAGGTTCACTCTGCAAAGATTTACTAAGGAAGACAACGTGGTTATAGTGGGTGGGGCAGGTAATAGTATCAACAGAGATCCTGGATACAGTATAGAGTGTGATCTGGCAAAGATCACATTAGCATCAAAGCATACTAGTGTTGAGTTTGTATCTGTTCTTGGGCGCCATGACTGACCTCATTTGAACTCTTCTGTCGTGAGAGTTAATTTGAAGTTGGAACGGCTACTTATGTCGGGTGCCAGGGTCACACATTGGTGTGGTTCCTGTTGATTCTCTCAATAGGTGGGATTATACTAGGCATGGCCTTCACCTCAACAGGAAAGGGAAGGGTAAATTGGCTGGGAAAATAGCAGGAAAAAGTTAAAATGGGTGAGGCACTGTTGTGAGTGATAAAATACCAGTGGTTATAGGGTTCAGAAAAGATCCATTTTTAGGGTATGGAGGACAGAAAGAAACCAAATTTTAAGAGAGGTTAGGACTGAGACAAACCTTCAGTTTGAGAAAGAAACCAAAAAATATAATTCTAGCTTATTACATCAGCATAAACAGCTATTGGTTAAGAATTTTCAACAGTCAGCAGATATTTCAACTCTACCCAATTTCAACTCAGGCAATGTGAAATGTCAGCTATCTTTATTGCATCAAAATTTCGAGGACTGAGAAATAAAATTAATGAATTAATTATCTGCATAGATGAATTAGAGTCTTCAAACCCAGCTGACATAATCTCCCTCTCTGAACATCATGTGACCACTGGTACAGAACTTTTAAGTCTTACAGGGTTTAGATTAGCATCTCACTTTTGTAGAGCAGAAATGGAGAAAGGAGGAGTTGCCACATTCATCAGGAACTGTCATAAATTTAAGAACATAGACATTCATAAATTTTGCCTAGAACAGCATATGGAAGCATATGCAAAAGAAGTAGAATTTCACAAAAAGTCCTTCATAATATTAAGTGCATATCGAACACCTGCAGGAAACTTCAATCTGTTCATAAACCACTTTGAAGCTGTACTGGCCCATTTAACAACCAAAAACAAAGAAATAGTGGTTGCTGGTGATTTCAATGTAGATTTCCTTAAAAACTTTCCTCAATAAGAACTTATTTGAATTAGTAACACTATCATTCAACTTAATTCCCACTGTAAAGTTCCCCACTACGGTAGCCAATTGTTCACAAACAGCCATTGATAATATCTTTATAGAAAAGTCCAATGAACAAAATTATATTACAAAACCAATAGTCAATGGTCTCTCAGACCATGACATACAGTTCCTTCTGTTAAATGTTAATGCTGAACAGGATATAAAATCTTTTAAATCTGAGCTCAAGAGCTTAATCAATAAGCCAAAAATTGATTATTTTAGGACACTCCTCAGAGACATTCACTGGAATGATGTTTACACTGCTCATGGCATGAATGAAAAATATAACACTTTTGCTAATAAAGTGCTTACCTTATTTGAACACTGTTTTGTCCCAAAACTATCCAAGGTTAGAGCAAAGTCTACAAAGAAGCCATGGATTACTCAAGGAATAGGGGTATCTTGTAAAACAAAAAGAAAACTGTATCTGTCAATCCGAAACAGTTCTGATGTTGATGCTATAGCACATTACGTGAAATACAGCAAAATATTAAAGACTGTAATACGGACATCAAATCAAATATATTACAAGGAAAAGATAGTCATATCAGATAACAAAATAAAGTCTATATGGGATACAGTGAAGGAGGAGACTGGTAGAACCAGACATGAAGAGGGACAAATAGCATTACGAGTAAATGATACATTGGTGACAGATGTGTATAGTGTTGCAGAACTATTTAACAAAATTTTATAACTGTTACTGAAAAGATGGGGTTGTCAGGTTCTGTGGATGCTGCTATGGAATACTCCAGACCAGACATTTCAAGTAACTTCCATAATATGAATTTGACCCTCACTAGCCCAGCAGAAATAATTTCCATCATAAAAATCTTTAAAATCAAAAACATCTAGAGGGATGATGAAATATGAACAAAGTTAATTAAAGAATGTGATTCTGAGTTAAGTAACATACTAATCTATCTGTGTAACCACTCATTTATCAGTGGAATATTTCATGAATGGTTGAAATATGCTGAAGTTAAGCCATTGTTTAAGAAGGTACATCAAACTTCCGTCCAATTTCACTCCTGCCAGAATTCTCAAAAATTTTAGAAAAAGTAATGTACAATCAGCTTTATAACCATCTTATCTCAAATAACATACTGTCAAAGTCACAGTTCGGATTTCTAAAGGGTTCTATTGAGAAGGCTATCTACACTTACAGTGAAAATGTGCTTAATTCACTAGACAAAAAATTGCATGCAACTGGTATATTTTGTGATCTGTTAAAGGCACGTGACTGTGTAAATCACAATATCTTTTTAAGTAAATTAGATTATTGTGGTGTAACAGGAAAAGCTGCAAAATGGTTCAAATCTTATATCTCTGGCAGGAAACAAAGGGTGTTATTAGGAAAGAGACATGATATCAGGCATCATCCAACTGGGAACTAATTACATGTGGGGTCCCACAAGGTTCCACTTTAGGACCCTTACTTTTTCTTGTGTATATCAACGACCTTTCATCAGTAACATTACTAGATGCCAAGTTCGTTTTGTTTGCCAATGATACAAACATTGCAATAAATAGCAAATCAAGTGTAGTCTTAGAACGATCAGCTAATAAAATATTTGTGGACATTAATCACTGATTCCTAGCCAATTCTTTATCACTAAACTTTGAAAAAACACACTACATGCAGTTCAGAACTTGTAAGGAGTGTCCCATGAGTATATGCCTAACATATAATGACAGGCAGATAGAAGAAGTGGACAGTGTGAAATTCTTGGGATTACAGCTTGACAATAAATTCAACTGGGAGGAGCACACCACACAACTGCTGAAGCATCTTAACTAATCTCTATTTGCAATGTGAACTGTGTCAGACATAAGGGATATAAAAATGAAAAAGCTGGCATACTATGCTTACTTTCATTGCATAATGTCAGATGGGATTATTTTTTGGGGTAATTCATCAAGCCAAGCTAAAGTTTTCCAGGCACAAAAATGTGAAGTCTACTGCTTCCCAATATATTTATTCCTTAATGAAATTTGTCATTAAAAATATATCACTTTTTCAAATCAACAGCTCCATACATGGAATCAGCACTAGAAATAAGAATAATCTTCACAAGAATTTAAAGTCACTTACTCTTGTACAAAAAGGTGTGCATTATTCAGGAACACACATTTTCAATAACTTGCCAGCAGCCACAAAAAGCTTAACAAACAATGAAATTCAGTTTAAGAGAAGCCTAAAGGATTTATTGGTGGCCAACTCCTTCTACTCTATTGATGAATTTCTCAGCAGAACCAACTGGTTTTTTGTGCATCTCTCTCTCTCGCCCCCTCTCTCTCTCTCTCTCTCTGCACAATTTTAGTGCAGTAATGTGTTCTTTGTAAATAAGTGTGTGTGTGTGTGTGTGTGTGTGTGTGTGTGTGTGTGTGTGTGTGTGTAAATGCAATCTAACTTCCGCACCATTTCAGTGCAGTAATATGTTCATTGTAAATAAATATTATAGTAGTTCTATTACATGTTTATTACCTTATAAATAAAAAAAAATTCAATGCATTAGTGTTTTGTATTGAGCAAGCAGTAAAGGAAACAAAAGATAAGTTCGGAGTAGGTATTAAAATCCATGGAGAAGAGGTTCGCCGATGACATTGTAATTCTGTCAGAGACAGCAAAGGACTTGTAAGAGCAGTGGAATGGAATGGACAGTGTTTTGAAAGGAGGGTATAAGATGAACATTAACAAAAGCAAAATGAGGATAATGGAATGTAGTCGAATTAAGTCGGGTGATGCTGAAGGAATTAGATTAGGAAATGAGACACTTCAAAGTAGTAAAGTTTTGCTATTTGGGGAGCAAAATAACTGATGATGGTCGAAGTAGAGAGGATATAAAATGTAGACTGGCAATGGCAAGGAAAGTGTTTCTGAAGAAGAGAAATTTGTTAACATCAAGTATAGATTTAAGTGTCAGGAAATCGTTTTTGAAAGTATTTGTATGGAGTGTAGCCGCATTTGGAAGTGAAACATGGACGATAAATAGTTTGGACAAGAAGAGAATAGA
Organism: Schistocerca serialis cubense; assembly: GCF_023864345.2. NCBI lineage: Eukaryota > Metazoa > Arthropoda > Insecta > Orthoptera > Acrididae > Schistocerca > Schistocerca serialis. The sequence continues at coordinate 454,794,588 of NC_064642.1, forward strand.
AGCTTTCGAAATGTGGTGCTCCAGAAGAATGCTGAAGATTAGTTGGGTAGATCACATAACTAATGAGGAGGTATTGAATAGAATTGGGGAGAAGAGGAGTTTGTGGCACAACTTGACCAGAAGAAGGGATCGGTTGGTAGGACATGTTCTGAGGCATCAAGGGATCACCAATTTAGTATTGGAGGGCAGGGTGGAGGGTAAAAATCGTAGAGGGAGACCAAGAGATGAATACACTAAGCAGAATCAGAAAGATGTAGGCTGCAGTAGGTACTGGGAGATGAAGAAGCTTACACAGGATAGAGTAGCATGGAGAGCTGCATCAAACCAGTCTCAGGATGGAAGACCACAACAACAAAGTGTTTGTAAAATGATTCTTTCATATAGTGATCATTTAAAAAAAATTAAAAAAATAAAAAAAATAAAAGAAGAAGAAGAAGAAGAGAGAGAGAGAGACGATCATCCTACTTGGGGCCTGTGGAAGGTAGATTAGCTTATTTATTTCAGTTGTAAATATTTGTCATGTATTATTGTTTTTCTGACATGCTCTACATCCTGGAGGACCTCCTCACTATGGATCAACTGGAATGAAAGTAAATCTAATCTAATCTAATAATCATGGGAGACTGCAATGCTGTAGTAGAGGAAGGGGTAGAAGTCCAAGATACAAGAGAATATGGACTTAGTTGAGGGAATGAGAGAGAAGAAAAACTCTTTGAGTGCTGCAGTAAGTTTCAGGGTAATAGTAAATTGCTGTTCAAGAAACACCATTCAAAAACTATACAGGTTTAGGCAGGCTACACTTGGAAAAGGCCAGGAGACTTGGGAAGACACATCACGGTAAGAGATTCTGAAATCAGATATTGGAGTCTAAGGTATACCTAGGAGCAGATATACACTTAGATCACAGTTACATAATGATTAAGAGTAGGCTGAAGTTTACGAGAACTGTCAGGAAAAATCATAATGTGAAGAGGTGGGGTACTGAGATATTGAGGACTAATGATGTGTATTTGAAATCCTCTGATGCTGTAAATTCTGTGAGAATGAATACCACAGTCCCAGCAGTTCTGTTTTAGAGGAATGGACATCCACTAATAGAGCAATCACAGAAGTTGGACTGACACTGAAAGCACAAAGAAGGTAATTGCGAAGAAACCTTGGGTGACAGGAGAAATATTTCAGCTTATCAGTGGAATATAAGTGGCTCAAGTTTGCAGGGAGCAAACTGTCATTGGTAAATGGAGAAAGCCTTTCAGCTAAGACCGCTGGTATTTTTATTTTATTTCACAATGATTAGCTTAGAAAGAATCTTGTTGTCATCATCATATCTTCAGAAAATTTTTATTAACAACCATATATTGCAGCAAAAAAGTATGCTCATTGTATTGGTGATATGTATGCATGTTAATAAGAATTTTCTGAAGATCCAATGACAGCAAGATTGTGTTGAATCCAGTTATTGTGAAAAAAAATAAAAATACCAAGTGATCTTGGCAGCAAAAGATAATCGATGAAAGAAGGAAATCCATGAAATGTTTATGAAAAGAAAGGAATATGGCAATGTAAGCCATTTAGAAACAAAACCAATAGGAAATACAGGGGAGCTAAAGCAAAGTGCCTGCAAAAATGTGAAAAAAAAACTAAAAGCAAAAGGTAATTTGAAAGACAGATTCAGCATCTAGAAGAGTTAAAATACATTTTATGAGACAAAATGCAAAGCTATCAGCAACCAGAGTGCAAAGCTGTTTAACTGCTAAACATAAATGAGAAAGACAATAGGTGGAAAGAATACATCCAGGGTCTCTAAAAGTCAGAGGAAGTGTCTGACATAATATCAGTCAGAGACTGGTGACAACACAACCACAACCACAGCCCCAGTCCCTCCCTCAGCCCAAAAAAACGGGGATACTTCTGGAAGGATGAGAATTTGAATCACATTCCTCCTTAATGTGAGTCCAGTGGTTTAACCACTGAGTCATCATGCTCAGTGTTGATTACAAGAATTGAAGGCATTAATTATTTTAAAATGAGTATGTCTTCTGAAAGTAGAGGGGGGAATGTTTCAAGTGTAAAAATTGACAATTGTGTGATTGTAAGTACTGTTCTATAGGTTTAACATCTACTGAAGTGCATTACTGGCAGACAGTAAGGCAAAGGGTTGTCTCCCTGGAAACATACAAGTGAAGAGAGCAAGGAAAAATACCAGCAAATGTGTTAGTTGAATCATTCAAGAAAAATTCAAGGGAAGTGCCATATTTTTGTCTTCAGTTCTATCTATGGAAACTGTTCAGAAACATGGAATTGACATGATTTTGGAAAGCTTGCCATGTTTTTGAAAGCATGACAATATCAATGAACACATTTGGAGAGTGTACTGACTGGCAGTTGTGGCACTGAAAACAGAGCAGGTGACTTGGGTCGTACAGCTCTGATCTCATGCCTTGTGTCACACTGGAATCTTGCCTTAGGCATTCTCTGGCATTCTGTTAATTCTTGGAATGCTAGGTTTGCAAGGCATGGAGGTTCTGTATACTTTTGGAAAGTAGGAAAGAGTTATTGAAAGACCGAGCCTGTGAGGCAGTGAATGAGAAGTGCCTGTGAGAGTGTAACCTATGAAAGGTGTATGGGTCGGTGTACAAGATTTGGTCCAGTATACAGTTTTAATTTGTCAGGAACTTTCATAACAGTAAACACTTTACAACAAAATGAAAGAATCATTCAGTGTAAATACTGTCAACACATTGGAACTATGTAATCAGTTGACTATCTACCAATTTCAGACATGTTCTCTCTGAAGTCAATCCACAATAAGAGAATCTAACCAAGTTCCCTTGGGAATATCTCTGAGCTATTCTGCATCTAACTTTTTACTAAGGAACTGAATAAAGATTATCTACATCTACATCTACATGATTACTCTGCAATTCACAATTAAGTGCTTGGGAGAGGGTTTATCGAACCACAATCATACTATCTCTCTACCATTCCACTCCCGAACAGTGCGCGGGAAAAACGAACACCTAAACCTTTCTGTTCGAGTTCTGATTTCTCTTATTTTATTTTGATGATCATTCCTACCTATGTAGGTTGGGCTCAACAAAATATTTTTGCATTCGGAACAGAAAGCTGGTGACTGAAATTTCGTAAATAGATCTCGCCGCGACGAAAAACGTCTTTGCTTTAATGACTTCCATCCCAACTCGCGTATCATATCTGCCACACTCTCTCCCCTATTACATGATAATACAAAACGAGCTGCCCTTTTTTTGCACCCTTTCGATGTCCTCCGTCAATCCCACCTGGTAAGGATCCCACACCGCGCAGCAATATTCTAACAGAGGACGAATGAGTGTACTGTCAGCTGTCTCTTTAGTGGACTTGTTGCATCTTCTAAGTGTCTTGCCAATAAAACGCAACCTTTGGCTCACCTTCCCCACAATATTATCTATGTGGTCTTTCCAACTGAAGTTGTTCGTAATTTTAACACCCAGGTACTTAGTTGAATTGACAGCCTTGAGAATTGTACTATTTATCGAGTAATCGAATTCCAACAGATTTCTTTTGGAACTCATGTGGATCACCTCACACTTTTCATTATTTAGCATCAACTGCCACCTGCCACACCATACAGCAATCTTTTCTAAATCACTTTGCAACTCATACTGGTCTTCGGATGACCTTACTAGACGGTAAATTACAGCATCATCTGCGAACAACCTAAGAGAACTGCGCAGATTGTCACCCAGGTCATTTATATAGATCAGGAACAGCAGAGGTCCCAGGATGCTTCCCTGGGGAACACCTGATATCACTTCAGTTTTACTCGATGATTTGCCGTCAATTACTATGAACTGTGACATTCCTGACAGGAAATCACGAATACAGTCGCACAACTGAGACAATACCCCATAGGCCCGCAGCTTGATTAGAAGTCGCTTGTGAGGAACAGTGTCAAAAGCTTTCCGGAAATCTAGAAATACGGAATCAACTTGAGATCCCCTGTCGATAGCGGCCATTACTTCGAGCGAATAAAGAACTAGCTGCGTTGCACAAGAACGATGTTTTCTGAAACCATGCTGATTACGTATCAATAGATCATCCCCTTCGAGGTGACTCATAAAGTTTGAATACAGTATATGCTCCAAAACCCTACTGCAAACCAACGTCAATGATATAGGTCTGTAGTTTGATGGATTACCTCTACTACCCTTCTTAAACACTGGTGCTACCTGCGGAATTTTCCAATCTGGAGGTACAGATCTATCGGTGAGCGAGCGGTTGTATATGATTGCTAAGTAGGGAACTATTGTATCAGCGTAATCTGAAAGGAACCTAATCGGTATACAATCTGGACCTGAAGACTTGCCCGTATCAAGCGATTTGAGTTGCTTCGCAACCCCTAAGGTATCTACTTCTAAGAAACTCATACTAGCAGCTGTTCGTGTTTCTAATTCTGGAATATTCCATTTGTCTTCCTTGGTGAAGGAATTTCGGAAAACCACGTTCAATAACTCTGCTTTAGCAGCACAGTTGTTGGTAACAGTACCATCGGCACTGCGCAGTGAAGGTACTGACTGCGTCTTGCCGCTTGTGTACTTTACATACGACCAGAATTTCTTTGGATTTTCTACCAAATTTCAAGACAATGTTTCGTTGTGGAACCTATTAAAGGCATCTCGCATTGAAGTCCATGCCAAATTTTGCGTGTCTGTAAATTTTATCCAATCTTCGGGATTTCACGTTCTTCTGAACTTTGCATGCTTTTTCCGTTGCCTCTGCAACAGCGTTCAGACCTGTTTTGTGTACCATGGGGGAACAGTTCCATCTCTTACCAATTTATGAGGTATGAATCTCTCAACTGCTGTTGCTACTATATCTTTGAATTCGAGCCACATCTCTTGCTTGGGTAGCTCAGTTGGTAGAGCACTTGCCCACTAAAGGCAAAGGTCCCAAGTTCAAGTCTCGGTCCAGCACACAGTTTTAATCTGCCAGGAAGTTTCATATCAGCACACACTCTGCTGCAGAGTGAAAATCTCATTCAGAATCATCCTTGTGCCACAGTGAGGGCCATCGGTCTGTCGCCGCTGCCTTCACCTCCACCCTTGGCACCTGTTCCGGCACCCTCATCACGTGTCCTGGCCTCCCTGAGTCAGACCCACTCCTCCTTGTGGAAGTCATCATCTCTTTCCTCTCCTGGGTCCAGCACCCTGATGCATGCTGCTCGCCCTTGCCGTTGATGCGTTACTGCACTTCCACCACCAACTGGGCCTTAACCATTGGGTTCTTCAGCACTGGCAACCCTGGTGTCTCCATCTGAGCACCCTGTGGCCATCAACCTCATCACACTTCTGCCACATCAAGTGCCAAACATCAAGATGCTGGCAGCACCCTTATTGCTGGTCATCCATTGTGGTCTTTGAGGGGGACCGGGGGCACATGGAAGTGTCATTTATCACTACAATGCCTGCATCAGAGGAGCACTATTTCCCCAAGAGGAGAGGGGTGTACAACCCTTTACACAACACTTGGCTACATGCCATGGCAGGTGTGCTACACTTGAAGCATTCTGGCCACTGAAGGCCACCTGCAGTGGGTTGCAAGGCTAGTGCACATGGCAAGACATCCACAGTACTACCTACTGGAGCCCTCCTCTATATAAAGATAGTGCAGCTTCTCAGATTGTACTATAGCTTATTGCACTGTTTCTACATTTGTTGTTTACTTGAATATGGATCAATAAACTTATGTTCTTAGAGGCCAAATAATTGGTTGTGTCTAGTGTTACACAACTACAGGCAGACAACAACTACTGACAGATCTGTCTTATTCTTCAGGCTTGCTGAGAGCTAAAGCTTTTACGTAACAGCTGTACTAGGAAAGCATGTATCAAGTGTAGAACATTCATAAGTGAATATTTATCTCACAAATAAAATAAAAATAATTATTTTGTCATTAGTTCAAGAAATTCTACAAGGAAGTGTGATTGGTAATATTAAACAATGATAACAAATCACACATTTAGCAGTGTTAATAAAGTCCCTTGCATCTGACTCCACTGATATGACACTAAGGACGAAAGAGAGGATGCGATTTGTGACACTGCCATACACAGACACTCAAACTGAGAGCAAGAAAGTATCCAAACTGAATACTATTAAGGCAGTCCCTTCACCTATTATCCTTCATAACATGTCTCATTGGTTTACACACAAACAAATGAATGATATCTTAGAAAATTGTATTTTTATGGTGGAGAAGTATTTTTATTAAACAAGCAACAAAAAATATCTGTAGCTTCAGTACAACTCAAAACATATTTCAGTGAAACACAATGAAGTGATTAAGGCTTTTTCACTTCATTAGACTCAGCCTCAGAGACTGAGGTCATCAGTCAGAAATTTGCAATGTCACACTCAAAATGATTGAACTATTTTATGATAATTCTAAATAAAGACAGTAGGTTAAAAAGGGGTTTCTGTGCCCTCTGCACTAAGGAGAGTTTTCAGTTTTGCCAATGACAATAACTTTTTGCTCTCTTATAAATAACTGCTTGAAATAATTCTGCTCAAACTGATGACATAAGTGTTTTATAGAGATATGCCCCAAGCATTCTTTGGAGACTTGATAACTGAGTATTAACCATAAATCTCTTCAAACAGTTACTTTTACCAGCAAGATACGGTACTCTTTAATGACTTTGTGCCAGACAATACCTATTAATAAACATTACTGTGTGATATTGTGATAGAGACTGCCCACAACAAGATTGAATGTCACCTGGTGGCACTCCGAGCAAGTGAAGCAACCTGGTAAGGAAAGTACAGGGTGGTCCAAAAGTCCGGAAACATCCTCATAAAATTCAAATGGAGTAGCAAACAAGGAAACAGAGTCCCTACACAAGAGGAATGGGAAGGGGGAAACTTTATAGGCTAATCTAATCTAATCTAATCTAATCTGTCAGCAACATGGCGACCATCTTGAAAGCCACCATCTTGGATTCAACTCCAAAATTTCAAATAGGAATGTGGTCATGTGACATATCAAACATATGGAGAATTTCACCAGAAAAACAACGCCGTTGTTATTTTGAACATAGCTTTATTCATTCTCGGATTATAGCCAGTTACATGTGGCAGTGGTGGGATGTTGGGCAGCATGTGTGTTATGTGCCGAAGAGACATTACACTGATGTTACACAGTCATAGGAATGGCTCGATATGTTGTCCATTATGTTGGATTGTTAATGCTATCCTCCGAACCCAGTCCTGATGAACTTTGACCAACACATCTGGCTGAATTTAACCACACACATCAACAATGCGCTGCTGTAGATGATACAAATCCCATATTTTCACAGAATAAACCAGTGCTTTGACATGACCCCAAAGATAAAAGTCCAAAGAAATCAAATCTGGTGAATGTGGTGGCCACTCCACAGCACCCCTACGACCAATCCACTTTTGAGGGAACTGCACATCCAGGCATGCTCGCACATTGTGTGGTGGGGCTTCATCATGCTGGAAGAATTCCGGATATGTCCCAATCTCCGTTAACAATGAAGGAAACACTTCTTCATCCAATAACCTCAGATAACCGTTGGATGTTAATGTACCATCAATAAAAAAAGGTCCAACGACTTTGGTACCCTACACACCACACCAGACCATCATTTTTTGTGAGTCGACGGTTTTGGAAGCATCAATCCAGTGCGGATTTGTGTTGGACCAGTATCTGTGATTCTGCTTGTTCACTTCACCATTGATAAAGAAATTGGCTTCATCACTGAACAGCACCTGATAGGGGAAACGTGGGTTTATCTGCAGCTGCTGTGGCACCCATTCTGCGAACTGTAGCTGACGGTCTGGGTCATCTTTGTTCAGGTGTTGGAGCAGCTGAATTTTGTATGGGTGCCATTTGTGCTGCGATAAAATTCGCAGTATGGAGGTACCGCTAACCCCACATTCATGTGACAGGCGACGAGTACTTCATGGCGGACTCTTGCTAAATGATGCCAACATGCTCACTGTTATTGCTTCATCAGTGGCAGGTTTTGGTCTTCCAGTCTTAGGTTTATCTGTGACAGAACCTGTTCCTCGGAATTTGGCCAAAAGCTTGGCAACTGTGCTGTGAGTGATGGGCTGTCTGGTTGGGTGACGACTGTTTAAATCCTCAGCAATGGCCTATGTGGTTCTATCTCCTGGTATCAAGATGATTTCAATGCGTTCTTCATGTGTTAAGGACATTTTGTAACCTGTAAATAAGGAAACAATGATTAAAATGTTAACATGAGTAAATGATACCTAACAGTTAAACACATGTAACATATCAGGCATGAGATAGTCACTTTGCACCATTTCAGACTCCATTTTATGACTTCTCAGTACGTAATACTCAAGCTGCCGAGTGTCCCACTGCTGCCGCACGTAATTGGCCTTAACCCGAGAATGAATAAAGGTATTTTAAAATAACAACGGAACTGTTTTTCTGGTGAAATTCTCTGTCTGTTTGATATGTCACATGACTACATTCCCATTTGAAACTTTGGAGTTGAATCCAAGATGGCGGCCATGTCAAGGGTCTTGAAAAGTATTCAGAAGTCTGTACATGACGGGCTAAATTAAAAGAACTAGTAGTGTATATAAAAGGCGTGATTAAACCAAACGATTGGTAGAAAATTTCATTTTTTACTGCCAAAACCCCCTCCCCCATAAGTTGCTTAAAATCCTCCCCAAAGCGGGAGCAATCTGGCAACCCTGTTAAGTATAGTGCCTATTAAAACTACACATAATCATGTGCACTCCTTGCTGCTCTCTGCGAGATCTACTGCATTTAACACAAATTTCCTTTAGTTTCGCTATGCAGTACATTTTTATTTTGTTGCCAGATAACTACCAGTTTCAGTTTTGCAGAAATTGTCTATTAAATTGGTCAGACTGTGCCACTGTATAGAGGACAGCACAGATCATACCACAACTTTGTTGAGGTTATGTTATAATACTTAGTACCAACACAGTTTTTGTTTCATAACAATGTTAATACTTTTCATGTTCTTACCGTTCTGTTTTGGAAACATTTCTCTTCCACTGATAAGAATGCCTCTTCCTTTTCCAGGAGGGACTGTCAAACCTGGTCTTGTTCAGGTCATTTGCAAATACTAAGATGGGTTCGAATTCTTGCAGAATTCCTATTATTTCAATTACTTCCACTTCGTTTGTACTATCTGCTGTATTTAAATGTCCACAAAATCACATATCTTCTGCAAAACACTCTCACCAATATGTCAACAAGCACCCTGCTGATCAGCTGAACTGTGCTTGCCAGCATATATATTGCAAAAGTGGCTGTGTGAGCTTCACTGTTGCATATGTGTTTGCTACAGTGCAGCCAACCTAACTCTGAATGTGAAAAATATTTCTTCTAATCATAACAAACTGAAATGTAGCTTTTAATGTCTAGATTGGTAAATCTGATGTCAGTTGGTGTGCTTTTCATCTGGACATGGCATGGTGACCACCATGCCTGTTGAACTTGGCGGGTTATGTAAGCTTCGGACATTTAGTGGGCTTTACACCTGAAGACAATGTGCAGTTAACAGCTTTTGCAACTGAAAACAATTTTCTACGGCAGTTTTCAATGGCCTATAATGGACTTTGCACCCTGAAACCTATTCCCTCGTGTAGGTGCTGAAAAAATCTATGTGACAGTAAGCCCATCTCAAAATCAACAAAAAATGCATTTATCGGCTTTTGCATTTGGGTTACTCTGAGGATGTGAGTGAGAGATATGGGGGGGGGGGGGGGGGGGGGTGGAAGGGTGAGGAGGAGGATGAAAACAGATTAATGGCTTTCATGATACCTGTTCAAAATTTCATCATGAAGAGATTTTCCACTATCTTGTTCAAGCTGCAGCTGATGTATCCTTGCTGTTTTCTTATAAGGCTTCTTATGCACACCTTGGGTAAAAACATGGAAATCTATTTGCCCACCTTGAGCTAGTGGAAGGCGTTGTTGCGTAATTTGGTAGCCAGCCTGAAAAAAGAGATGATGCAAATAAGGCAGACAAATGGCAAGGACAGATGAGGGAGCCTTTTTTGTTATATACTCTTTGTTCTTTTTACACTCAACTACAGCTGAAATAGATGTGACTCCTACAATTTTTTTCAATAAATGATGTAAACAGCTAACTGGTTCCATAAAGTTTATAGTAATAAATACTGACCAGGTTTAAATACCACTAGGGCTATCTTCTACAGAAGGAATAACATCACATAACTTACATTACATTAAAAATATAAGCATTCATTATGAGCTAAGAGGCTCAGGTCAAAGAACAGAAATCATAGATTAAGTCCTTCATGGATCTACGATATCTGTTATTTGCCTTGAGCATTTTAGTTCATAATGTATGCTTATAATTTTAACATAATGTATGTTATGTGTCTTTATTACTTACTTCTGAAGAATGTACCACTTGTAGATTGAAGTCCAGCTGAGTAAATGTGGCTACAATCAAAACAGGTAGTCCGTGACTACACTTTCCGCATCTCAGATGTGTCTGATGTCGGTGGTAAATTGAAAGATCAGGTCGAGATGGTGAAAACACCTGGTGTGGCATTAACAGAAGGGTTTTTGATCACATCTGCAAGAGCCTTTTGGTCAGTGTAAATGGTTAGAGGGCGTCCTTGAATGTCATCCTGGAAACAGCGGACCACCTCATTTATGGCCAAGAGCTCTCTACCAGGAGTTGACCACTTCTTCTGAACATCGCTCAGTTCCGAGAGAAGAAATGCAGCAACTGTTTCACACCAGTGATCTCTTGTTGCAGTACTGTGCCCATTGCATGGTCGCTGGTGTCTGCGATGATCATGAGGTGTGCATCCAGTGATGGAAGGGCGAGGGTGACAGCCTGTGTGAGGTCAGATATAATTTTGTCGAGGGCAATTTGCATTTCAGGCATCCACGTCAGGCATCCATGTCAGGCATCATCATTTGTTGGTGGTGTTCCTGCCGTGCGGTGGCTCAGTAAGAGGCAAGAGTGTTTCAGCAGCATGTGGGAGATGGTGCCTGTAAAAACTGATGTCTCTGAGGAAATGTTGTAGTTCTTGATAGTCCGAGAAGGGAGGAAGGAGGCGAATCTGTTCCCTTTTTTCTGGCATGGGGCGTATCCCCAAAGTGTCAAATAAATGTCCAACGAGGGTGACACAGGGTTGCCGTAGTTGGCATTTATCGTTATTAATCATGAAACCATGTGCTGCTAACTTGTCCAACATGGTGCATAAATGGATCTCATGTTCACGGCGAGTCTGCGAGAAAATTATCACGTCATCTAGGTAAGCATAGCAGAAGGACATGTTAAATAGAAAGCCATCAATAAACCTCTGCCAGGCCTCGGCCAATTTTTTTTAACTAACACAGCATAAATAAAAAATCAAACAGACCAAACGGTGTGGTTATTGCAGGTTTAGTATACGCTCGTCAGCCACAGAAGTCTGTAAATAGCACCTTTTACAGTCAACAACACTGAATACAGTGGCACCAGAAACTTCGTGTGTGAAGTCTTGTAAGTTTGGTATAGGGTAGCTGTCTGTTATAGTCCAGCTCTTGAGATACCGATAATTGCCACAGAATCACCTAGTATTATCCCTTTTGAGGACGAGTTTGATAACAGAAGCCCAGGCACTGTCAGATTGTCATACAATACCAATACTAACACACAAGAGTTCATCCACGTTGGCTTTTGTCGCTTTGAGTTTGTGCGGAGGTAGGTGGTGGGGGTGACGGCGGACTAGTGGGCCAGGAGTGGTGTTGATGCAATGAATTGTCCCGTCATGGATGGTACCAATAGTTTGTGGCCAGAAGGGTTGGCGTGAAGTGTGAGCTGAGGGCATAGCAATAATGTTATTGTAACACCATTGTCAATGGATGACTCAGTCACAGAGGCACTATCAATAACACTGAGTGTGGTCAGGCGATCACAGTTAGGTAATGGGACTTGACTGACCTGTTTTGAGGTCAACGTAACGTATTCATCATCGGGCAGTGGGTGTAGACATTGCAGAATTGTGAGTTTCTGTTAAGCCGCATGATGCTCACTAGATGTCTCGGCGATGCATGAGCAGAGAAGGTTGTTGGTCACTAGCATATACAAGTTGGAATGCAGGAGTTTGGAAAGCATGGCACATGTCATGCAGAGCTCATCCAGAAGCATTTGACATCTCTGACTGCAAAGTAGGAGACAGCTGTGTATCTTTAGCAGGTAGGGAGTCACTGATCTTGCCACTGATCAGTATTTAGCCAATGTGGTGCAGGAGCAAAACATAGTTCAGGCCTGGCAGTAAATAGTAGTGCCTGAGGAAGTTGGCTCCTGTAGTCTGTCTGTAAACTCAAGAGAGTGAGCAGCGCTTTTGGTGGGAGGAGTGGCCTTTCCTGCAAGGACCATGTCACTGGCCTACAGAGGCACCCAAAATTATTTGCCCATAATCGGACTAGCAGTGTAGATCAGTGTGCAGTGACATAAGTTGCTTCTGTTCATGGGACCTTAATTGCCAGCATTAGTCAGTTAACTTTGTATACTTCCTGATATGTTTCGGTATCCAAAAGTCATGGATAATCATCCTGTATTACAAGAAAATGTGCAGAATAGGAAAAAGAGGTATTTGTGGAGTAATGAGCGTTTGATTGTCCCTAATCATATTACAGTGAATGTTAAAGAGGCGACACAACAAGAGCTCTTGGCTAATATTACCAATCCCAATCAAAGAGATGCAATTTATGCAAATGTCAGTCTTGTCACAATACGATTCGTGGGGAAGGACTGTGAAAATAAACCACACCGTTACTGGAATCGCCATGAAGGAAAACTAACAATTTTGGGAGGAAATTCGACAAAAGATGGAGGACTTCTGCATAAATCAAAAAATAGTGCCAACATTAAGGAAATTACTTACTGCCATAAAACAAAAGATCCATTTTCGTTCACAAAAAGATGTTTCACACAAGACACTGCGTGAAATGGGATTTATCTGTAAAAGATCTGTACATAAGTGAAAGACTTTGGTACAGAGAATGGATATAATTGACTGGTGATATAAGTACTTGATGCAAGCGAGGAAATTAAGGGAGCTACGCAGACACTTCTTTTATGTTGATGAAACTTGTGTGGACAACAACAAAATGTTGGCAGGGTCCTGGTGTTGATGGCATTATGGACAATGTTAGTGGAAGCAATAGGATCATTGTAGTCAATACTGGATCAAAAGATGGGTTTTTACCCAATGCACAGTTAATTTATTAAGTGGATAAAGTGGGACGTGCAACTGGGGACTATCATGGGCAAATGAACTACGAAAATTATTCAAATTGGATATCGACTAAAGTAACTCTGAATCTGCCAAACTGTGTAGTTGTTATGGACAACACTTCACATCACAACAAGGAGCATAACAAACCTCCAACTACATCCTCGAATAAAAGGTAGCAAAAGTGCTAAACTGTTTTCCAAGATAAATGCAGTCAAATATGTTCCAAACCAATAAATACCTTTATCACTAGTTGTACAAAATCAACAATAATGTAAGAACTTCACAGGAAAATTAATTAATTTTTTGATAATAGAATATGATCCCATGGAACAGCAGCATTTTAATGTATTCTCTCACTAAATCTCTATCTCAGTTTCTACTCACCTAATTTACTCACCTAATTCTAAGACATATTCTTAAAACATATATGCAATAGCTGTCCTAAACACTGCTGACATTTCCTTTGAAACATGTACACCGATTCTGGGCTTCTATAAAAAGCTTGATGTACGAGGTGCATTCACAGATTAATTTGTATTTTTTGGTAAGAACTTTATTTTTTAATCTAAAGCAATGTTATCCTCTTTTAAATATTCCCCATTACATACTATACACTTATGCCAGTACTTTTTCCAATACCCAAAACACTTGGAACTGTTTCTTCGGAATAGTTTATAGCTCTCTCAACTATCCATTTTCAATCTCATCCATTCTTGTAAAACCACTGTTCTTTAAGGCCTGCTTTGAAATTTATACTACTTGTATGGCCTTGTTTTACTCATAGCAGACTCACCAAAAGCAATATTTAACATTCCTAAAAATTTGATACTTTATTCCATTCTTATAAAAAAGTTTAATAAAGATTTTCTAATCTATTTATATGCGAAACAAATAATTGTTGATACTACCAAAACATATGTAACATTTTAGGCAGCTGACAATAGACTAAATGCCCAATATGCATAACACCTTACGGCTACTTTCCAGACATTTCCATGAAGACAGTGACAAAAAAAGTAGTGTGAATAGGACTAATGCAACATGTGAAATTATAAATTTCTTGCACTTCAAAGAAAACTTCTACTTTTTAGTAGAAACACAGAGTAAGAACAAGCCTTAAATTCTACAGATTGATTGCACAATATGGGGTTCATTTTACAAGTAGCAGTAGAGGAAAGTAAATTCACATGGACAGGCATTCGGTTCTACGTCTTAATAGAATCCCAACTTCTATTCCTTCATTAATATTTTTTACTCTATAATGTTGTATTTCAGAATAATCTATTGTCTTTTTTTTCCTTATGTTCTTAATCCATTTATCTAAAAATAAACATTGCCAGAATGTATCTGTACACGGTGTTGCCACAGATTTAAAGCACACGCCATGGCAGGGGCAGTACTATGTTACGAAACAGCCTGTAGAAGCACCTTTTGATGTACCTGGGTAGGCAGAGAGGGCACTCGTTTGCTCGTTCTTGAGTTTACCAACAGACTATATGACAGGTTCCACTGTTTCAGCCACCAAGAAGATCCGGGGCATAGGTGTGTGGCTGCAACAATCAAGAGCGATCGATGCAGTGCCAGTCACCAGTATCACGGAGTCATTGGATGTGTGGAACTGTGAAAATGTAGCAGGAGCAAAAGACAGTGGAATCATGCTGACATCGGCTCCATTGTTGGCTAGAAGGTAAGATTTTAGTTGCACATCATAAACAAAGAGGCAAGAGCCATCCGGTCGCAGATGAGATGTGCAGGCACTATCACGAAGTGGTAATCTGTGGTAACTTGAAGAGGATAAGCAACCTGGTGCACCGGTACCAAGCCATGAGATCAGTTTGCGCATGAACAAGTCTGAATGCAACATAAGTGCATCATAGCTGAAGCGAGTGTGAAATCTGCAGAGGCAGTCTGCATGGTCAGGTGTAGTGTCCAGTTGACTCACATTATTTTGACTGGCAGGCCCAAGTTGGTGACTGGGCAGAGACGCACTGGTGGTAGTCTGCACTGTAGGCATTTGTTTATATTTGTCGCCCTCCAACCACCTTAGGATTTTGATGATCTAATGCGTCAAATGGACAGAATTTTGCACCCAATCCTTCAGGAGGACATCCAACAACTCTATCAATCAGTGCCAAGCCAAATAACATTTGTGTAAGAGCCATAGGTAGACCAACACATTATTAACTTGCTCAGTTTATGATGCTCTTTCTCTTGAATAAATTATCCAATTTCTTTAAAGTCAATTCTGCCATTAGACTGTTGTTTATTTACAGCATTACATTACACTTACACAATCATGATTTCAGCTTCAAAATGCCATTATCAAGTGTTTTAAGTGTTATAAATTGCCTAAGATGGCATTCTGCCATATTAAAATACACTATTAGACACACTGTCTAAGAGTCGATATATCTGGCAGAGCCTACTGCTTTGTTTCGCTACTGAGTACACCATCTTGACACTTAAAAATGCTAACATGCATTAATGTCAAAATAATTAATAAATTGATATATCTTACTGGAAGATCAGAGTAAAAGTAATGTTTACGATCAAACAGTGACATTGCATTTATCCTACATGATAAGGATAAAGCTGTCAGTACACCTGCTTCAACACATCTGCGATTCAGAACCTGCAAAATTACAATTGGACTATTACTGACAATGAAAATATTCTCATAGAAGTATATAAAAAATGAAAAGTATTTCTTACTGGAAGAGTTCCTGGAATAGCTGCATCAAACAGTGAAACACTTGTATTAACTGGCAGCCCAAATTCAGTTCCTGCTCCAGAGAACAGCTTTGAATTTGATAAAATTTGAGCATGAATTTCCAGTCCAACAACAGATGTCCATTTAGACCTAAAAGAGAGATAACACTAGTTCATAACTACTGCAAAGTATGTTCTGTAGCATTAGAATGTATACCAAATATCCTGGAGCATAACAATAAACAAGAAAAGAATGTGTAGAACTCTGGTGCACATTGATAGTGAATGATAGATGCCACAATGGTACGAGTTCACAAGACACTTCATTTTATAGTAACTCAATATATACAAGGAGACACGACATAACAAACCTGAGTCACAGAGCAAACTGCCCTGCTACCGTCAACCATCAGAGATAAGAATGCAAGTTATTTTTTCTGGTTAGCGATGCTCATAATCCCACAAACGCTTAAATTATATTTCTACTGAGGTAGGATATTTTAAAATCACAGTTCTAAAAGCTGTATATTTTAGTCTCTATTTATGTAACTGATACTGGAGTTCATAATTGACATTTCTAGTATTGTGTGTGTAATTATTTCAATTCACAGTATAACGTGTGGACATGTGTGTTGAAGCTTAGACCAACATCCTAAGTTAAATCCTAATAAACTTTTCTGCACTGTTTCATGGAGTAAGATTATACGCAAATCAGTTGTAGAGTTTACACTGAGTAACTTCCAATGCATTAATTGGAAAGAGCAAGCTGTGTGCCAGCACCAGATTTCAGCCTCCACCATTCCTTTCTCATCATTGTTAACAACCCAAACACGACATTAAACTTTCCATAGCATTCAAAATTGGTGAAGTGAAGGTGTCTACATGAGCAAAGGAGCAAAAACATTCTGTATCAGTAGTCTGAACAGTCCCTCCAGATCCTTCTTAAAGTAATGACTTACAGTTTAACCATAAATTTTATTTTATTTGTAGTGTTCCTCGGAGTCCTACACTTCAACAATTTTTCATTCAAATATAATCGTAGTTCACGTTGGGATAAAAGATGATTGCTGCTGGGTTCAGAAGCCACATTCATTTCCTTTAGATGGCTGGATGAACTGGTGCAAGCAGCCAGCCTTGCATGTGGGGTGGAAGTGCCGCTTATGATATGCAGCACCATACCCAAAGACTGTAACAGTTGTGGTTTTGGGCCAAGTGAAGGGCATAAATTTATGGATTTCTTGACCTCTGCTATTGGGTGGATAATTACAGTGGCCTTCTCTGAAATCAGGCATATACTAAACACAGGAAGCAGCTCCTAATGTAGAATAGTATGTGTGGCTCAATGATTAATTATGTGCAGTACTCAGAGACAGGAGTACGACAGGCAAATAATTGTAGCAGGGAACATCAATCCTTGTAGATTAAAAACTAATAATGTTAATGTAATACTAGTTAAATGCAGCCCATGACAAATTCCCAGAATAAGTCTCATAATAACACAGAAAACTGGATGAAATGAGAAATTATTATTGGAATATATATTCCACGGATAGACTGAACACCTTAGGTATGTAAAGATTTTTATAGTACATATTGAGATTATAAGTTATTCCAAATGCTAAATAATCTGATTGTAGGTAAGCATGGAAGGCAGGTCAAACTTAGTAATCAGGTGCTTTTATAGAGCATTCGCTTCAGAAGCTGCGATGAAAGATGGCTGCAGAGAAAACCTGTGGAATACTGCACATAAATGTCCCAATCATGTTGCAGTAATTTCAGCTTACCTGCTATGGACTGGATAGCTATTTGAGTGATATTGTACTAAACATCTTTACTGAAATTTGCCTTGAGTAGTATGTAAGAGAACTGACTCATGAGAGCAGCATTTTAGATCTAGTAGTTAACAAACCCAAACTTGTTGATTCCGATAACATAGAAGATGGGATCTGTGACTGTAAGGCTGTTATAGCATCTATTACTTCAGCTCATGAGAGAAATGTTAAGCAAAGTAGAAAAATATTTGTGACTATGCACCATGCCAAGAAACAAACTACAGATTGTCTGAGCAGTCAACACCAAACAATTTCAGTGGAAGTATCATTGGTAACATAGACACACTGCCACAATGTGCAGGTATTGACAATTTTTTGCTGCAGGTATGCTTTACATGAGACCAGAATGTCTTTGGATTTTTTGACATATTACAAGATAGGGTTTCATTGTGGAAACTATTAGAAGCATCTCAGACTGACGTCCATACTAAGTATCAAGCAACTGAACAGCATTGTCATTCTTGGAAATTTTGCATTCCTTCTTGAAATGACCTCCTTAACAGTGTCTTCACATGTTTTCTGTGCTAGATGGGATCTGTTCTGTTTCTTATTAATTTGCTCAATTTCTTTGAATCTGAGTCACACTTGGCTACTGCTTACTTAGTTAGTCCCAAAGGAATGGAGACAGTCTCTTAGGAAGGCATTAGGTGAATTTTTATCTGCTTCTTTAAATAGATATACACTCCTGGAAATTGAAATAAGAACACCGTGAATTCATTGTCCCAGGAAGGGGAAACTTTATTGACACATTCCTGGGGTCAGATACATCACATGATCACACTGACAGAACCACAGGCACGTAGACACAGGCAACAGAGCATGGACAATGTCGGCACTAGTACAGTGTATATCCACCTTTCGCAGCAATGCAGGCTGCTATTCTCCCATGGAGACGATCGTAGAGATGCTGGATGTAGTCCTGTGGAACGGCTTGCCATGCCATTTCCACCTGGCGCCTCAGTTGGACCAGCGTTCGTGCTGGACGTGCAGACCGCGTGAGACGACGCTTCATCCAGTCCCAAACATGCTCAATGGGGGACAGATCCGGAGATCTTGCTGGCCAGGGTAGTTGACTTACACCTTCTAGAGCACGTTGGGTGGCACGGGATACATGCGGACGTGCATTGTTCTGTTGGAACAGCAAGTTCCCTTGCCGGTCTAGGAATGGTAGAACGATGGGTTCGATGACGGTTTGGATATACCGTGCACTATTCAGTGTCCCCTCGACGATCACCAGTGGTGTACGGCCAGTGTAGGAGATCGCTCCCCACACCATGATGCCGGGTGTTGGCCCTGTGTGCCTCGGTCGTATGCAGTCCTGATTGTGGCGCTCACCTGCACGGCGCCAAGCACGCATACGACCATCATTGGCACCAAGGCAGAAGCGACTCTCATCGTTGATGACGACACGTCTCCATTCGTCCCTCCATTCACGCCTGTCGCGACACCACTGGAGGCGGGCTGCACGATGTTGGGGCGTGAGCGGAAGACGGCCTAACGGTGTGCGGAACCGTAGCCCAGCTTCATGGAGACGGTTGCGAATGGTCCTCGCCGATACCCCAGGAGCAACAGTGTCCCTAATTTGCTGGGAAGTGGCGGTGCGGTCCCCTACGGCACTGCGTAGGATCCTACGGTCTTGGCGTGCATCCGTGCGTCGCTGCGGTCCGGTCCCAGGTCGACGGGCACGTGCACCTTCCGCCGACCACTGGCGACAACATCGATGTACTGTGGAGACCTCACGCCCCACGTGTTGAGCAATTCGGCGGTACGTCCACCCGGCCTCCCGCATGCCCACTATACGCCCTCGCTCAAAGTCCGTCAACTGCACATACGGTTCACGTCCACGCTGTCGCGGCATGCTACCAGTGTTAAAGACTGCGATGGAGCTCCGTATGCCACGGCAAACTGGCTGACACTGACGGCGGCGGTGCACAAATGTTGCGCAGCTAGCGCCATTCGACGGCCAACACCGCGGTTCCTGGTGTGTCCGCTGTGCCGTGCGTGTGATCATTGCTTGTACAGCCCTCTCGCAGTGTCCGGAGCAAGTATGGTGGGTCTGACACACCGGTGTCAATGTGTTCTTTTTTCCATTTCCAGGAGTGTATTTGCATTTATTTTTGGTGGGTTTGGATGTTACAGTATTCAGTCATGATACAATGACCTCAAAGTCATTAATTCATGTATCCATCATCACTCTCTTATTTGCTCTTGACTGTTTGTCACTAAAAGGTCTAGTATGCTATCATAACCATTTAACTTCATGAACTAATTGCTCAAAATAATTTGTGGAGAAAGCATTTAGTGCAACTTTGGACAATCTATTATGCCTACCACCAACTTTAAACATGTCTTTATCCAAAATATTAAGGGTAGGTTGACGCCGCCATTAACTATAATTGTATGAGTCAGATACCTGTCTGAAATGCAACTCAATTTTCCTCGAATCTTTCCTCAACTGCATCACCTGATAAAAGAAATAAATCATTAATTTATTTCAGCTGCAGAGCATAACTTCCAACTGTACTAACTCACAGCAACCATCTATTTCAATTTCACTTCAAGATAAACTACTTATAACAGTGACAAACACTATCCCAACATCTGAATTTAGTCTATCCATTAGATCTATAGCAAAAACTTAAGCTGAACTTATTTTCAACTTCAGCCAGCTTTCATTACATACAATGATTTTTGCTTCAGTGCTTTCTATAAGCACTTTGAGCTATGGTTCCTTCCCAACACATCTACAGCAAATTTATAATTATAGTACCAATGTTTTTAGGTCATAATATTGATGTTTTCTAAGTCTACCCTCATCTTCTGCTGTGACTGTCCCCCGGTTTGAACATTCTGAGACCCTCTAACCTAAAAACATACCCAGTCCACACCCAACAGCCCCTGTTACTTACATATCCACATCCCATGTGTAGTAGATACCTGATCTATTATGCGGATCCCAACACCTCTGTACCCTAATGATGCAAGTCAAGAAATATCCAGTTTATACAGTCAAAGTACCATCTGAGCCTCTGACTCAGATCTTCTGCTGAGCTCTGTACTGAAGTTCTAGAAGGACCAAAAGGATCCATTCCACACTCAGAGTGCACATGGAGCACAACTGGATTTCTTCCCCTTCTTGCAGCTAGCAAGGGGCTCCATCACATATCTAACACTGAGCTCCCAACTACCAACCCGGACCATGCATTTCATATTGGTTTGCAACAATATGCCTAGTTATTTAATTGATGTGACTGACTCAAAGAGCACAGCATGATTATTGTATTAAAACATGAGAAAGGATTGTTTTTCCTACTCATCTTCATTAACTTACATTTTCTACATTTCAAGCATGTTGCCATCCATCACACTGAATAGAAATTCTGTCTAAGTAATCCTGTATCATCCTAAGTCACTCAATGATGAAAATTTCCCATACTCTATGTTGTCATCAGAAAAAAGCTGCAGACTGCAGCTCATTCCATCAGTCAGATAGTTTATTTATACGGAGAACATGAGCAGTGCTATCACACATCCCTGGGGCATTCCTAACATTACCCCTGTCTCTGACAAACATTTGTTGTCCAGACAAAGAATTGGTTTCTATTACTTCAGAAGTCTTCCAGCTAGTCACCTATCTGAGAATCTATTCCATATATTTTGAACTCCGTTAACAGTCTGCAGTGGGTACTGTATAAAACACTTTCCAGAAGTCTAAGAATATGGAATCTGCCTGTTGCCCTTCATCCATGGTTCAAGGATAGTATACGCGAGAAAAGGGCAAGATGAGTTTTGCACAAGTAATGCTTTCTAAATCCATGTTGATCTGTGGATAGAAGCTTTTCTACTCAACAAAATTTATTACACTCTAACTTAGAAAATTTTCAAGAATTCTGTGAAAAACTGATGTTAAATTCTTTTGGTCTGTAAGTTTGCAGCTCCATTCTTTTATCCTTCTTGTATACAAGAGTCATCTGTGCTTTCTTAAAGGCACTGGGCAAGAGATTCACAACAAATGCAAGCTAAGTAAGGGGCCAATGCTGAAGAGTATTCTCAGTAAAACTGGATTTGGATTCCATCTGGACTTGGTGACACATGTTTTCTACACTTTCAGCTGCTTCTCAAAGCAAGAGATGGCTGTTTCTATGTCCTGCATACAGGAGTTTGGATGATGGTCAAATGGTGGTATATCTATACAATTCTCCTGCATGAATGATTTTTAAATGCGAAATTTGAAACTTCAGTTTACCTTTTGCTGTCTTCTATTGGCACAGCAGACTGTTCAATGAGTGACTTAATAGTGTGATGGTGGGAGCTGTTGTATGCCTCGTAAATCCATCTTTTTATACATGCATGAGTTTCTACTAACTTTCGCCTGTCAACATTTCCATGTTCTTTTTTGAACAACATCCCAGTTTGTTGTTAAACCACAATAGGTCTCTTCTGTACGTAGACCACTTACTCGGCACATAGCTCCCCAGAGTATGATTTACAATCAGTTCAAACTTTGCTCATAATTCCTCTACATCCATCATACTGGACTTAAATGATTCCCATTCACTGCCCAAGTAGAATGCTAATAACTACTTATATGCTCTTTTGAGCACAAAACTCTCCTAGCCTTCCCAATGGATTTATTAACTTTAGTAGCCATCGTTGCTATGATAACTTCATGATCACTTATAGTGACAGTGTCAATAAGGTCAGGTCTGTTTGTAAGCTACAACATCTAAAACATTTTCATTCTTAATGAGACAAAACAACATGATGTAAAACTAACTTTAGGTATACACTGATGAAGTGTTATAGGGCCGTTGCCATTCATGATAAAATACAAATTTTCTGTTGTATAATATTGGAAGCTTCATAAGGCTGTTTGCAGATGATGTCCTTGTACATATAAAAGTCTTTACACCATAAAACTATTGCAAAATGCAGGAAGATCTGTAGAGGATTAATGCTTTGTGCAGAGATCCCAACATAAATAAATGAAATGTATTGTGCATAAACATGTGAAAAGGCCAATCAAAAGTGACTGTCAATCAATAATAATAATAATAATAATAATAATAATAATAATGGTGACATGTTTCCTACTCTTTCAGCTGCTTCTCAAAACAAGAGATGCCTGTTTCTATGTCCACACCTTTTTAATCCTTTTCCTCATACTCACCAATAAAAAGAAGAAATTAACACAACTAATCGAAATATCCATACCCAATACAACAAATATACAGAAGAAAACAGAAGAAAAAATTGAAAAATACATCCAACTGGCTGAGGAAGTCAAGGACATGTGGCATCAGGATAAAGTTGACATTATACCAATTATACTATCAACTACAGGAGCCATAGCACACAATATCCACCAGTACATCAAAGCAATACAGCTACATCCAAATGTATATATACAACTACAGAAATCTGTAATTATTGATACTTGTTCAATTACCCGAAAGTTCCTAAATGCAATGTAACATATACTGTACAGTTAAAAGGAAGTCACGCTTGATCAAGGTCCGCGTCACTTTCCACTTTTAACCAGACGTAACGTCTGAGAAAGGAAAGAAATAATAATAACAATAATAATAAAACCCATGGAGGCCCGGGAAAAGAATAGGTCTCCAGTATGTTCTGCCAGTTGTAAAAGGCGATGAAAAGAACAAACCACTAATAGGGCTAACCCCCCTTTTAGCGTGATTAGTTGGTTCAGGGTAGAACTAATGAAGCCTCGGACAAGCGCTGTCATGGTCAGGGACAACGCTTGAACCCTATGCCCGTCCACAATGGTAACGACACTGCTAGCCACACGGAAAATGATTTAAATCCAAATAGAGGTGTTTTGCAGGATATGCTTCCTGCAACCACCCTAGAAGGAAAACAAAGACAGAGGATGAGATGGTCAGATGAAGTTAACTGACACCTAATGTTCTGTTGTTACCAAGCAACAAAGTTAGGAGCCAACACAACCGGATACAGATCACAAGTATACACAACATTTATTACCAGATACCCAGAACTAAAATTTTTAACAGAACAACGACTAGCTGATCAGATCCGTGTAATAATAAAAAATAACAGGATACCCCAGTCAGAATTAGAAAACATCAAACAACAAGTACAACAAATACTAGAACAAAATAATGTGCAATCAGAAGAAGAAGAAGAAGAAGAAGAAGAAAATACAGTAATGGACTCACACATCCCAGAGCAAACAAACAAAGAACAACACGCATCAATTAAACAATCAGAGGAAAACGAAATCTTGAGACAGCCACCAGAACAAGCACAAATAGAACACGAAGTGACACACATGTTAGATATAGAAGAAAAATTTCAGCTGACATATATAGAATACAAAGACACAAATACAGACATTAGACCATTCTTGCATAGACCACCAAATAACCCACAAGTCAAAACAACAATAACAACTATCAACACAATTATACACAACAAAATAAATGAAAATACAACTATGGAAGAGTTACAACTACTGATTTATATAGGAGCACTCACTACACTAAACATACACACTAGGCAGAGATCAGAACCAACCAACACACAGAAGAAACCCACAAAACCAGCACGGCAACACAGGCTATGGATCAGAATAGATAAACTGAGAAAAGACATCGGACAGCTAACACAATTTATAAGAAAAAGGTTAGATAAAATCTCACAACAAGAAGCGATAGAGCAATTAGATGAAAAGAAGCAGAAATTACAAGCATTGGCCAAACGACTTAGAAGATACAAAAAAAAGTGAAAATAGAAGGAAACAAAACCAAAAATTCAATACAAACCAAAAGAAATTTTACCAGACAATAGATAACACACACATTAAAATAGACAATCCACCAAACATAACAGACACGGAACACTTCTGGAGCAACATACGGTCAAACCCGGTACAACATAACAGGCATGCACGGTGGATACAAGCAGAAACAGACACATACAAGATGATACCACAAATGCCTGAAGTGATAATTTTGCAACATGAAGTCACCCAAGCAATTAATTCTACACACAATTGGACAGCCCCTGGAAAAGATAAAATAGCAAATTTCTGGCTACAGAAGTTCACCTCAACACATTCACATCTAACTAAATTATTTAAAAGTTACATTGCAGAACCATACACATTCCCTGATACACTTACACATGGAATAACTTATCTGAAACCTAAAGATCAAGCAGACACAGCAAACTCAGCTAAATATTGCCACATAACACGCCTACCAACAATATACAAAATATTAACTTCAGTCATTACACAGAAATTAATGACACATACAACACACAACAAAATTATAAATGAAGAACAAAAAGGCTGCTGCAAAGGAGCACAAGGATGTAAAGAGCAAGTGACAATAGATGCAGAGGTGACATATCAAGCTAAAACTAAACAAAGGTCGCTACATTATGCATACATTGATTACCAAAAAGCTTTTGATAGTGTACCCCACTCATGGTTACTACAAATATTGGAAATATACAAAGTAGATCCTAGATTGATACAGTTCCTAAACATAGTAATGAAAAATTGGAAAACCACACTTAATATCCAAACAAATTCAAATAATATCACATCACAGCCAATACAGATTAAGCATGGAATATACCAAGGAGACTCAGTAAGTCCTTTCTGGTTCTGCCTTGCTCTGAACCCACTATTCCAACATTCTAAATAATACAAATTATGGATACAATATTACTGGAACATACCAACACAAAATCACACATTTGCTATACATGGATGATCTAAAACTACTGGCAGCAACAAATCAACAACTCAACCGATTACTAAAGATAACAGAAGTATTCAGCAATGATATAAATATGGCTTCTGGAACAGACAAATGTAAGAAAAATAGCATAGTCAAGGGAAAACACACTAAACAAGAAGATTACATATTGGATAACCACAGCAACTGCATAGAAGCGATGGAAAAAACAGATGCCCATAAATATCTAGGATACAGACAAAAAATAGGAATAGATAATACAAATATTAAAGAAGAACTAAAAGAAAAATATAGACAAAGACTAACAAAAATACTGAAAACAGAATTGACAGCAAGAAACAAGACAAAAGCTATAAATACTTATGCTATACCAATATTGACCTACTTATTTGGAGTATTGAAATGGAGTAACACAGACGTAGAAGCACTCAATACATTTACACGATCACAATGCCACAAATATAGAATACATCACATACATTCAGCAACAGAAAGATTCACATTAAGCAGAAAGGAAGGAGAAAGGGGATTTATCGACATAAAAAACCTACATTATGGACAGGTAGACAATTTAAGAAAATTCTTTATAGAACGAGCAGAAACTAGCAAAATACACAAAGCAATCACTCATATAAATACATCTGCTGCACCACTGCAATCTCATAACCACTTCTACAACCCTTTAGATTACATAACATCAACAGATACGAAGAAAGTAAATTGGAAAAAGAAAACACTACATGGCAAGCACCCGTATCATCTAACACAGCCACACATCGATCAAGACGCATCCAACACATGGCTAAGAAAAGGCAATATATACAGTGAGACGGAAGGATTCATGATTGCAATACAAGATCAAACAATAAACACCAGATATTACAGCAGGCATATTATTAAAGATCCCAATACCACAACAGATAAATGTAGACTTTGCAAACAACAAATAGAAACAGTAGATCACATCACAAGCGGATGAACAATACTAGCAAATACAGAGTACCCCAGAAGAGCAAAAATAATACATCAACAACTTGCCATACAACATAAACTAATAAAACAACACGTTCCCACATACAAGTATGCACCACAAAATGTACTGGAGAATGATGAATACAGATTACACTGGAACAGAACCATTATAACAGATAAAACAACACCACATAACAAACCTGACATCATACTCACCAATAAAAATAAGAAATTAACACAACTAATCGAAATATCCATACCCAATACAACAAATATACAGAAGAAAACAGGAGAAAAAATTGAAAAATACATCCAACTGGCTGAAGAATTCAAGGACATGTGGCATCAGGATAAAGTTGACATTATACCAATTATACTATCAACTACAGGAGTCATACCACACAATATCCACCTGTACATCAACGCAATACAGCTACATCCAAACTTATATATACAACTACAGAAATCTGTAATTATTGATACATGTTCAATTACCCGAAAGTTCCTAAATGCAATGTAACATATACCGTACAGTTAAAAGGAAGCCACGCTTGATCAAGGTCCGCGTCACTTTCCGTTTTTAACCAGACATAACGTCTGAGAAAGGAAAGAAATAATAATAATAATCCTGTACAGTATACTGCCACTGACAGGGTTTGAATACAAACCTCTCCAGCTTCCATGGTCTTCTCAAAACCTCTCTGTTTCATTTCTGACCCAGTCTTTACCTCTCTTCTGAGCACTTTCTTCCACATCTTTTAGCATTTTTCGTTTGGCTTTTTCCTTGGTCTTGTAGCCCCCAGTCTTCACCTCTCTTCTGAACATTTTCTTCCACATCTTTTAGCCACTTTTCCCTTGATCTTTTTCTTGGTCTTGTGGCCACCATTTTCACCTTGTACATCTTCCTAGGCACCCTCTTTTCATCAATTCTATTCACATGTCCACACCATATTAATCTTTTTCCTCAATCTTGTCCTGTAGGGGTACCTCATGTGTTACCATCTTAACCGTTTTGTTCCTCATCTTTTCCACTTTTGTTACACAGTGGAAACAGTAATAACCATAATATGTGAAGGAGTATGTATTCATAATAACCTGCAATGAGTTTGCCCAAAGAATTAAGACACACAACTAGGACTGTAGTATTACCCCTTTGAAAGTGCAACATAAATGCACAGTGAGTTTAAAGTATGGTACTTCGAAGAAAGAAGACACATCGCAAGATGACATTGGGGAAAGAATCTGACTGTGATCCTCAATGGAACTTTGTGGTTTAGAGAAACCATCAAAAATCTTAATTTAAATAGTGAGAAGGGCAATGGAATCCCAGTTCTCCTGAATGTGATGCCAATGTGCTGACCACTGTGTTATCTTTCTTGTCTTAAAGAAGAAGTTCTCAAGACAGACTGTGTAGCAAATATATTGCCTTGATTATATTTCTCACTTAGTTATTACGAAAATAAGAAAGAGTGGAGCATATTTTAAGGATGAGATCACTTAGTACTGAATTCAAAATCCGTTTCTATCAGTCAACTATTGTACCAGTAGCATTATATGGATGTGAAGCTATTACATTCAGGAAAAAAGATGAAGAAAAACTGTTGATATTTGAAAGAAAAATACTAAGAAAAATATTTGGACCAATCTTCGATGAAAATGTCATGGAGTGGAGGATAAGGAAAAATGAAGAACTACGGGAGCTGTACAAACATAGTACCATTGTGGAAATGTTAAAGAAGAGAAGACTGAACTGGGCTGGTCATGTAGCAAGGATGCCGGAGAACAGACTACCCAAAATAGCATCCACTAAGAAATTAGAAGGAAAGAGAAGAAGAGGAAGACCTCAAATTAGGTGGATGGAGAATATCCGGGAAGATACAGCTAGGATGGGCATCAACTCTGATTGGACAACAATTTCCCTGGATAGAAATAATTGGAAGAGGCTCGTAGAGCAGGTGTATGGTCGATAAGGCCTTAGCCACGTGTAAAGTAAAGTAAGAGCATATTTGGGAGCATGCAAATGTTTTCCATTTTTTGATCAGTTTAAGGAACTACCTATTTTCTGCAAACTAATTATGGCCTGTTCAGCTGTCATCTGGGATATATGTTGTAGGCCTGTGGTAAGGCTTTTCATTAATATTATTATGCTGTCAACAAAAATTACAGATTTGGAATAATTCTTCAAAATCTTTTGAATGTTGTTTATGTATGTTCATAACAAGAGTAAAGCCTCTGTGAGTTTAGTTTTACTGCAGAGGAGCAGTTTGCAAAGTGTGATGCCATCCATGCAAGAAAGATGCTGTTAATGCCATAGCATTGTGGTTTCGCAGATAGAATTGCACTCTCACACATCAATGGCCTTGGAAATATTAAAAAATATACCAATGTACAGTTCTGCCCAAACTTCATTTGGTATTCTCTGTCAAGAGCCCTTAAGAGGAGCCAAATTGAGATACAGTCTGTATTGTTGATAGTGTCTTCATTAACTGCACTTGGCGCACTTGGGTCTCCACAGAAGAAAAATTAAATTGGCCACGACAAGGCACTTCTAGGTAGAGCTTGCCAGACACTGCCACATGGTGCTACACATGCCACCAGAGGATGCTGAATTCACATCACCTTGCTGTCTGTAATGTGAACTCCACCACAAATTATCATCAGACTGAGCCCAGGGATGACAATGCAGTGAGATCTTACGAACTTAGCACAAAGTTAGTGTGTAGCTTATGAACCTACCTTGGCAACAGTGCTACTATGACTACCAGTGAATACTGACAACTGGAGTAGCAGAACAGATCATCAAACCACTCTCTGAGCACACCGAGCCCAGGGATGACAGTGCAGTAAGATACTGCAGAGACACTCTGGGATACAGAGTTATGTACGCTTTACATTGAATATATTGTAAATAAATACATTTATATTTTAACCCTTGTATAGTGTTTTATGTGTTCTAGAGTGTTCATGCATCAATTGATATAACAGACATTTCAGGCGACAAGTTTGTGATTTGTGACTACTTGGCTTCAGGGAAATAGCTCTAACATCTTTGGATACTGAACCAACTAAAAGCTGAAACTACAAGACTCTGCAGATATTGACTTTAATGTGCCTATTGTTGCAACATTCACCAGGCATAGATCAAAATGGGCTCTGCCCAGCGTAGCTCATGTTGACAACAGCTGCAAGCCACAGTCAAACACCGAAGTTTCGTGACAAGTGTTATGTCACGTGTGACCACAACAGTGTTTCCTCCACCAAGAGGAATGCCAGCACTGACAAACGTCAGACAAACACAACGTGCATGCCTGCAAAAGAAGCACAAAGCAAACTCTGTTCCCCTTCAGTCCTCTTAGCAACACTCACAAGGACTGTGTATGGATTGCAAAGCAAAGCACGCATTAGTAAACTTGGCTAACTTAAATCAGTTCCCCTCACACAGACAAACAGCAAAAGGCTCGGTCACTTGCAAAACAGACAAAAACATTAGAAATGACAGTCATATTCAGAGAACAAACCTCAAACTATTCATATCTTTACAGATTTGTAATCACTCTACACCATTTCAGCTGAATAATGGTTCCTTAGCAACACTGATTAATCAAACTACTTATGAGTAACTGGGACACCCTCAGCTCCAAAAATTATGTCTGCATCTCACAGCCCCAACTGGGACACCCTCAGCTCCAAAAATTATGTCTGCATCTCACAGCCTACAACAGTGAAAGTATCTTTGTTCTTGGGATGTGCACTTTGCAAGTAAAATATCGAAATACCATTGCTTCAGTGCCATTCACAGTAGTTCAGTCACACTCAAATCTCAATATTTTAAGCATCAATGCATTTGATTTGTTTGAATTAGATATTCAGAACAATGTGCATACTATTGATGCACAAGTTTCCCATGGCAGCATTCATCATTTGAGTGAACAATACAGACATTTGTTCAATGGCACACTGGGTCACACAAAGAATTTTCAAGTGCGTATTATGCCCAAAGACAATGCTCAATTAAAGCATTACTGTGCACATCCGGTGCCTCGTGTCATTTGCAAATGAAGTTGCATTTGAACTCAAGAGATTAGAACAAACTGGTATCTTGAAACCTATTTCTGCTAGTCAAAGGGCATCTCCCCTGGTTCATTGTTAGAAAATAGAATGGGAAAAGCAGGCTCTGCACCAACTTTAAAGAAGCAACTAACACTCAAATGGTTATTGATTCTTTCCCGTTTCCACATATTGAGGAATTTAATGTCACCTAGCAGCTGGACGATTATTTCTAAAATTTATTTAGCCGATGCTAGCCTTCAACTTCCCCAGGACGAGCAAACAAAACCAGTTATAGTGGTCAACACATGTGTCCCTTCAAAACCACATCTGCTTCTACATTATTCCAATGATCTCTTGAACAAGTGAGATTGAAAGTTCTGTCATGTTCAAATTATTTGGATGACATCACTGAGTCCAGACAGACACTGGAAAACCATCTTAAAAATCTGGAGTCTCTTTTTTAATGTGTAACAACCAATGCAGGGCTTAAGTGTAATTTACAGTAGTGTACATTTTTTTCCAATACTGAAATTAAATGCTGGGGACATCTCATTGACACCCACAGTGCTTGTTCCTTAATTAATCATTTAGAGGCTATCTGGAGATTTCTTTATTCTCGAAATCTATGTGAACTACAGACAATTCTGGACAAATTGACTTACCATATCATATTTATTCTGGATGCAGTACTAACTGCTGCTCCTTTACATAGTGTCTGGTGTGAAAATGTATCTTTCCAATGGACTGGAGAATGCAAACAATCATTTCAAAAGTTGAAAGATGTGTTGCTTAGTTGCCTTATTCATTTTAATCTACAAAAACCAGTAGCACTTGCAGTTGATGCACTGCCACTTGGAAAGGGGCAGTTTAAACTCACAAGGTTAGCAACACTGAATGCCCCAACCGTAGCATTCACGTCTCAGCTGTTGAACAAGACCCAGGTCAACTACAGTCAGCTGGAAGAGGAAGACTTAGCCATAATCTATGGTATCAGGAAATTTCATCAATAAGCCGTTGTCTGTTCTTTTTCTCCCAATGAAAGATGTGCATGATTGAACAGCACAGAAGCTGCATTGTTGGTCACTACTTCTTTCAAATTATTGGTACAAACTTCTTTATCGTTCTATGGAACAGCATGCAAATGCAGATACTCTCTTTCCCTCATACATGGAAAATGATCCAGAGTTTGATGGATCCGAAGCTTCTTGTCTTCAAATTGGTCAATCTGATTTGCAAGCACTGTGAGGAATTCCCACTGATTGTCACCCAGTTTCACTGACTACTGAACGGGCTCAATCACTATGATTTCTCAGTTATTACATTCAGATGGCTTGGCCTTGTAACTCAAAATCAATTTCAAACACAGTAGTTTGCAAGTACTATGCACAATGCAACAGCTTTTCTCTTCAGAATGCTGTGGTTTCGATGTATGTTCCTAATGTATAGTTGTGAGTTATGATTCCATCATTACCAATATGTTTTGAATTTGTTACCTAGAAGACTTCGGGAATCATTAGAATTAAGTAGCTAGCATGCCAGCATTGTACATAGCTTGGTTAGCTTGGTCTTGACAAGCAAAAAATTGAACAGGTGACTGCCCAGTGACACACATGTGCAGATAACCAACCAGTGCCATGCCAGGAATTTTTTCAATTGGCTTTGACCTGACAGTCCTTGGCAACACACCCACATTGATTCTGCTGGTTTTTTCTGGACCACATGGTGGCTGATTATTGTCAATGTGCACAGTAGATTTCCACTGGTCATTGCACTGGATTTGGCAACTATTGCTACCACTATCACAGTACTTGCTTTGGTCTTTTGTTTAGAAGGATTGCCACAACACTTTGGACAATGATCTGCAGTTTTCTTCATTGGAATTTTAACAATTTTACCAACAAAATGGGACTCATGATATCCGAACAGCACAGTTCTGTCCTCAGTGAGAGGCTGAAGATGAATGTTTTGTTCACAGTTACAGGGGTAAATGTCCAGACTTCATGCTTAGCACTTGAGAGAAAATACTTTGTTGTCATTTCTCAGCACCTCTTGCACTCTGCCTTGTCACAATCCTTCATCAGCAGAAATGTTACATGGTCATCATCACCGTACTCTACTGCAACTATTTCACTCTTGACAGCCTGCTTCAGATGCCAACTTCACAACAAAGTTCTGCCAGAAGACAAAGTTTTCTATTGTCTGTTTAGCACACCTCACAACTCAGATGATGGGCTGAGTTCATAATAATGTTTGCGGCAAATCAGGCGCTCACCTTTGGCATGTAAATCAACTATGTTTTTGTTATTATTGTGATCCCAGACTGCTGACCCCTGAGGAGCCTTGCCAGTGCCTGATATTCTAGCACTTGAGTTGTCAGATGATTCTGCCATGGAGGTCGACCTCTGTCCACCTAAGCAGCAGCTGCTGTAGCATCTGTCAGCATTCACTTCAACATCAGTCATGGAGATTGAGCCTGTGTCAGCCATACAGCCTTCAGCATCCACAGCATCAACACTGCACACACCAATTCTGTTGGATGGACATCCTACCTCCAGTTTTTTGTCAGATGTTCCCAGTGGTTAGCAGGGTGAATGTCAGGACGGTAGTTGATTAACCATCTGCCATCGTGCCACAGCCAATTCCTTCAGCAGCACTACAGCAGAGAGCTCCCCCATGTTGTTACCCATACTGACACTATGTGATGAAGGTGCACCACTTGGGTGGAGGAATGCAGTATTGACAATGCCTTCAATGACCGCACTCAGCATGTCATGTGTTGCTTTAAATTTCAGCAGAAGAAACATTTAAATCAGCTGGTGCAAGCCACCACTAGAGTGGGCTCGCCAGATGCTGCCAGGTGGCACTACATACGCCACCAGAGGACATCAAATCTGCATCACCCCACTGCCTGCGATTGTGATTGGTCCACAAATCCTTTAAGCCACCTCACTCAGAGCTTGATCTCATATTATCCTCAGACTATCTTCAGATTATCATCAGACACCTCTCCAGTCACACAGAGTGTACTGATGACAGTGCAGTAAGATTTTATGAATGTAGCACTAAGCCCCTTTACTAGTGAACACCGATAACCAGAACCAGTGAACAGAGAGCGAGACCCCAGGATACAAACTGTGTATACTTTATATCCAATATACTGCAAATAAATACATTTATATTTTAATCTTTCTATACTTTTTGGTGTGTTCTACAGTATTTATCCACCTCATTTACAAATGGACACAAAACAATTAATAGATTCTGTTCTTTAAAAAAGGCTCAGTATTTTACTGGCTGCTACTTCCAAAAATTTTCCAAAAGATTGGAGGCAGTTTAATGACAAGTGTTTTCTATACTTTCACTCTATTTGTATTTAACTTTACGCTCCTCTGTTTTAGGAGAAATGGTATTAAAAATGATATAGAAAAATGTTACGCAAAAAATAAAAAGTTGCAAATACACTACGTATTTTGTAAACTTCTTTTCACTCTTCTTTCCATTATTTCTCTTTGAGGATATTGACTGAATCGCTGGTGACATAAAATCACTTTATCAGTCCGGAAGTTCAATTTTGAATGCTAGTAGCTTCTCAAATGTGACTTTAATCATATTCAGGTTTGGATATTACAAATACGAGAGGTACAAAACCACATGGACATACAACAGTATAACAGCTGAAAATTACATAACAACTTTAGTAGCCCCACCAGACACAAATATGGAAAAAACTACAGCAACCTGTGCAAATGTAATGATGTCTGGTGGGGATTTGGGATGATGTGAGCCACCTAGACTTAGGTTTGTGGTAGCATATCATTAGTCTGTTGCCTTGGGCGATAAAAGGTTGGCTACAGCCTGCTGTAAACAGTTCAGTGTTTTCCCATGCTATCATTTTACATTGATCTCTGTGAACCTTATCTGATAAACTGTGTTTAGCTTGCTACTCAGACTATACCTACATCTGCTGGTGATTTATTTCATGTGCTTGTGCCAAGTTGTATGTGGAAAAAAATACTGATAAACTAACATTGCAGTGTTCTTCTTTGGCATGTCAGTGCATATGTGTGTGCAGAATCAGCTAAGTAAAAAATCTGTGGCATACACACATTTATTTAGATATAAAAGCTGACTTCAGAATTTTCCTTTGTGTGAGACCACATGTACAAGAACCATGTGCCGATTTGAAGGTATAGATTCACTTATTTTACTGATCGCATTGCTCCTGCATAAGCAGTAGCCATTTGTACTGTGATATACTGTGAAATTTAGAACATTTGAGAGTGCCGCAATAAACTCGTACTGTTATTGTCAATTATAGGCTTAAACTTAACTGCGCTCTTTTAAAATTTTTGAGAATGGTAGGCCTGTCCTCTCAAAACAATCACACTCTAATTTCACTGTACAGTTACATGAGAAATAGGTTATTTTTGAAAATTCTTAGACACTTACAAAACTATATTTTCGTAAGTTATCAGTACGAGTGTTTTGGATACGTAATTTATTTTGTAGCACATCATTGATTGTGGTTCACAGTCCCGCCAAGAATACATAACCCTGAATTCCATTGTGTATCAAAGCAAATAAACATGCATTTTTGTGAAATTTTGGGAGCTACCGTTGTTCTTTGCATAATCTATGAGCAATTCATAGTAAATCAGTGTTTGTGATTTAGTTATTGTAGCAGATATTCTAACATATTGTGATACATCTAGTTTTCCCTTAAAGAGGAATAGCCCTATACATCATCTGCAATTATCTCAAATTAGTTTTTGAATTTGTTGACAACTATAATTAACCTAAAAATGTTTTAGGAAATTAGTAATTTTTATCATAGAATTTTGTGATGACTTAACAGACATCTTGTCTTGTGTTTTGCTTCAATTTTTGTAGAGAATTAGTAACTTCTTAGCTCAACAGATTAAAAGATAATCAGTATGCTTAATTTAAAGTTATTTTTTCATGCCTTGTAATGGATTGCATCAGCCAAAACGCAGCCCACTGTGAATGCTGTTCTTGAACAGGGGATGAATTAGTTGACATTCATAAGCAGCTGGAAATTTCCCTGACTACTGTCAAATGATTGTCAGTTGCTGCGAATCAGTGTGTTGGAAAAGTTCCAATTCCCAAGAATCCTGAGCTAGTGGGACTCACTTCGCCTGCTCTGGAGAAACCTGTTTTGTCTGGTGTCAAAAGGAGGCAAACGCAAAAGGATATTAATAGCAGGCAGTTCAAACATATGGCACATGATTGTACCCCTTTGGGAAATGGCAGCAAGGGACAGCAAAGGTCACCAGGTGCACTCAGTGTGTATGCCTGGGGCCTCATTCAACACATTGAGGAGGCTACTGGTATTCCAGCAGCCACCGAGGGAACAGGATGCAACCAACTGCGGATTGTGGCACATGTTGGAACAAATGATGCCTGTTTTCTGGACTCCCAGGTCATACTTGAATCATTCCAGTGACCGTCAGAGACAGTTGAGAAAACCAGCCTTGCACAAGGAGTTTCAATGAAGCTCACAATTTGCAACATTGTTCCCATAATTGATTGTGGCCTTTTGGTTCTAAGTCAAGGGGAAGGACTGAACCAGAGATTTTGAAGGTTCTGTGACAAGCTAGGCTGTGATTTCCTGGCCTTGCGCCAAGGTAGTTAATTGTGTGTGGGGTGCACACAAGGTTTTTTTTGATTAGGCAACTCTCCATCCAATTCAGATAACAATAGCTGTAGGAAACCCAGAAGTATCAATAAAAGACTGAAAGAAAAGCCTCATACATGCGAAAGTATTAAACTCCTAATGCTAAACTGCTGAAGCATTACCAAAACAGTGCCAGAGTTTGAAGTGCTCATGAAAATCACATAATACTTGGTACAGAAAGCTGTTTCAAACCTGAAAATGATAGCAGCAAGATTTTTAGGGGAAATTTAAACGTATATAAAAAGGATAGGCAAATGGGAAATGGAGTTTGTGTATATGTCACAGTAAACAAGAAACTCAAATTCACCCAGATAGAAATCGAAGCTACATGTGAGATTGTCTGGGCAAGACCTAGTATCATGGGTGGGCATAAACTGATAACTGGGTCCTTCTATCACCCATCACAATTATCTCCTGATGTAACTAAAACTTTGGAGAAAACCATCATGGAGACTTTAATCATCCAACAGTTAATTGGGAAAATTACAGTTTTGTTAGTGATGGGCATGATAAGACATCCTATGAAACAGTACTAAATGCCTTCTCTGAAAACTACCTAGAACAGATAGTTAAGAACCCCACTCATGATAGAAGCATGCATATTGGTTCTAATAGCAACAAACAGATCTGACATCTCTGAGGATGTCCACATAGAAACTGGTATCAGTGACCATGACACGGTTGTGGCAACAGTGATTACCAAAGTACAAAGGTCAGCTAAACCACACAGAAAGATATATATGTTCAGTAAACTAGATAAAAAATCAGAGATCACATCTCAATGAGGAACATCAAACTTTCAGCACAGAGCAGAATCATGTAGAGGAACTATGCATCAAGTTTAAAAGAAAAGTTGACCACACTCTGGTTAGATACGTAACCAGCAGAACAGTCCCTAATGGGAGGGAGCCTCCGTGGTACACAGTCACTGTAAATAAACTTCTAAAAGAAACAGAGACTACTGCATAATACACATAAAATAAAGTGGAGGGCAATAGATAAGGAGATGCTGTGCATTTGGCTGTTAAAAGAGCTATGTGTGATGTTTTCAATGACTACTGTGACAGAATATTGTGAAATGATCTTTCACAGACCCCCAAGAAATTCTGGTTGTTTGTAAAGGCTGTTAGTGGCACCAAAGTTAGTGTCCAATCCCTAGTGAATGGGACAGGAACTGAAACTGAGAGTCGCAAAGCAAAAGTTGAAATGCTTAACTCCATTTTCAAATGTTCCTTTGCAGAGGAAAACCCAGGAGAACTGCTCCAGTTTAATACTCATACCACTGAAAAGATGAATGAAGTAAGTATTAGTGTCACTGATGTCAAGAAACAGCAGAAATCATTAAAACTGAACAAAGCTCCTGGGCCTGAAGGAATCCCTGTCATATTCTACACTAAATTTGCAGCTGAGTTAGCCCCTCTTCTAACTATAATCAGTCACAGATCCCTTGAACTAAAACCTGGGCTCAGGTCTTGAAAAAAATCTCAGGTCACACATATCTACAAGAAGGGTAGTAGAAGTGATCCACAAGACTACCATCCAATATCACTGACATCAACTTGTAGAATCTTAAAACATATTCTGAGCTCAAACATAATGAGGTATTGTGAACAGCATGACCTCCTCATATCCAACCAGCATGGATCCTGTCAAACCCAATTTACACTTTTCTTAGATAATATACTGACAGCTTTGGCTCAACGCAATCAGGTAGATGCAGTATTTCTTGATTTCTGAAAAGTATTTGACTCAGTACCAAGGCTATACTTGTCAAAAGTTCAATCATATGGGGTGTCAAGTGAAATTTGTGACTGAACTCAGGACTTTTTGGTAGGGAGAACAGAATATGTTATCTTGGATGGAGAGACATTGTTAGATGTAGAAGTAACTTCAAATGTACCCCAGGGAAGTGTGCTAGGACCCTTGCTGTTCATGTTGTATATTAATGATCTTGGATCAATATTAACATTAATGTCAGACTTTTAGCAGATGATACAATTGTCTATAATGAAGTACTACCTGAAGGAAGCAGCATTAATATTCAGTCAGATCTTGATAATATTTCTAAGTAGTGCAAATATTAGCAACTTGCTTTAAATGTTTAGAAATTTAAAACTGTGGACCTCACAAAAAGGGAAAAACATGTGGTACCCCAAGATTATAATATCAATGAGTCACTGTTGCAATCATCTAACTCATACAAATACCTGGATGTAACACACTGTAGCGATATGAAATGGAATGATTGCATAGGTTCAGTCGTGGATAAAGCAGGTGGTAGACTTTGGTTTGTTGGTACTGGGGAAGTGCAATCAGTCTTCAAAGGAAATTGCTTCCAAGTCACTAATCGACCCACTGTAGAACATTGCTTATTGCAAATAGGACTAACAGAGGATATTGAACATATACAGAGAAGGGCAGCACAAATGGTCACAGGTTTGTTTAATCCATGGGAGAGTGTCATAGAAATACTGAAAGAACTGAAGTTGAAGACTCTTGAACATAGGCATAAACTATCCTCAAAAAGCCTAATAACAAAGTTTCAAGAACTGCCTTTAAATGGTGACTCTAGAAATATACTAAAATCCCATATGTATCACTCTTATAGTGGCCATGAGAATAAGATTAGAATAATTACCGCACAATCAGAGGCACTCACACAATCATTCTTCCTGCACTCCAGACATGAATGGAATAGGAAGATACCCTAATAACTGGTACAATGGAATGCACCCTCTACCAAGCACCTCATGGTGGTTTGCAGAGTAAAGTATAGATGTAGACGTAAACAATGTTCTTAAAATTATTACTGACTAGTTTTCTATGAATGATCTCACTCTCAATTTTAAAAAGACAAAACTTATTCAGTTCTGCACATCTAGAGCAACTACATCAGTGATACGTGCAACACACAGTGAGGATATAATAAATAGGATGGAAAATTTGAGATTATTAGGTGTCCATATTGATGAGAATTCAAACTGAAAAAAGTACAGCTTGGAACTCTTAGTTGTAACAACGTAGTTCAGCCACATTTGCATTTAAAATCATTGCAAATCTTTTAAAAATTCTGCATGTAGCCATATTCAGAAATCAGTTGAGTTGTGAACATAAAATGCTTCATTCCACAGCATTACGATTTAATATGCAAATGATCCACTGAACATGAAACTAACTAACTGTTGTTGTGATCTTCAGTCCTGAGACTGGTTTGATGCAGCTCTCCATGCTACTCTAGCCTCTGCAAGCTTCTTCATCTCCCAGTACTTACTGCAACCTACATCCTTCTGAATCTGCTTAGTTTGGTCTCCCTCTACGATGTTTACCCTCCACACTGCCCTCAAATGCTAAATTTGTGATCCCTTGATGCCTCAGAACATGTCCTACTAACCGGTCCCTTCTTTTTGTCAAGTTTGCCACAAACTCCTCTTCTCCCCAATTCTATTCAATACTTCATCATTAGTTATGTGATCTACCCATCTAATCTCCAGCATTCTTCTGTAGCACCACATTTCGAAAGCTTCCGTTCTCTTCTTCTCCAAACTATTTATCGTCCATGTTTCACTTCCATACATGGCTACACTCCATACAAATACTTTCAGAAACGACTTCTGGACACTTAAATCTATACTCGATATTAACAAATTTCTCTTCTTCAGAAACGCTTTCCTTGCCATTGCCAGTCTACATTTTATATCCTCTCTACTTCGACCACCATCAGTTATTTTGCTCCCCAAATAGCAAAACTCCTTTACTACTT
This sequence comes from Schistocerca serialis cubense, assembly GCF_023864345.2. Lineage (NCBI taxonomy): Eukaryota > Metazoa > Arthropoda > Insecta > Orthoptera > Acrididae > Schistocerca > Schistocerca serialis. The sequence goes on from NC_064642.1 coordinate 454,834,654, forward strand.
TAAGTGTCCTATTTCCTAATCTAATTCCCTCAACATCACCCGACTTAATTCGACTACATTCCATTATCCTCGTTTTGCTTTTGTTGATGTTCATCTTATATCCTCCTTTCAAGACACTGTCCATTCCATTCAACTGCTCTTCCAAGTCCTTTGCTGTCTCTGACAGAATTACAATGTCATTGGCGAACCTCAAAATTTTTATTTCTTCTCCATGGATTTTAATACCTACTCCGAATTTTTCTTTTGTTTCCTTTACTGCTTGCTCAATATACAGATTGATAACCAAAACTCAAACATGCTGCTCATTAATACATTCACCAGAATAGTGAGACAGAACTGTGTTTGCTTGATCAAGATTGTTTCTTTCAAAGCTGCACGCTCCACAACTGTAGACTTTTGCCAAGTATCTCAACTGTTAATTGAAGCATTCACAGTATAATACCCCCACTCTGAAGCTATCTGCCATACTTGCTTCACAACAGGACATATTACAGAAGTTTGCAATAGTCAACCTCATGGTCCTACTGAATGGACATCCTATGTGAGAGCCCAAATGAACAATATTCATCTGTTTAGCCATAGTGACATTCTCTCCCCAAATAAATTTATATTGTCAACTACTTCTGAAGAGACATTAGTTACTTTTAACACAGTGACCCTTGTAAATCAGACTACATACTTTAGCAACATAATTTAACCCTTTAAAATCAAAACATTAGAGATAAGGCCACCTTGAAACTCTGCTCCATGAGTGAATATTGTATCTCCAATATGAATGAAGGTGACCCGTGCTATCACATTCTTAGTGATGGAAAATCATGCTGTTGAAAAAATTTTTGGCATTGATGCATATACTGTATTTGGATTTACTATTCAAGAATCTGTTCATATCATCCAGATACCTATTCCTTGTACTGAAACAGACACAGCATGTGAACAAACTGCCTCTTGGCTTCGGTCTTGGGTTCTTTGGCCAATGTTTGTTTGATGATTTTTCTGGCATTTTGCCAGCACTAGTGGCTGGCACTGTCAAAGCTTCACTCTCCTGCCAGCCACTCGTGTTGATGAAACATCAGAAAAATCATCAAACAAATGTCAGTCGAATATGATGAAACAGAGGCCAACAGACAGTTTGTCAACAAGCGGCCACAAAAGCCTTAAAAATTTTGTACAGCATAGGAAATATGATGTACAGTTTGAAAAGGGCCTAGGAAATATAACAGATTTTCGGGCTCACATTACACTTAAAGCTTACTCATTTGCATTGCCACAGGCAATATCAGTTAACCCAGAGACAGAGACTGAAGCACAAAGCATGTCAGTTAGTCACAAGTCGATCAGGCCTTCAGCACATAATGACAGCATCCACCAAATGAGAATATGCATTCCGCAGAAAAAAAGGCTGTGACAGGACACAAGGGAGGTGAGACAGGCATATTAATTAGCTCACAAGACACAGTGCAAGACACTCTATCTCTACGCAAGAACATGTAGTGAGAACCTGATACAGCAGTTAACAACCTATTAAGTGAATATGGCAGAATAAGGACAGAAGCTATCACTATGATCAGGCTTCACATAACAGTCTTGTGCAAGCTCTCTTTAAATACGCCAGTTTTCCAGCTCTCATCAGTTGATCATTGGGATCGATAGTATTCACAGCAACAGCTCTTGATTTTATGCTCACGATAGTGAATCTATGTCCTAGAGCTCCAGCACAGTCTACGAACTAGTCAAAGATGTTCTCGAGATTCTTCACATTATGAACTTCACACTGCTTGCTGCCTAGCATCTACTGATGGAGGAACTGACTGTCTTCCGACAATGTCATATCATAGTGTGCTGCTATCACTTAATTTCCGTGTGGAAGCCAGCCATATGGCCTCTTGGGGTCACTGTTCCTGTTCAACATCCAGGCACCTCTGGGCACTAAAAATTACCAGGCCATTAGGTAGGAGATCAAGCAACCACGCAACTACCAACACCAGGTACATCGCTGATGGGTCATCAACAGTCACAGTAGAATTCCCAGTGGTACCATGAACATTCTAACAGCCAGTGTGCGACCAAACATCTGCACTGGGCATGGCCACTGCCTGCCAACTAACAATCTGTCATGATGCAGAGATCATTCACAACATCACCTGGGTGCACAGAAGTTGAGCTGACTAAACTAAGTCAGCTAGAATTCAACATGCAGCTCAATGAAGCATCAGCCGAGACTGGTGCAGGATAGCAACGAATTTTAAACACAGTGAATAAATGACTGAATTTTACTAATACTGAAAATGCTTCACAGGTTTTCAACGGCTATCCTAATTGGCCCCTCTGGCAACCAATACCACTGGTCCATCATGCTGATCTCAAAAAATAACTAGATGACCTAGAGCATAACATCAATGTTTTCTAGTTCTACCATCTCACACTGTGTTTGATCTACTCCTTTTGCTGCTGTGCCCCTTTCTGAATTTTTTTGACACTCTAACCTAAAAAACCACCCAGCCACTCCACACAGCCCCTGCTACCTTTTATCTGCCTCCTGTGTGATGTGGATCACTGATCTATTATTATATGCTTTCACGCCTATAGCCAACAATATATACCATTGATAGTCAACACTACCAAGACGTAAGTCGTACCTGTATGATGAGTAAACACAAAAGCAGAAGTACTCTCATATTCTTTAACTAAATCCAGTGAATTGTTTGAACTGCTTTCTGGAGGACAAAAGTTTTTCAAATATAGATTTCTCTTACACTTATTTTTAGCTCCCATTAGGCCAAGAATACCAACAAAGCCCTCTCATCAAAAAACCTTCTGGACTGTATCAATAGAACAATTACAATTTGGGATTGCCAGTGCCTCTGCAATATTTCCAAAGACACTTAGAACAACTTATACAAGCCATTACACAAATTGTAAATTACCAATACAGTAATATTGTCATAAGTAAAACAAATGCTGATTAATGTCATAAAAAAGTAACCAAAAATTATTTTGAAGCAAAAAGAAATTGCCTTCTCACTAAGCTTAAAGACTGGCAACTGTTTCAGGTCAAAATAAATTATTATGTTCAATTCATACATTGAGTGGCTGAAATCTCTCAACTTTTGAACTTCTGATGATGAAATGGCACAAAACTTCATTGGTTCCAGGCCTGTCAACAGCTGTTTTAGCAACTAAAAACAAGCTAAAATCAGCACCCTGTCTAGCAACATATCCACCATGTCTGCCTATAGCTTAAGCAACTGATGACTCTGCACAGGAAATAGGCAGTCTTATAACAAATTTCCAGATGGCTCTGGTGAGGCCTACAATTTTTTATTGAAACCCTTAATCAATGCTAGCCATATCCATTTACAGGTTTATGATGCTGCATTTATTTCAACTACTTGAACTGAGGTTAATAAGGGAATAAATTTTAGTGTTGTTTACAAAACTATGTCATTTGGATGCTCAACACTACACTTCTTCGAGTTCTTACGCACACAAAAATTGTTATGTTTGCCTAAGTTTTCTTGGCAATATAAAAGTATACCCTACACAGTAGTTGGGTAGATCACATAACTAATGAGGTGGTACTGAATAGAATTGGGGAGAAGAGGAGTTTGTGGCACAACTTGACAAAAAGAAGGGACATGTTCTGAGGCATAAAGGGATCACAAATTTGGTATTGGAGGGCAGCGTGGAGGGTAAAAATCGTAGAGGGAGACCAATATGTCCCAATGGACATATCAATGGATTACTCAATATTATTATGCATAGGACTAGTTGGGTCTCTAGGTGCAGCACGGAAAGGTACATCTGTCAGTGCCAGCTTATGTTGCAAAACACCTGCGGTACATTTAAGGGCTGCTGCAGACTGCCATGCTCTCATTTGTCAACCAACCAACATTTTCAGCAAACTCTCCAGTTTATCTACTGACGACAACACTGTGTTATATGGTTTTCACCTGGACTGTGATTTGGACTTGGTTTTTACCTACTGATGGCATCTTGTTAGCATGTGGATTTGCCTGTATGCCTAATGTAAGACCATCTTTACTCACCATTCAATCAGTCATTGTGTTTTCAATGAACGATGTGGCAGCATATGGAGGCACGGAAAGTGTGGTTCGAATCTGTGTGTTCCCTGGTTGAACCTACAAACAGTGTTCTCCAGGACTGATGCGAGAGTAATTCAATCAACATTCAGAGTACTGTATTGATCATAAGATATCCACCTCCAGAAGTCATTTGTTTTGTGTCTCCAGAAGAGTTAGGAACTACTACTTTCTATAACCTAATTGTGAATAAGTTGCTCTAATAAACTTAGTGTTTGTTGGAGAAGCAGACCTATAACAATGACAAGGAAGACTTTTTATAACTGCAACCCTCTCCATGCCCGAATGGGACCTGCACAGTTTTGGTGAGTATTTCATCCATGATGAACAGTTTCTTGCGTTCTGGAAATGACAGCTCTAACAGCAGCACCTGCTCATACAGAAGCTCACAGATCTAGCACATCTAAAATAATTTCTGGCAATGCTGGTTTTTCAGTCATTCAATGAAGCTCACGAGAACTGGATAGCATATCACGAATATTTAGCACTTCATTTCCAGGCAAGTGGCCAACAGCCTTGCCACATGGTAACACTGGTTTCCATCAAATCACTGCAGTTAAGTGCTGTCGGACTTGGCTAGCACTTGGATGGGTCACCGTACGGCTGACCACATGCCGCTCTGTATCTGCATCCGGTGATGCCTAAGGACTGAGAATGACATGCCGGCCGGTCGGTGCCATTGGGCATTCAAGGCCTGCTCACACAGTGTTTCTTTTTTTCTTTTTTCCAGGAAAGTGATATTAAGTACCCAGAGCCTTTCTATTATCTACAAACCCACGGCTGTATTATCTTCTGCAAAAGTTGGTCTCTTTATCTGAGCCATCAGTGCTGCCCCTCATCACTATTCAGTCAGTCTTATGCGAACGTTTGGTACAATAATGCATGTGGTGGCCACTCATTTACAAGTCCTTCAATATCATATGGCAGCATTAGACAACTATGCATCATGAACCGCATACCTAAAGGCCTGAGTAGAAAATGCAAGTTAACATGTTCTTGTGGACAACTGCACACAGAATTATTACTTACTAATGTAGTACAGTAGCATCAAATGATGAAGCGTATGCTCAAGGTCTTGGCAGTCATATACAGGGCTATTACAAATGATTGAAGCGATCTCATAAATTCACTGTAGCTCCATTCATTGACATATGGTCACGACACACTACAGATACGTAGAAAAACTCATAAAGTTTTGTTTGGCTGAAGGCGCACTTCAGCTTTCTGCCGCCAGAGTGCTCAAGAGCTCAGTGAGACAAAATGGCGACAGGAGCCGAGAAAGCGTATGTCGTGCTTGAAATGCACTCACATCAGTCAGTCATAACAGTGCAACGACACTTCAGGACGAAGTTCAACAAATATCCACCAACTGCTAACTCCATTCGGCGATGGTATGCGCAGTTTGAAGCTTCTGGATGCCTCTGTAAGGGGAAATCAACAGGTTGGCCTGCAGTGAGCGAAGAAACGGTTGAACGTGTGCGGGCAAGTTTCACACGTAGCCCGCGGAAGTCGACGAATAAAGCAAGCAGGGAGCTAAACGTACCACAGCCGACGGTTTGGAAAATCTTACGGAAAAGGCTAAAGCAGAAGCCTTACCATTTACAACTGCTGCAAGCCCTGACACCCGATGACAAAGTCAAACGCTTTGAATTTTCGGCGCGGTTGCAACAGCTCATGGAAGAGGATGTGTTCAGTGCGAAACTTGTTTTCAGTGATGAAGCAACATTTTTTCTTAATGGTGAAGTGAACAGACACAATGTGCGAATCTGGGCGGTAGAGAATCCTCACGCATTCGTGCAGCAAATTCGCAATTCACCAAAAGTTAACGTGTTTTGTGCAATCTCACGGTTTAAAGTTTACGGCCCCTTTTTCTTCTGCGAAAAAAACGTTAAAGGACACGTGTATCTGGACATGCTGGAAAATTGGCTCATGCCACAACCAGAGACCGACAGCACCGACTTCATCTTTCAACAGGATGGTGCTCCACCGCACTTCCATCATGATGTTCAGCATTTCTTAAACAGGAGATTGGAAAACCGATGGATCGGTCGTGGTGGAGATCATGATCAGCAATTCATGTCATGGCCTCCACGCTCTCCCGACTTAACCCCATGCGATTTCTTTCTGTGGGGGTATGTGAAAGATTCAGTGTTTAAACCTCCTCTACCAAGAAACGTGCCAGAACTGCGAGCTCGCATCAACGATGCTTTTGAACTCATTGATGGGGACATGCTGCGCCGAGTGTGGGAGGAACTTGATTATTGGCTTGATGTCTGCCGAATCACTAAAGGGGCACATATCGAACATTTGTGAATGCCTAAAAAAACTTTTTGAGTTTTTGTATGTGTGTGCAAAGCATTGTGAAAATATCGCAAATAATAAAGTTATTGTAGAGCTGTGAAATCGCTTCAATCATTTGTAATAACCCTGTACTTCTTTAGCTGAAGCTTTGCATACTATTGCAACTTTTGAGATTTCTCAAGCAGCTCAGGCTACCATTTCCACACTCTGTGAGATATCAGAACTGTCATCTTGGTTGGCAACTTTGGGGCTACCTTGTCTGTATGATGGTGAAACTACAAAAATGTCATGCAGTCCAGGTGGCAGTGGAGAAGCTCCCATTCAGTGATCAGGAAACAAATCCAGCACCATAACAGATTTTTTCACACAGTCTCACCAAAATTTTCGCAGACTGTCAAGTTGTCCTGATACTTTTTTTTTCCACATGTAGACACAGTTGCCCAAATTATAATAAAGTTTGTCAGCAATGTTTTCAACATGGTCACACAGCAGTGATTATCAGAGCTGGCTGTGCCATCAGCAGTCAAGTACACCAATGCAAATTAACAATAAAGTGGCACCATGCCATCTCATATTGTCAGTAATGAATCATCGTATTCTCATTTTATTGTTTTTTGATACAGGAGCCTAGGTATCAACTGTTAATTAGCCTACATGTCTCCTTAAAATCAGTAGCAGCTAAGAGCTGTGGACTTGATGCTCAACCTGAAGATCCAATACTAGGCCACTAATTCTGGAATTAATGTATAAGAAAGTAACCAGAACACTCCCTTTCCTTGTGGTAGCAGAGCCTTCAGTGGAAAATAACATTGGGCTGGATGCGTATGAAGCTACTGAGTTTTCTATCCAGCACCCACACCATCCAACACAGAATACAGTTCCATGTGCAGAAGTGGATTCTTTGTGTCTTCAACATGCTCCAACTTTCAGGCCTGGCAATCACTTCTAATTTTTACACCCACAATGCATTAAATGAGTTTAGAAGCACTGAAATATTTCAAATCCTGTGCAATACCTTTAGCCTTGTAGTGTGAAGTTAAAGTAAAACTGGATCATTTGGAGGAGGTGAAAGTGCTGTCCCTGATACCTTATATCTGATGGACATTGCCTTTAACAATGTTAGGAGGACAATGTTAGGAGGAGGACACACTGGTACTTACTGTAAAGATCCACTACACTGCAGCTAAGAGCAAAGTAGACCATCTTATGGCACAATCTGCACCTGAAAATAACATACTTGATATCGATGGCTGCTTCATAACCCAGACAATCTGGATCCTCCCCTCCACCTCCAGTTTTTCTGAACTGTGAGGTGAGTTATCCTTACAACACATTCCCTGTATCTGAAATTCTCCCAGCTCAACCTGTCCCCATCCACCAGTTTCTGTCCCTATGTCCTACCTGTCCCCACACCCTCCATCCAACAGTTTCTGCCCCTACGCCCTATCATCTCCTCCCTTTTAATACGTCCCCCACTCTATTGTGTGTCACTCTCTGCCAACACACCATCTACTTTTACCTCTTCTCTGCACCACAGCCTTCCAAGGTTGTGCCTGGTCCCTGCATGCACCACCAGAGAGTGCTCTTCTCTCTCCCTTCCCTGCCCCACTCCAGTTTACTGCTTTTGTTCAATGTGGCAACTGCAGTGTGGTCCGTGCTGCCACAGATAGCAGTAGCGCGTGAGGTGTGCTTGCTTGAGTGAATGTGTGTGTGTTTTCTTTTCTGAAGAAGGCTTTGGCTGAAAGCTAAATGTGTAACAGTAATTTCATTATGTCTGTCTGCAACTCAATGTGTCATCTTTATGGTCACTGGCAATCTATCCTTTTCCAAATATTGTTGATATTCCAACCTGGTCTTTCCATCGTTTGGACGTTACCTTTAGTGACTGTTCACCAACCAGGCAGTTTGTTATGCCCAGACTTCAGAAAAACAGTAAACACTCAGCCAATTGTAGACTCATACCTCCTTCCATGCCCTGATAAACTATTTTCAAAAGTGGCAGGGGCAGTATTTCTTTGAGATAAACTGTTCGGAATTTTAATTTCAACTTCCTACACATATACATTCCAAAGCCATTCTAATATTTATACCACAATGTGTCAATTAACTGGACAGTGACAGGAAGAACTCAGAAGAACATATATAGAATGTCTGCAAGATTTTCAGTCGTCCTTAAAGCCAGGTTATTGTGTAAGTTGTCAAAATGCTCATTCTTTCAGTCTGCTATTGTGTATACAGGATACATCTTAGCCAGGAACGTGTTCAACTTATTTCAGAGAAAGTGAGATCCACATCCCAAATCTATTACCAAAGACTGTGAAGGTCCTGCAGGTTTTTATGATGCAGATTATCTATTATTTCCAAAATTGCAACAGCCCAACCTTTCAATTGATTGCATACAAAAGGGATCCCTTTCCAGTGGTATGCGGATAGTCACCAAACATATCTTAAGCTGAAGAAATGTCTCAAAATTGCTCATTTCATGGCATTGTATTAGTCTAATTTACGTCAGTGCTGGCCACTGATGTGTCGCCCTATGGCATCAGGGCTGTTCTATCACTAAGTACCCAAAGATTCAGAACTCCGGATAGATAACAAGGCACTGGCAATAATCTTTAGTATCCAGTGCATTTTCCTGTATGGCCTCAAATTTGTTCTGCTCGGAGATCATATTCCACTGTGTTCATATTTGGCCCTAAGTCAAAGTTGCCTGAACAGACATCTCAGAGATTACAACACTGGACTCTCTTTTTATCAAATTACCAATATTGCATACATTACCATACACTGGCCCAGCAAGTGAATGCAGACATGTTGTCATAGTTCCTTCTTTGGAAGCTTCCCCAGAAATTAATTGTTTCTTTTCATGACACCACACACTCCATCTTTTGAAAGGTGTCCGATTATTGACTCAAGATGATCGTCAGAGTCAAGTGTTGATTCTGGAGGTACTGCTCTTCCATATATCACAATTCTTGAATCTGTTCTACTTGGGCATTTTCAGAAAAGAGAATCCGGGCAGCAATGCGTATTTGGTTGCAGGGCATTGAGGATACTGTGTGCATGGCTCAACAATGCCAAGCTTCTCAGACACAGCAACCTGCACAGCCCAAGGCCTGCCAGCTGTGGTCTATGCCACCCACCCATGGAACTGGGTGCAAGTGGACTTCGCGAGTGCATTCCACGCTGTCACAGGGCTCTGGTCTCTGTTTCTCCTATTGAAGGAGCCCCATGAACTGCTGCCACTGATAATGAATTGCAGCTTGAGTCTTGCATATTACTGTACCTCCATTTCACTCTATCTAATGGCATGGCCGAATGTTTCAAGCACACGTTGAAGCCTGTCTATTCTTTTTCTTTTTTGTCCTCTTACTGGAAGCTGCCAACCCATGACTGAAACCCAGCGGACATTAGTATGTACACCGTCATCTTTCCTCGTTAGATCTGATGCAGCTTTCAGATCTACAAGAAGATGAAGCAGCCACATTTTTTAAGGTGGCCACAGCTGTCTGAGCATGCATGTTTGGACACACCCCTGGCTATATGAGTGGCTGCATCATCACCCAAAAAGACCGCAAGGTGATCCTTCACTGGCACCAGAAGCAGTATCATTTGTGCCATCCAGAGAAAGCTTTACCCCCTGGATTCATCATATCAGTGGGGCAGATCTATGGATCCAAACCCTAGCAATAAACAGAAAGACCCCCCCACAGTCCATATTAGGTCTGATGTAGGACTCAAAGCCTTCTCTGGAAGCAGCAGCAAGCTACAAGCACAAACCATGATCACCATCTGACTCTCCAGCCCGGAACTTTGAGTTTTTCTCTACCACCAACAGCACCCAAGGCCGCAATCCAGCCTTTGCTGTAGCTCACACCCAACTCATCTTCCCCCACTTGCACATTGGTCAGGATCATGTGCTGAGAGACACAACAAAAGGACTGTCAACTAAAGCTTGCTACCAAACAGGTCTTCATCAGAATTACACAACATACACAAACTCATGCAAACACAACTCACACACACTTGACCACAATCTTTGGCTGCCACACTCTGGCCTTGGCAGCTAGAGGCCATGGTCATGTGTGTGTGTGTGTGTGAGTGTGAGTGTGAGTGTGTGTGTGTGTGTGTGTGTGTGTGTGTGTGATTCTGATGAGGGCCTCTACAGAAACCAAACTGATCTTCCCCGAGGTCGGCTTCTACCAGTTTTTCCATTCGTCTGTAAAGAATTCGTGTTAGTATTTTGCAGCCGTGACTTATTAAACTGATAGTTCGGTAATTTTCACATCTGTCAACACCTGCTTTCTTTGGGATTGGAATTATTATATTATACATCTTGCTCACCAGATGGTAGAGTTTTGTCAGGACTGGCTCTCCCAAGGCTGTCAGTAGTTCTAATGGAATGTTGTCTACTCCCGGGCCTTGTGTTGACTCAGGTCTTTCAGTGCTCTGTCAAACTCTTCACGCAGTATCGTATCTCCCATTTCATCTTCATCTACATTCTCTTCCATTTCCATAATATTGTCCTCAAGTACATCGCCCTTGTATAGACCCTCTAATACTCCTTCCACCTTTCTGCTTTCCCTTCTTTACTTAGAACTGGGTTTCCATCTGAGCTCTTGATATTCATACAAGTGGTTCTCTTTTCTCTAAAGGTCTCTTTAATTTTCCTGTAGGCAGTCTCTATCTTACCACCAGTGAGATATGCCTCTACATCCTTACATTTGTCCTCTAGTCATCCCTGCTTAGCCATTTTGCACTTCCTGTCGGTCTCATTTTTGAGACGTTTGTATTCCTTTTTGCCTGCTTCATTTATCGCATATTTATATTTTCTCCTTTCATCAATTAAATTCAATATTTCTTCTGTTACCCAAGGATTTCTACTAGCCCTCATCTTTCTACCTACTTGATCCTCTGCTGCTTTCACTACTTCATCCCTCAGAGCTACCCACTCTTCTTCTACTGTATTTCTTTCTCCCATTCCTGTCAAGTGTTCCCTTATGCTCTCCCTGAAACTCTTACAACCTCTGGTTTAGTCAGTTTATCCAGGTCCCATCTCCTTAAATTCCCACCTTTTTGCAGTTTCTTCAGTTTTAATCTACAGTTCATAACCAATAGATTGTGGTCAGAGTCCACATCTGCCCCTGGAAATGTCTTACAATTTAATTTTTTTTTTTTTTAATTCTTGGTAGGAATACTGCAGGCGGAATCTACAGAATAGTATAAACATTTCTGTATAACACTTAAAGGATGTTTATCAAAGCACGAATTATTTTGCATTATCCAATTACAAATTATTTTTCTGTTGAGTGTTCACTAAGTAAATCCTGATGTGTCTTTCAAATGTTACAGCCACCTACATATCATTCTAACACAGACCATGATGGCAAAAGTAGACTTATTACAGCACACATAGAGGCTTTTAAACAGCAATTCTTCCTGCACTCCAAACACCAGAACAAAAACGGTAATGTCTGAAATGATGCTTTGACAGGAACCATGGACTGCTGGTGAATGACTTTGCAATGTGTTCAGCAATGAAGTTGGGTTCTGCACTACCATGGATGACCATTTGTCCACAAGTCTGGTGGCAATCTGGGAAGATAACCCATTCTTCCGACTTTTCGGAGGGACACAGCGGTGTTACTCATGGCATCAACTTTGACTTCAGGCCATGGGTGATAATGGCAGAGGGAACTGTGATGGTACAACAGTACATCAAGGGGATCCTGCATCCTCATGTGTTACCTCCCATGCTACAATATTGTGGCACCACTTTTCAACAGGACAATGTTCCTCTATGCATGGCACATGTCCCTATGAATTGTCTGTGTGATGTTGAGGTACTCCCATGGTCATTAAGATCCCCAGATCTGTCTCTGACAGAACATGTATGGGCCATTTCAGACATTAACTCTGGCCCAGTGCCAGTATCCCAGATATCAAGGACCAGTTACAACAGTTGTGGGCCAGACTGCTTCAGGATAGGACTCACTAGATTTATCACACCTTTTCAAACTGAATCAGTGCATGGATCCAGGCCAGAGGGCACACTACATCACACTGAAAGGTGGACCCATATTGCCAAGTTTCTGTAAATCTGACTCAACTTCGTAATCAGTGCAGTAACATCACATAGCCTTTAAACCCACAAAATCTCATTTTGTTTCCTTCTTCCTGTCTAAATGCTTCCCTTTTTTTGTCAGGCAGTGTGTATCAAGAAAAGCAGTGTGCCTAGGACAGAAAATGGTGGTATCCCCACTTTACACCCCCTTAGCCAGATTCAAATTCATACTCGGTTTACTCTGGAAGACAACCTTCTACTCCTGTTAGCTAGATTTGATTTACCATAAGTAAATTTATCTTTATTCTATAAGGCTGCGACTTATGCAGAACTCTAGCACAGCCCACAAAATCAAATTCTTTTATTAAATCAAAGATGATCCCAATGTATTCACCTTATCATTTAGCTCTATAAGTTTCTGGTACAGAAATAACTTGCATATTTTATTGACATTCCCTTCCAGTTTCAAAACTCTGAACTTTGACAACAATTATGTTAACTATGGCATGTATGTACGGATAATACTCACTTTTATCCAATGATTCCCGAAAAATTTTCAAAAACAATTGTACAAACAAAATTGGCCCCTAATTGTCTTCATTATCTTTTTCCCTCTTTTTACGAAGAGGTTCCGCCAGTAACTATTTTAATCTACATGGGAACCAACAGCACCTGAAAGACACATTATGTTAGAAGACCAATTGTACACAAAGTGTACTGTTCTTCACTAGGAATTTCATATTTCATTGTACTCATACGTGTCATAACTGTTCTGTGATTTAATTTCTCATTGTGTTTTTCCTATAGCTGCAAGTGACATACCTGCCTTAGAATAAAAGCTTTCAAAATTCTGCATAGATGTCTGTAACAATAAATAAAACTTTGGTTTTGCCAACTACTGACAGCAATTGTTTATTCCATATGTTGAACAACTCTGGTGGATCATTAATAGTTTGATTCTCCAACAGAAAAAATGTAACACTTTGGGTGTCCACTTGTTCCTAGTACTTTTAAGTTTGCTATGAGAGCCACCTATACTCTTCATGTAATGTATTGTTTCAGCAACTCTTGTGTCTTGTTCAGAAAATTTGCCTAAATTCATCCCCATTTGCAAATAGCTGCATATTAGTGGCTTGAAAGACACAGTTTTTCATTCTTCAAAGAAAATTTAAAACCCAGAATTAGCATCAGCTTCTTACAAATATTTTTTTCACATTTTTTCCCCCAACACAAAATTCCACTGGCTTCTAATGTTAGTCACTGTCAAGTGTTCTTGAAAAATCTGCTGGGTTGCTTTCTACACTTTGTCTTTCTCATGGGTGATTTTATTCACATATTTCATTTATCTACAGCTCCATCATTGGCAGTCTACCTACATATAACTCCCTTACACTTTTCACAGTTAATACTTCCAGTTGCCTATCACTGTCACCATCTACTGCACAGGTTAGGACAGCAGGTGCTCTCCAATCCACTTCTTCTTTGGTCTTCTAAAACATCTTTCTCTAGTCAGTTGTTATTCAGTGGTTTGCTTTTGATAACTCACATGGGTGAGCCATTTTCACCTGTATTCTTTAATTTGTTCTGGCATTGAGGTCTTCAGTTCTCTTCCAGTGTCTTCTTTGTAAATTTCCCATCAATTCTAACTTTTCAATCCTCACATAAACTTAAATTTCTGTGGCTTGAATTCACTCCTGTTCTCGATCTTCAAGATCCATATTTCACTGACGTACAAAAGAGTTGGGACTTCCATTGTCTTAATGAGTTTCATCTGGGTCTGTGTGGCAGGTTTTCTCCTGATTATGCCGCTTAGCCGTGAGACGCTAGCTAACCTCATCCGTTTGGTCAGGTTCACATGTAATATTGCAGCCTAGGTAATTAAGTTTGATACTTATTCAAGACAGGTGCTATTTAAGTGTATTTTTTATAATTTTTTCCCCTTAAGGGCTACAACTTCACTTTTCTTTTTTGAGAGTTCATACTTGCATATTTCAGCTATGCTATGCGGCAGATGGATGGCAGTCAGTAAGTCATCTTCAGAAGTCATGATGATAACAGTCTGGTCATCAGCAAACAGTAGGGTATTAATGGCTTTATGTTGTTCGATTTGAATGTCTGCTGGAGGTATTACTTTCCACTGCTTCACTATGTCATTTAAATGGAAGATGAGTAATACTGGGAACAGGAAGCAACCTTATCTGAAACCATGATTGCTTATCAGAGACCTTAAGGTCTCATCCTTGGAACTATCTAAAAAAATGGAGCAATTGTACAGGCTTTTTAACAAATTGTCCAATTGTTTTGGATAGCATATATTTTCCACAGTCTACTCCATTTCACCCTCTCAAATGCCTCTGCTTAGTCAGTGAATGCAATGTGAATTAAAAAAGTTTGTATCTTTTATAAAGACTGCATTTACACACGTGTGGCCTATAAGGAAAACATTTCTTTCTTTTTCGAAAAGGTGTTCAGCAATCTGTTGAACTCTTGTTGTTATGGTCTCTGAATACATTTTACACTCAGCATTCAATACGCTAATACTTCTGCAGTTGACCATAATGAACTATTCTCCTTTCTTAAATAAGGGGACTGCCTTCTGTTTCTAGCACATGTTTGTTAAATGCAGGTGTCTAGATTTTTAAGAGCTCATCATCACATTTGGCGATATCTAAATTAATAATGTTTCTGACAATGGCCTTCATATTTTTCAGTTGGGCTAGGACATAATCACACTCTTCAATGTAATGCTGTTATCTTCAGTTTTGGTTATATCTTTGAACATTTCTTTCTCGCAGTGATCATACTACAAGCTTTTGTAGCATATTACCCACTCGCTATTGTCCATCACATTGATATGAGTCTTTTCTTTCTCGTGTTTGTTGCACTGCACTTATTCTTGCTTTCCATGTGCATAATTTTAATAGCAGCAACATACACTTTCCACTTCTTCTGTATTGTTTTCTGGTTAAGTTTTTATCTTGGTTTCTTTTTGCTCTGGCATGCCTTCATTTTGCACTGACTTGTTTCTCAGCTTGGTGTTATATGCCTGCTGCTTCTCTTTTAAAGCTCTTTCAGTTACTTCATCCTGTAATTCTTTCTGTTTTCATGTACATAATTTTAATAGCTGCAACATACACTTTCCACTTCCTCTGTATGGTTTTCTGGTTAAGCTTTTATCTTTGTTTCTTTTTGCTCTGGCATGCCTTCATTCTGCACTGACCTGTTTCTCAGCTTGGTGTTATATGCCTGCTGCTTCTCTTTTAAAGCTGTTTCAGTTACTTCATCCTGTAATTCTTTCTTTTTTTCCTATTGCCAAGACCACTGTAAACTGCTCTCTGGATCAAGTCTACTTAGTTGTTCCATTCAGTATTAACACTGCTGCTCTCTTTGGATACCTCTCCTCATAAAGATTCTTGATACTGCTCATGTTTAAGTTTTTGCTCACTTCTACCCAGGGAAAATTGACTGTTATCTTGCTTGTAATCACATTATGATTTGATCCAATATTATCTCTGTACATGTGCATGTCCACAGTTACAGAACTTGTTACTGATAGCGATATAGTATATTACACTTTTATATCATCTTGATGTCCACATGTAATTATGTATTTCTCCGTGAAGAAAGTAATTGTGATTTTTTAATGTGTTAATGCTACAAAATTTCTCGGCTTTGCTGTTTTCATGTAATGTTTGTTCCCTCTGCAACCTACAGAGCCTGGCGCCAGTCGCTCACCTATGCATGCACTAAAAACTCCTGCAATAATTATATAATTGAGCTGATTCACAGAGTTGTGTGTTAATTGTACTATATTACAAAAGTTATCTGTTTAATCTTTCATGTTTTCTTGAGTATATTATTATGTCTTCTAGTTTTCCTCTAGTTGCTTTCAAATGTACCTCTTCCAGAATATTACTAATGTAATGAACAAATGCAATCACTTATCATGTAGAGGAAGTATTGGGCATAGAATAACTGATTTCCTCATATCAGAACTCTCAACACCATACTATAAATCCCCACCATTATCACTACACCACAATAAAGGGTCATTTTTGTCTTTTACAACCATTTTCATTATTTCTGTAGCTCCGTTGGCGTGATTATTATATGTGTTGCAATATGAAGCTTAGATTTTGGGATCCAAAGGTAATAACAAAGAAAGTCAGAGAAGGAATTGCACAGGTTGAGGTACAAGGTGTTAGCTTAAACTAATAGCTTCAGAACATATCAACTGCTTGCAGCTCTCTCACTAGTTACTTACGATATGCTGCCAAAGAAGCAATTTGCATGTCCATTACACCTTGTGGTGGGTGCTGCCATCATTGCTCTAGGAAACATGTAACGGCACTTTTAAGGTGATGTCTATAACTGAACATCATGTGACAGCCAAGTTGGCAATGCTGTAGCAACCCATGTTAACTGTCTTTATAAGTATTTTCTATCAGAGTATAGTTGTCTTTACATAGCACATTATTTGTATTACACCCACAAAATATCCATTATTATACTGATTTTCCTGTGTACATATGTTAGAGAACTAACAGATGGAGTAAGATTTGTGTTGCAGGCTGTAAGAGTGAGAATTATTCACTAGTGACACTTAACTTCCTCTCGATTATGACGACTTGGTGAATGATGTTGGGGAGGAGAGCTTTTTTTCACATTCTGCCATTAGGTTTTGTAATTACTTCTTTCCATCCTCTTGCTTAGGCATTATGTCAATACACCTCTGCCCCCCCCCCCTTCCAACAACAACAATAAGAAATTGGAAGATGACTCACTGCCTCACATTAAACAATCTTTGTATGATGTGTAATGTAATCAGTTCAAATTTGAAGATCTGAATTTGAAAAATATGATACCCTCACTCAAAGATAGTGGCACTTATTAGAGCAATGTCATCATTTTCTCCATTTATTTCCTTTTTGCTGTATGCTTTTGGCCATTTCATCTAATATTTAGTTACAAAACTGTCTCAAAACTCTAAACCACTGAGATACAACACAAACTACTGGGTATCAACACCTTCTAAGTGACACGCTAAAATTTAATTTCCTCATTGTCTTACTATTTCTCCACCACACTGAATAAGGAAAGAGAAACTTTAGATTGTACAGAAAAGAGAAACTTGTTCCTATTGTGATGAAAACTAAAGGACTTTTGTAGATTGCAGTTATTATCACCTGTGTTATGCCCATCCTCCAACCTTGCCAACTATTCAGTAGTTGATCTCTTTTAAATCCAACAACATATTTTCATTATTCTTTTGGCAAACCATATATGTTTAAATATTATTTTGATGTTGTTTCTACCTATCGATATGAAGACAGCACAACATTTTGAAGTTTGTTGTTTAGAACCTGGTCAACATTTTGAAGCTTGTTGCTTGGAACCTGGCAGTCATGTTAACTGATTTAGGAAGAACACCAGAAAACCAAAACCTGGCTAGTTAGATGGGGATTTAAACTGCTTTTTTCCTAAACGCAATTCAAGTATGCTAATCACTTTGTCACTGCACTCGATTCGTCACAAATGGTGCATCTTCAGAAAAAAAAAATACAGTGAACTGACTAGTGTAACTGTCCTCAATTTTCATTTCATTTTGTAGCATCTACACAAATGCATACACCTGGACACCTAAAATGTTAACATACTCCTTGGTGATTGTACATTAATGGCAGTAACAGCAGAACAAAAGAAATAACAACAAACTGCAAACCCCTTATCAACCGAATGCCTCTGTCATGTATAAGAGCAAGAAATAGGCCATATGTAGTAGCAGTAATAGTAGTAGTTTTATTTATGCTTAGATCTCTTTTACAGGGATATTGTACATGTCTCAGTATTAAAATTTATGAATACAAAACTAAAATAATTCTTATATACAGAATTTACAGACTCATAGGTGTAGAATGACAAGGATGGTACAATAGTTAGCTATGGCCTTACAGTACGAATCATCCCAGCATTTGGCTGAAATAATTTACGGAAACCACAAGACATCTAAATCTGGATGACAGGTAAGTTTTTCTGGGTATGTGCCATATTTATTTATTTATTGCAAGTTTAAAGACCCGTTATGTGATTTTTAAAATAGGTCGTACATATTACAGTTTGTCGTTTGTCCCTTTTTTGAAAGTTTTTTTGTTTTGTTTTCATCAGCAACATTTGACAAAGAATAATACTTTTTCAAATAACAATAATCTGAAGTTGAAATACAAATAACTTTTTTGGTTTTAAGAAGAATGTAAAAACATGATAAGATAGAGGAAAGATTTGTTAGTGCTATCACCAATGGCACTAGTATCTTGGAATGGTTTCTCTGAGATGTTGACCACCAGTCACAAACAGTTTTTGGTTTGTAGCAGAGAAATCATATTGCTAATCCTATGCATTCCGTCAGGTACTCATACATGCACAACATTATGTGCTTTCTAGGCTACACTGTCAGCACCTTACACTCCTTTACTCTAGTATTTGCTGACCTTAACTATTATTTGACTGATATGTACACTCATGTTCGGAAAAAAAAAAACATAACACCTCGAACAACTAGAGATAGAACATTCATATTCATAGTACATAAATGTGTTCTGCAGAAATCATTAGCATTTGAATCACGCCTGCCGTGGGTTCACGGTCAACATCGATATCACAGCACAACAGTGCCTACCAGTTAAATGTGCCCGCGGCTCTCATTTCACCATAAATCAAATGTAATGGATCAGTGTCAGATTTGCAGGGTGCCTCGCAGACATATGTGCAAACCATCATGAATCAGTGAGTTTGAAAGAGTTGACATTATTGGCATGAGAGAAGTGCTGCATCCATCTGGGAAATTGTTGCTCATATGGGACGAAGAGTTTTGGCAGTGCAACAGGTGTGTGCAGAATGGTTCGTGGAAGGCCGTAGAACGTGACAAGATGGATTAGGTTGTTCCCATAACTAGTGAGGTTTTTATCTTCTCTGTCAGTATTTTGTATGGTTCACCTCACATATTCTGCTCTGTTTGTGTTGTTACAAATTGTTCTCAGTGCTGTTTATGCTTGTTATGTAGGGACTGTCTGTATAAATCTTGTGGATGTCTATATGCCTCAAGTCTTATGCATATTATCTAGTATCGGCTCTATAGTGCAATTTTCTTTTGCATTTGGCATCCTATTTGAGTCTCATGAGTTCGATGGGCCACAGTTCTGGTGAGCTTTTTGTGTTCTTTACTATCAGTATTGATGTGTTTTGTGCATGTTGTATCACCTGCGTTAGTCTGTGTGCTCTGTAATCAACGCCTCTATTGACATTTTCCAGGTTGTATTGTTGGATAATTTCCGTTGTTTGTTCCAGTCTGCTCTGTGGATCAATAACTGTCTGTTATGTGTTTTGGCAGTTGTGTTCTGTGTGTGTGTTACCTGTGTATGTTATGACACTGGAGTCACTAGTGGTTATACTATCAAGTTCGGTCCAGTTTGTTATGAATGCTGTTACTGCATTACTTGCTAGCGCAAAGTTGATATTAATACTCATACCACTGAACCCTGCATATGTTAGTAGAGGTCCCTCTGTGTTCGTTACATGTAATCGTGTTTCTTGTATTAAGTCGGCGATTATGCGCCCTCTCTCATCTCTTGTGTCTAAGTTCTGGAGGGTGGATCTTGAATTAATGCAGCACTCATCAGTAGTTTTTTGCCTTTGGCATACATTTCTGGGTCTCTGATGAGGTCTGCTATTTGACTGCTGAAAAATGAAATGATCGTATGGCACTGTTGGCTGGGAGGCCTCATTTGGGGGAGTTCGGCCGCCGTATTGCAAGTCCTTTTTAGGTGACACCACATCGGCGACTTGCGAGTCAATGATGATGGAGGACACACAACACACAGTCCCCTGCCGGGAATCAAACCCGGGCCCCCTGCGTGGTAGACGGTAACGCTGCCACTACATTACGGAGGTGGACTATTTGACTGCTGTATAGGGAGTACATGGATGCAATCACCCATGTAACATTCCCAATGGTAACCTTTATTGTAACCAAGTGTCAACTGTATAACTGTGTTACCTTACTTACAATATAAGCTCTATTTCAAATTACTCTAGCAGCTTTACAGTCATTGCTTCCTGTTATTAGCATAGCATGTGTTGGCAGACATGTTAGTCGCGCATTTCTGTTATAAAGCTCTAGTAAGCACATGATGTCTGCCTGCAGGTCTTGTGCTATTTTCAGGATTTCTACACTAACTGTAATACTGTTTGCGTCCATGTGTTATGGGTGTTTTACATGTACAAAGCATTTACTACCTGTCAGTGTGTAATCGAAATACGTTTGTCCACGTGCTCTTGCAGGATCTATATTCATTTTGTCCAAGTCGAATGATTCTGACACGCACAGACAGACAGACAGGGAGTGTAAGGAATATTTTCTGTCCTTAGGTTGATTCTGTCTCTCTGCTCAGTTACTGGAAAACAGACAAACTCACCCTTTGGATGGTGCAATCTAAATGGCATCCACTGCACTGCCTGCAATATATCTTTTTTCTTTAGTCTACTTAAAATTAAGTGAAATTCTAAATTATTATAATTAGGTGTAGCTGGCTTCTTGCTGGTGCTGGTTTCTGCAGTGGTGCAAGATGGATTGTAGTTTGGCACTGGCTGCTGATTGGGAGATATTAAAATATCTTTTTGAGATGTCACATGACTGCGCTGCATTTCTTCACATGCTTCTTCAATGCCTTTTGCCTTCACAAGTCTTTCACTGGCGTTGGTGGTGCTTGCTGATGTGGTATTTGCAATGGTGGCGATTTGTGCTGGACTGATTGCATGTGTTGTGGCGTCTTTGTTGATGTTTGCGGTGGCTTTTGTATCTAGAAACATGCCGATATTGATCAGATTCACTGTCATCTAATTTATCTACTTTTATAAGCCTGGATTCGGTTAGTCTGGGTTTTGTATTGGTTTGTGGTCTAATTGCTTCAATATCTATTGATTCAGGCACTATGTAACTGTCCATTCCTTCTTTCTTTTGTCTGGGGTTGAGAATGTCTCCCGAGGCAAATTTGACTGGTTTAATGTATCATTCTTATTTACACATGTCGTAGGGCTTTCCATGTGATATTGATTCCGGTTTGTATGCGTCCTGCATATGTGTGATGTGATGTACATCAGTTGGGTTAAATTGTGTATGTGTGTGTGCATTTTCTTGTGTTCAATACATGTAAGTTCATCTTGCAACTCATTTGTCCTCTGTGTTAATGTTATTTGGAAGTTTATCCAGTGATGTATTTATCTTTTGATTTACTTTGCCACCTTTTATTGGATACAGCCACTGACTGTAATGTCATCTACATATTCTATCACATTAATATATCTATCCTGTAACATAATTGCCTGTGTTAGGGGTGGGATGAGTTCATTTCTGTCATAGTTCTCTCAAAGACGACTCATTTGTCTTCTCCAGGAAATCTCTCTTCGGGAAATCTTTCTTCAATAGCTTCTCTGTATTGTTGATGGTAACTTGTATTTATGTGTTTTGGGTGACTGACTTTAGATATTCATGCATGTTGCATGTGTGTGGATCTTAGCTGCCATAGTCTATGCTGTCATGGAGCTGCTCATGAAATTGTTTACAGGTTTGACAAGCATACCCTTTTGTTTTGTTGCAGACACGGACTCTATTTGCAGGGGTGCCAACACAAGTCTCAACGGACACGCACTCAATGTGGTTGTGTCCTTGATTACCACACTTAGCACACACAATGTCAGCCTTTCTGTAGGTTTCTGTATGTCAAATGTCACAACACTTAAAACACTGATTTACTACAGTTTAGTCTTTCACAGACAATGATTCAAAGTCCATGTAGACTCTCTGCCTTTGTGTTAGGAGTATGTACAAGTTAGAGCTGAACTCCAGTACCTGATGGTTGAAACTCCTTGCCTTAGGCCCTACGTAGAAACATTTTCGACTACTCTGTCGAAGTCATCTTTCGCGGTGTCACCACTCAAATTCTGTTGATACACTACCGGACGAGGTGGCACAATGGTCAGCACATTGGATGCACATTCGGGACAATGGCGGTTCAAACCCGCGTCCAGCCATCCTAATCTAGGTTTTCCGTGACTTCCCTAAATTGCTTCAGACAAATGCTGGGATGGTCCCCATCCTTCCCTAGTCTGAGAACATGCTCTGTCTCTAATGACCTAGTTGTCGACGGGACGTTAAACACTAATCCCCTCCTCCTTCTCCTCCTCCATGTGATACACTGCCACGAGTGGCTTGCATTTTCGTCACCCTTCACAGGCAATGATATGCAGGTCTTTTGTTTTTTCTATTGTTTTTTGAAAATCCTCTTGTGCTGTCGTTACTACTATGACAGCAGTCTGAGTGGTTCTGATTGATTTGACATGTAGAATCTCTTCCCTGGGACTTACCTTCTCGGTAATAGTCCGTTATACAGTTTGATTTTCTGTCAATTTGATACGTAACACTGTGGCCTGTTTTGTTTTAGGGTCATTCCATGCCAAGTGGTCTAATATCGAGAAATGTTCCCACATGACCATCATGGATTTTGATGAAATTTTGTATGAACATTCACACATGTTCTCAATAAACACTGGTAAAGTTTCAGTTTCAGAAATTCAATACTTTCGGAGACACAGCCACTTGTTTAAGACCATAGCACAGCTTTCTATAGTGCGTCCTCGAATTTTTAGCAACTTTGAGATATCTCTGTAAGTATTTGCATGAAAGAAACAAAACTTGGCCATCTTATACAACTTTTAGAGCTCTTTAAAGTAAAATATTAAGAAAAGGATTTCCGAGCAATTTTCATATAGATAATTTGAAGCAAAGTTGGGCGAAAAAATAGCTGTTTAAAAAAAATGCGAACTTTAGTTTTTTATATCTCCAAAAGTAATTGTGGGATGTACATGAAACTTTGCACACCATAACTCACCAACACAAGGTCTTAGAATATAAAATTTCATTCTCCTATTACTTTCCATTATTTTACAAATCTAGGGTGAAGTTGACGATTTTTCAAAAAGTGCTGAAAATGGGTATTTTTAGTCAAATTTTTCGAAAAAGTGTTTTCTCCAAACTCTACTAAACTATGGTCATTAGAAAGAGCATATTCTAAACTATCTAGAAAAGTGGATTTGGTTTTGCAATGCAAGCATATAAGGCCCTAAAAAGCAGCATCATCGAAGAGGCGCACTGGAAGTTTGAACACATTTTTCTAACACTCAAATTATACCTGAAATCTTTTATTATGCCTAATAAATGTTTATTAGTGCCTTGAATAATTGAAAAATAAAGAATTCAGTGAATAGCAGCTTCATATTTTTTGTACTTCTCAAAATTGTAAATATTTGCAGGTGGAAAATGAAGACCTAATTTTCGGATTCAATTGTATAAAACATTTTTCCAAAAAAGAATCGGTTTGCTTGAATCATGCATCAAGTGATGTAAATTTTCCAATCAATATTGCAGAGATTTTAATACCTAGGTGTTGTAACCTGTGAATTTTTGTCTTTAAGTTATTAGGGAAACATGTGAAATTGGTTGGTTAAACATCTAAGAGTTTTAATTTTGTATTTAATCACACTTAAATGTAACCTACTACCTTGTTAAATACGTAACCACTAGTTTCACAGAGAAAATTCAAAAGATTCACTGTTTATAGAAAATATAATGGCAACAATTACTTTAACAATCAGATTGTTTCATTATTGTGAGCCTTGCTTGAACAATCAGTATTTCAGTGGTATGTTTGCAGCATAGTGAGTGGGTTCTCTTGACTGAGCGTGGCTTGTTAAGTGATTCATAAGACCATCAAAGTTTGTAATCTAATTTACAAAAAATTGTTTTGATTGTGTCTTTTATAGCATATATCTCTTATTAGACTTTTTCATTGGTATTATACATTGTGTATAATTTCATTCAGTAGCAATTTGTCTGAAATTTAAGCAGATTATAATTTGCACTTAGAGGCCAAATACATTATTTAGTTACTGATTAGAGATGGATGCAAAAGGGAGCAGCATACCTTCCTGCTCAATTGGGCAAGGAGATAGTGGAACAAAGTGTCATGCCACTTTCTTCACCAAAAAAGCTGCTTTCAAATGGATTGCAGATTTTAGTGATGAGGAAAAAGAGTTGTAGGTCCGATGTTCTGAAGCAAAGCTGGACAATACCTCAAGTTTGCCTACACCATGAAGCCCTGGTATTGACACAATATGAGAGGTTACAAAAAAAAAAATGCTTCAATCCTTTTGGGAAGGTGAATCATAATGTTAAGGCAGGAATTCACACTCTTGATACTGAAACAGCTAATAAGGCTTCTGATATGTTGAAGAAGCAGCTTGTTAATAACATAAAGCCAGGCCAGAAAATGTGTCCGGCTTGCAGGACTACCTTAAATAAACACTTGGACGAAGCTTTATCAGCCTCATCATCACATTCTGATGAGGACTTGACACCAAAAGAAGAATTAAATATAGCTTATTGTCTATCGGTATTTCACCCCTGAAGAGAACAGTAAGCTACAGAGATAAGCCCCAATATGTGAAGAAGAAAATTCAAAAGGCTCAAAATGTGATTAAAAACAGAATTGTAAATGCAATGGGAGTAAACTGGCAAATTGAAGATGCTAATGAAATTAAGGCATGTGGAAACTGTGCCGACTATGCACATTTGCTGACTGAACTGAAAGCCAAGATGCAGAATGCAATTCATAAAGAACAGATGCAAATTTTAACCTTGGCACCTGTAAGTTGGGCAGTCAGACAAACAGCAGCTCAGTTCGGCATGTCCGAAAGAATGGTGAAGAATGCTCGGAAGCTTAAGACAGAGAAGGGCATTCTGGCACTTCCTGAAAATAGGCAAAGCAGGAAATTACCAGCAGAAGTTGCTAGTCGAGTGCGAAATTTTTTTGAAGATGATGATTATAGTAGGGTGTGCACTGGAAAGAAAGATAGTATTTCAGTTAGACTTTTAGATAGAAAGAGATAACATGCAGAAAAGATTGTTACTTTGCAATTCACGGGAAATGTATGTTATCTATAAGAATATAAATGGTCCAGAAATAGGGTTCTCAAAGTTTTGTGAACTTAGACCCAAATGGTGTGTAACAGTAGGATCAGATGGAATGCATGCAGTTTGCGTCTGTGCAATTCACCAAAATGTTAAGCTTATGCTTAGCAGAGCTGGTATACGTGAAAATTATGAGGAGATTCTCAGCAAGGCAGTTTGCAGGTTGAACTCTAAACAGTGCATGCTACATCACTGTGAAAGGTGTCCTGGGCCCGAAGCTATAGCATCTGAAATTGCCAGCTGATCATGAGCCACAGGAAGTTATTGTGTTTAAGCAATGGATACATACCGATCGGGCCACACTGGACACGAAGCAAATGGTAGTGGATGAATTTACTGAAGATGTAAAAAATAAAATATTGAGTCTGTCATACCATCATTACATTGCCAAGCATCAAAGCTTGCATCTTAAAGGCCTTAAATGTCATCTGAAAGACGAAGAGCTTGTTGTCCTAATGGATTTTGCAGAAAATTATTCTTTTATCATTCAGGATGCTGTGCAAGGCTTCCACTGGGACAATAGTCAAGCAACAATTCATCCATTTGTTATCTACTTTCGTCAAAATGAGAAAGTAGAATCTTTAAGTTTTTGCATTATCAGTGATTGTTTGCGTGACACTATCACAGTTCGCGTTTTTATCAAGGAGCTCATCAAATATATAAAAGCACAGTTTGCACAGATATCCCACATTCATTATTTCAGTGATGGCTCCAGTGCTCAATATAAAAATTTCAACAATTTCCTAAATTTGTGCTATCATAAGAGTGATTTTGGAATGACAGCCGAATGGAATTTTTTTGCTACTAGTCACGGGAAATCACCTTGTGATGGGATTGGGGGTACAACAAAGCAGTTAGCAGCAAGAGCAAGCTTGCAAAGGCCACTTAATGGACAAATTCTTACTCCCCTAGATCTGTTTCACTTCTGCTCTGAAAACATTAATGGAATTAAATTTGTTTTCATCAGTAAAGATGAAATTGAAAAAAATATTGTGTCACAAGAAGAGAGGTTTAAACTTGGACAAACTGTAGCTGGCACTAGAGAAAATCATCACTTTTTACCTATTGATGAAACAACAATTCAGGTCAGCAGAGTTTCAAATGATTGTTCATCTTTTCTAGCTAAAATGGGTCACATTAATGAAGGAGGCATATTAATGTCTGCTCTCCAACCAGGACAATATGTTGCATGCATCTATGAAAACCTGTGTTGGATTGGGAATATCAGTGATACCTCCACAGAGCAAAGGGATGCATTAATAATCTTTATGCACCCACATGGTCCAGCAAATTCATTTTATTGGCCACCAAGAAGTGACAAGTGCTGGGTTCTGGAATACCACATTATTGCAGTTATTCCAGCTCCATCAGTAAATTCGTCTGGCCGGCAATAGACCATTCCTCTTGATATTCATCAGAAAATCAATGTAGCATATCAAAAATTGAAATAGGTTAGAGGAGACAATCTAAGGAGCCCAAGAGTGCCTTCTAATTTTACACAGGGCACTTAAATAATTTTACTATTAGGCTTGGGATCTTGTGGTAAAGAAACCCACCCGTGGCTGTTGTTGCTAAGCTATCGGGTGTGGCCCCTATGGCAATGGGAATGCTGGTTTCCTGGTTTTCTCAGGTGAAATGAAACTAGCAGTGGTTAAGCCACCATGGACCATAGCAACTCATTTATACACTTCTTTTCCATCAGTAAGCTGGTGTTGTTCATTAAACAGGCAACTAATAATTAGATTTTTACGATTTACATTCATTCTCAATAATAATTGTGTGTGTGTGTGTGTGTGTGTGTGTGTGTGTGTGTGTGTGTGTGTGTGTGTGTGTGTGAGAGAGAGAGAGAGAGAGAGAGAGAGAGAGAGAGTGGGGGGGGGTGACAATTAAGAAATAACATTGTTTCTATTTTTATTCTTTTGCTATTCGGACTTAAGCTAGGTCCTATTCATCAGGACTTCTTATTTCACTTATCCCAGACATTAATAAACATGTATAAGGCAAAATAAAAGATTTCAGGTACAATTTGAGTGCCAGAAAAATGTGTTCAAACTTCCAGTGCGCCTCTTCGATGATGCTACTTTTTAGGGCCTTATATGCTTGCATTGCAAAACCAAATCCACTTTTCTAGATAGTTTAGAATATGCTCTTTCTAATGACCATAGTTTAGAAGAGTTTGGAGAAAACACTTTTTTGAAAAATTTGACTAAAAATACCCATTTTCAGCACTTTTTGAAAAATCGTCAACTTTACCCTAGATTTGTGAAATAATGGAAAGCAATAGGAGAATGAAATTTTATATTCTAAGACCTTGTGTTGGTGAGTTATGGTGTGCAAAGTTTCATGTACATCCCACACTTGCTTTTGGAGATATAAAAAACTAAAGCTCGCATTTTTTTTTAAACAGCTATTTTTTCGCCCAACTTTGCTTCAAATTATCTATATGAAAATTACTCAGAAATCCTTTTCTTAATATTTTACTTTAAAGAGCTCTAAAAGTTGTATAAGATGGCCAAGTTTTGTTTCTTTCATGCAAATACTTACAGAGATATCTCATCTCAAAGTTGCTGAAAATTCGAGGACATACTATAGAAAGCTGTGCTATGGTCTTAAACAAGTGACTGTGTCTCCGAAAGTATTGAATTTCTGAAACTGAAACTTTACCAGTGTTTATTGAGAACATGTGTGAATGTTCATACAAACTTTCATCAAAATCCATTAGGGTCATGTGGGAGCCTCTAGACCACTTGTCATGGAATGACCCTTTACCCTGTTTTATTCTTCGCAGCTCTTTCATTCTGGGCACAATTGTTAAGGCAGAAGTTTATGTGCTTGTGTTTGGGCTTGTTCTGTGACTTTATTAGTTAATTCTCTAATTTGTTTTTGCAAGTCTTGGTCCACTACACTGAATTCCCTATTTTCAGCCTTCTCTTGCTGAGTCTACATTTGTATGTCTTTAAATGGATTAGATGCTCTCTGTAGTTCAAATCTTAACTGCCTGTTTTCATCTTTTTGGCAGGCCAGTATTGTTTCAAGGGTATTTATTTGGAAAGCCGAAGGAAACACTCTGCCTTTAATGATGGTTAGCAAAACAGATGAAGCATGCTTAGCTTTTAGACCACTCCTATTTCACTCAGTATTTTGCTTATGGCTGTGATATTTCAATTGGGGGACATGAGCACTAGTTCTTCCATCATGTGTTCCATTCTGGGTATGATGTTGATGGCTTGAGCTAGCGTCTTACCCCATGCTGCCCTCCTTCTCCTGCTGGCCTCTAGTGTGGTGGTGGTGTTGCTTCATCTGCTGGAATCTGGGGTCGAGCATAGGCAGGCAGTTGTTTATCAACAGCAGGGAACACAGATGGTGGCTGCTGCTGCAGTAAATTGTAGGGTGTGGAGCAGCTGATGGCTGCTGACACATCCGATTCCAGAGCGGCTGGTGAGGGGCCATAGCACATAGCGTGGCATGGTGTGCTGACACACAAGAACCGACACTGCTGAATTGGGAAACCAACATGCGCTCAGCCAGTGGAAGGGCGATGATCTCTCAGTACAAACAGTGAAACAGTGCCACCGCGCAAAAACACTATGAGTACTTTAATCACTCTCTCTGTTTTATATGCTGTACCTAATGAGTAAACAAAATTGCACTATGCAAGAGAACACTCCTGGTACACATGAAGTAAGTACCACTGTCCATAATCAAATTTTTATCTAAGAAAACTGCATCCAAATGTGGAGTCACATCACTCTGTGATTGGCTCAGTGGCCATCTTGGCAGGGATATGATACACGAGGGCCGTTCAGAAAGTAACCTCCGGTTGATTTAAAAAAATACACCAAGTTAAATAAAAATATTTTAATATATACATCTTACAACTACATCTTTGCACTATTTTTCTACATAGTCTCCATAGCGATTGAGGCACTTATCGTATCTCTTCACAAGCTTTGAAATTCCTTCTGCATAAAAATCACCCGCTTGTGCCTGGAGCCAGCCTGTGACCGCATCTTTGAGCTCTTCGTCGTCATCAAACCGCTGTGACCCGAGCCATTTCTTCAAATGCATGAAGAGGTGATAATCACTTGGCGCCAGGTCTGGGCTGTAAGGTGGATGGTTGATAACGTCCCACTTGAAGGACTCAAGAAGCGCCGTTGTTCTGCGAGCAGAGTGAGGACGGGCGTTATCGTGCAAAAAAAACGATACCGGAAGTCAGCATACCACGGCGTTTGTTCTGTATAGCCCGTCGTAACTTTTTTATTGTTTCACAGTACACGTCTTGATTAATGGTCGTACCACGTTCCATGAATTCAACCAACAACACCCCTTTGGCATCCCAAAACACCGTTGCCATCAGTTTTCTGGCAGAAAAATCTTGCGAGGCTTTTCTTGGTTTGGTAGGCGAATTTGAATGTGCCCACATCTTTGATTGTTCTTTTGTCTCAGGGTTCACGTACTTAATCCAGGTTTCGTCACCGGTCACGATTCTGTTTAACAATGGTTCTCCTTCGTCCTCATAACGTGACAGAAAGTCTAATGCAGAGGCCATTCTTTGAGTTTTGTGGTGGTCGGTAAGAATTTTGGGCACCCATCGTGCACAGAACTTACGGTAACCCAATCTTGCTGTCACTATCTCGTACAAGAGAGTCTTAGAAATCTGTGGAAAACCAGTAGACAACTCCGACATTGAGAAACGTCGATTTTCACGAACTTTTGCATCAACTGTCTGAACGAGTTCGTCAGTCACCAATGATGGTCTACCACTCCTCTCTTCATCATGAACGTTTTCTCGTCCACTTTTAAATAAACGTACCCATTCACGGACAACTCCTTCACTCATAACTCTTGGTCCGTACACGGCACAAAGCTCACGATGAATAGCTGCTGCAGAATATCCTTTGGCTGTAAAAAACCTTATGACAGCACGCACTTCACATTTGGCAGGGTTTTCTATTGCAACACACATTTCAAACTGCCACAAAAACTAAACTAGCGCAGGTACGACGTTCACTCGACCACGGCTTGATGCCGACTGACCTGTTGAGTGCGTGAACGCACAGATGGCGTCGCTACTCCCCCCACAACCCGCACTGTGACCAATCGGAGGTTACTTTCTGAACCGCCCTCGTACATAAATCTAACACGAAACTGAAATACAGAGTGACAAAACATTCACAGCACATATTTTCCAATTCCAGTTGTCATCAACCTCTGCTGTTATTGTCTCAGCATCACGTTAACACATTCTTCGCAGTGATTAGAGGTTGAGGTTAGCATTTGCCTGTAAATGTTCATTTTAGGCAATCTGCATTTAAAAAGGCACTGATTTGGCTCTGACATTGCCTGGTACATATTAGTTTTATGGTTCCTTGTAAGAACCCCCTTAAATGACTGTTGTACTCAACCAGTGGGGACACGATTTTTTAGAGCATTAGGCTTTATATCTTGCCATCTATAGTACAAGTTGCTATTTTTATCTATGTATTTAACATACAGGAGATCTCTATGCACTTTTTCAGCTAACAGCAATTCAATGGTCCTCACTAAAAGTCAGACAGCCCACAATTTGCTTCTCATCTTGTTTTCTCAATGAGGCTACTTGGACAAACAGCAGAACATGCTGAAGACAGACTTTCTTCACTGGCGCATCAAATGATAACACAGTGGACAAATAATGTTACCATTTTGCAAAGATGCTGCATTTCTTTGATAATCATCCGAAGTTCCTAGTGGATTTTCCTGCAGTAACTATTCCATCTATCTCATGTCACTTTATTCATATTGTTAACAGCTCAGTTCACCTATCAAACGCAGAGTTTTAGCTACAGTTTGCTTTCTACTTTATATACTGACTGATATTAATAAGAACAATAACTGGTTAAAAAATTAGCTGCTTCTCCTACCAAGGGTGCTGCAGCTGCTCCTTTATTTCTCACATTCCACTGAAACATCACACACAAACCACTGAGTAGTGGAATAAGTAAACTGCTGGCCACTAACATTTAAAATTTGCAACACCAGGAATGGTCTTTATAGCAAATAACAAAATTTTACTTATCATATAGCGGAGATGCTGAGTCGCGATAAACACAACAAATAGATTCACACAATTATAGCTTGCGGCCATTAAGGCCTTTGTCAGCAGTAAACACACACGCACACAAACACACTCATGCAAACGCAACTTGCACAAATGTCTGCAGCCTCAGAGAACTGAAACCACACACAGTATCTCCGCTATATGGCGAGTAGCAACTTTCCTTCTCTGGTATTGTTACATTCCGTAGTGGATTTTCCATTGTTCGAAAATTTTACTTATTTTATTATTACAGTATAGTGGGAAGAATACAATTAAAATTTTAGATGATTTGTGGGTATACAGGGTGCAATACGAAACACAAAATGCTGCAACACCTGACAAATTGAGATTGGGTGCCAGCTACAGTTACAACATTTCATGCCACCTGAGTTCATCACTCTTAGTGGCTGGAAAGTGGTGGCAGGCAACCTATGATGAAATGTTTTCAGTGGGTTAGAGATCTGGAAAAAGGGTTGGCTAAGGCTACATTTAAACACCCCCTGTATGAAGTTTGTTCAGGAAAGCACAGGCAACAAGTGAAAGTGCAGTTATGTTGTTGAACGTAATGTCACAGATCTCAAACCTAGGTCACATCCACCAGACTTATCAAGTCAGAAATGTAGCAGTCACTGTCCAAATTACCAGCTATGTGAACCACAAGTGATTGTGTTGTGAGCCCAAAGACACTACGTGCTGGGGCCACACGTTTATGACGAATGCAATCTAGGAACGTCCAATCTCCAATGAGCCTTCATGCACAGATACAGATATTATTATGCAGTACAAAGACACTATGTGCTGGGGCCACACGTTGATGATGAATGCAATCTAGGAACGTCCAATCTCCACTGAGCCTTCATGCATAGATACAGATATTATTATGCAGTACACAGAACTGGGACTCATTTAAGATGATGATGCAGTGCCACTCCTGTGTCCCAATGTTGTCACTGGGCACACTACTGTTGGTAGGTATCTCTCTGCTGCTAGGTGAAGGGAACCTGATACAATGGTCACTGTGCTGACAGACCGTAGTGGCCCAGATGCTGTCACATTGTTTCTAAGAATACTTGCCTAGCTACAAATATGTCCATTTCCTGAATCAAAGTACGTGACATAGCTGTACTCTCTTTCACAGCTGAGCAGCAACGCACCTCTCTTTTCGGGCACTAGTTGCTCGGAGCCATTAATATCTTGTGTGGTGTTGAACACAACCCTTCTGAACCCATGAATTCTACATTCTTATGGTGGTTGCAAGAACCTGCTCAATGCGACCTTCAGTATCATGGAACAACAAACCGCACCCTTGACAGATCTCAATCCTGCTGCTGCAGAAGTCCGACGTATGCTGATAGAAGTTTTTCCTTCTTACAGATGTAATAAGATCTTCTCACAAACAAAACTACATTCAAATGAGATTTCTGAATGAGAAACCCATTGCATAATTGCTCTTATACAGGGTGAGGAAAAACTGTGTCACAAAATTTTAACCCTGGATAGCTGATGCCAGTAGGAACCAAAATTACTAACGTTGTGTACATTGACAACACACCATTTTTAAACTATGGAAACTTGGAGCCACGCACTCCAACTGGCCATGGGATTGACCTGTTGTCGTTCGTCGGTTGACGGGCACCGCTATGGCGGATGGTTCACACATACAAACGTCTCTCGCCCCTTCACTACCCCAATGTGATATGCACATATGTCGAATAGGTCACAGAGCAATCCCATGGCCAATCAGTGTGTGTGGCGGCAAATTTCTGTAGTTTAAAATGTTGCAATGTCAACATACACAAAATTAGTAATTTTCGTTCCTACTAGCATCAGCTATCCAGGGTTAAAATTTTGTGACACAATTTTTCTCCACCCTGTATACACAATGTAGATGGCATTACTCTTACCTACCCTGTACAGTTGTGCTGCTATGCCTGTGCAGTTGCGCTGCAATGCTTATCATTGGGATATCGTAGCAAATAGTAAATAGGCTAGTCCAGTTTCTGCCAGTTTGAAGTTTCATCTTTCTAAAAAGTAATGAAGAAATTTCTTATATTCTGTAAAAGTGAAATGTTATACAGGGTGATTCAAAAATGCATGTAAATATTTCAAGGGTGTATTTGTGAGGTAAATATAAGACAAAAATGTTCTATACAATTTTTTCCATACTTGGCTTATTACAGAGTTATGAACAAAACAGGATAATACATTCAATACAACGTAAGGTATTTAATTCCCAGAGTTCACAGTTTAATTACAGTGAATTTGGACTAACAACGCAAACTGATAAATAAATGTGACGTAACAAACTGAAACAATTCCTCGCGAACACTGTATTAATTTAGGTCCTGTTGACTGAACTACAGCAATGCACAATAACTAAGGAAAATTGAAGCATTTTACAGACTGTACTGTACTGTACTGTATTTGCACAAATCTTAATGCAATGCATGTTCAAAATGCTGTCCCTGAACTTGCAGACAGACCCGTGCTTGTCGCATCAATGATCTCTGCACATTACACAGTCCGTTCAACTCTCCACGAATAATTTCACAACCACCTTCAATTCTTTGTTGTAGCACTTCTCTGTTCGGTACTGCAGAAGAATACACCAATGTCTTTAGTCGGCCCCATAAATAAAAGTCTAAAGGGTTCAGGTCAGGTGATCTGGCTGGCCAAGCAATTGGTCCTCCGCGACCTATCCATCGATGTGGATACGCAGAATTGAGGTACGCCCTTACGTTGCGGCTGTAATGGGCGGGAGCACCATCGTGCATAAACCACATGGTGGCTCGTGTTGCAAGAGGGACATCCTGTAACAATCCAGGCAATTCTCCCTCCAAAAATTCGCAGTACGCGTGCCCATTCAGCCTTGGAGGCAGAACATGAGGTCCGAGTAAGTAATTCCCCACAATACCACACCAAATGTTTATGGAGAATTGATGTTGATATCCACGCACAATTCTCGCGCCAGGATTCTCGACAGCCCACTGGTGCATATTATGCGAATTGATTACACCCGCACGAGTAAACATGGCCTCATCTGTGAATAATATCCGCCGAATGAACATTGGATCATTCAAATGACGCTCTTGTAACCACTGGCAGAATTGCTGACGGCGAGGATAGTCTTCAGGTGTCCATTCGTGCACTTTTTGCAGGTGAAATGGATGCAACTGTTGTCTCCGAAGCAGCCGCCATACAGTAGATTGTGGAAGTCGTACAGCTGCACTAATTTGTCTCGTACTGATAGATGGATCTTGGTCTACCTGGTCCAAAACATGTTCCTCGACGTTCACTGCAGCTCAAGTGGTCGACCTGAATGTGGCCCAGGACGAATGCCATACTCCCGCATACGTCTGTCCACAGATACAAACGTCTGATGACTTGGTAACCGTCTTCCTGGAAACAGCTCACTGTACCTTCGTCTTGCTGCAAGTGCATTTCCATCTGCTGCACCATACACAAGGTGCATATCAGCATACTCACTGTTTGAGTACATCATGTGCACGAAACCTTTAGCCTTCCGACGATGAATGAACGACAGGACGTACTTTTCCGTTACCAACAACATCAGCGCCATCTTCCGTACAGTAGGAGTAAACATCACGTGCAAACAAAAACAAACACTATTCATGCAGTTTCGAATCAACTGTTGGGAGATACGTATGTGAATTACGTACCAGAATATGGCATCCTGCTGCTTGCACTGCCGTCGTTTTGATACGGACATGACTTTCGTATTTAACGATAACTCTGGAATTAAACGTTTATGGAAAAACATTTATAGAACATTTTTGTCTTATATTTACCTCACAAATACACCCTTAAAATATTTACATGCATTTTTGAATCACCCTGTATATTGCTACAAGTTCTTTTGTTAAGGCAGCCAGAAGTAGCAACCAATGGATTAAGTGAAATATTTAATATGATCTGTGACATAACAGGTGTGAACAACCTGGTAACTGAAACATAACATCAGTGTCGATTTTTTCAAACTCGCTAAGCTACAGATGACTCTGTCACCGTACGATTATGTAACTCACAACCAGACTGTCACCTACCATCCTAAACTAGACCTAGGGCTACATTATGTCAGCCGAACCAGGAGTCTTTCTTTTGTTTTGCTTTCACATTTGCAGACTTCTTTAGCTACAAACAAAGCTGTGAACATACGCACCAATATCTGATGTTGTGACACCTATTAACATTACATCACTTGTCACTGGTATCGAATGTTCCTCTTGACGCCAACAGACTCTCAACAGTGAAAATGTGCTGGCAACAAACTCGCATCATCTGTCCTAACCATATGACCTCCTTACCGTACTACATCAAAAGTATCCAAAACCCAAACAAACACATCGGCGAATTTAGCTTGAACCCACATAAGCAGAAAATTGAACGGCATAAAAATAATTTTACAAGAGACTAAAAAAAGAAAACAAAACTCATACCGATTACTTATTCATAGGGAGACTACATTACGCGACTATTAGCATATCACGGAGTTTGAGAACCGATGTTATCAATTACATTAGTTACACCTCTGGACAAACTATGTTACGAATTAATGGTCAAAAGCGATAAAAACTAAAAACAGATTTTCATTGAGACCTGTGATATTTTATACACAACTGAAAGTCTTGCACTTTTATGTCACAAATGTTGTTTGCATAACGGGTCTAAGCATGCACAATAGTTTTATTACTAGCTGTGGATTAGGATTATTAACTATAGCACCAAAATTTCAGAATCATGTCATTACGATGCCACAGCTACAACGGTCTCATTAAACTTTTCAAGTTGTTATATCAATAATAAGCAAATTATTCATGCTGGGAAAATATCATTTCTTACACAGACAGAGAGGTCGCCGTTGTACAAAGTTTCTTTTTCAAAATCACACGGCATTTTTTCGCATAAAATTTGTGCCATGCATTGGAGAAAGCTTGACGCTCCAAAAATACAGCCATTAGTTCAATGACCTTACATCAGATGCTTAAATCTAACAACACTGTGCCACCACACACATCCAAACTACACAAGCACAGATTAAACATACAATTGTTGACAAACATCTAAACAGATGCATCCATAGATTAAATTGTCGAGACAATCGAGACATGCAACCCAAAGATGAAACTTTCACAGGGTCTCACGTGCACTTGAAACTGGCACTTGTTGTTTAACGCCAGTTACCTTGCATATAAAAACATGTTATAGTAACTGATACAAAAATGATAAAGGGTTAGTGTCGGCATCAATTGTTCTAGTTGAAATTAGTGTTTAATTCCTTATAGACACCAGCTCTTGGATTAAGGTCGATCCACACTAGACGTCAACGGACTGTCACGTCACGTCACCGTCCTATCAGGGTGTATTCACACTTGACATAACGCTACGTCACTTCAGTACGCTGAAGTCTAGGACCGAACGCTGAGATGTTCCATCCTCTCCTAGAGGAGCGAGACACGATGAAGTGAGACATACACGTTGCAATAACAACTGTTTATTACATGAACTAAGCTTAATACAACCTCTGAGAATAATGTCTGCGAAACTTGAGGTAGCAGTGTTTTGAAGACGAGGGAAGATTAACAACAACTCAGTCCCATGAGGCCTGTAACTCATAGGCAGTCTCCCAATGAGTTGTAGGTGCTGTGACGACACGCTTTTATGATGTTAAGAGCTCCTATGCAGTCTACTGGAAATGTCACAATTTCACAATACGATGAGGATGTCATAACAAACACATGGAGCGATGCCCTAGGAGCGGCTGGTGGAAGCGGAGATTGGACGAGGCTCAGGATGAGGGTGACATGGCATCCTGGTGGGTAGTAAAGTGACAGCAGCAGGCAGTGTCTGGAGCAGAGATTTGGCGCAGCTGTTTGTTGCTCGGAGTTCGGAACGTAACTGCCTCTCCTTGGGCTGAGCGCCGGCTTAAGTACACGCCTGCAGAAGGATATATGCGTAGTATCACCTGAGCATGTGATGGTGTGGACGTAAATTAGTATCCACAACTGCAGCGCTGTGTGCTGCAACTTTCACACCACTTAGTGGCGAGACGGACGCCCACAGGCGCTGTGGCGACTGCTGGCAGCTTTTTTGTACACACTGCCGTTTACAAATAGCCTGCGAAACATACACGTAAATGTCGTGATCTGAATATGCAGGGTGCAGCTCTGCATACTCAACAGAAAATAAAGTTATGAGACTCAAGTGATAGAAGGCCTACAGTATCGGAATTGAGGAACTAACTACGATAAAGAATATTAATAGCCATAGAAAAATTCATCTACATCTATGTACATACTCTGCTAACGACTATGAAGTGCATGGCGGAGGGTACATCCAACTGTAGCAGTTATTAGCACTTTTCCCTATTCCATTCACTCATGGAGGGTAGTAAAAATGATTGTTCAATGCCTCTGTGTATGCTATGATTAATTTAATCTTCTCCTCATGATCCCTACGAGAGCAATAGATAAGGGATTCAAATATATTCCTAGAGTCATCATATAGAGCCAGTTCTTGAAACTTTACTCTGAGACTTTCTCAGAATAGTTTTCATCTATCTTCAAGAGCCTCTCAGTTCAGTTCTTTCAGCATCTCTGTGATAAATCCAGTCCATGTCTTTACTAAGTGCTACACCCGGGTATTTGCATGAGTTCACCGATTCCTGCTGTGACTTACTGATATTATATTCATAGGATGCAAAGTGTTCTTGTTTTATGAATCGCACAAATTTACGTTTCTTGGCATTTAAAGCAAGTGGCCAATCTTCACACCACTTTGAAATCTTCTTAAGATCTGCCTAAAAATTTGTGCAGCTGTGTTCAGACTGTATGTCACTGTAGATAACTGCACCATCTGCGAAAATTCCGAGGTTGTTATCAATATTATACACAACATTAACATACAAAATGAATAGCATGAGACAAAACATATATCCCTGTGGTATACTTCCCTGTGGCACACACAATGTTATTTCTATATCTATCGAGCGCTCTCCATCCAAGATAACAGGCTACGTTCTCCCTAGCAAGAAATCCTCAATCCAGTCACGAATCTTGTCTGATACCACATACCATTGTACTTTTGACAATAAGTGTAGGCATAGTACTGAGTCAAATGCTTTTCTAAAATCAAGAAATACTAAGTCTACCTGACGGCCTTGATCCACAGCTATTAAGGTGTCATCTGAGAAAAGTGCGAGTGGGGTTTCACATGATCGATATATTGAAACACATGTTGGCTGGCATGGAGGAGGTCATTCCATCCGAGAAATCTCATTATGTTTGAGCTCAAAATATGTTCTAAGATTCTACATCAAATAGATGTCAAAGATTTGAATGGCAGTTTTGTGCGTCATTTCTGCCACCCTTCAAGTAAACATGTGTGATTTCTGTATTCTTCCAGCTTCCGAGCTTTATTCGAGGGATCTACTTTAGATCTGCCACAAATTGTGTATAGTCCCTGATAGGGATTCCATTCGCATTTACTGTGAATGGTTTTAGTTGTTTCTCAATACCCCTGACACTAACACTTATTTCAGCCATGTTTGCTGCGGTATGAGGATTAAAATGGGGCATGCTTATTGCAGATGGGCGGACTAAAGTTTGTGAGAATTCTGTGCACTGTACTGTGTTACAGATGGCACATTGTTTAATTTCCACTTACTAGCAGTTGGGTGGGGCATAGTAGACTTGTTTGACATGTGAGAGACGAGGCCGAGTACACCGTACTGACCTTGTTTCGGCTCGGTGTGCTTGGGGTCATTGACTGCATAGCTGTGGGTTGTAGTGAATAGTGAGGCATGGTCGGCCAGAGTAAGTACGGGAGAAGTAGTGCTGACATCAGCTGGGTGGTGCGTGATTAAAATACTCTAGCATTGTTGCTTCATGTGTGTGACTGCAGTGGACATGTCATTTATGCATTGATGTAGTGCTGTGTTGACTGTGCACAGTGCATCAAATGCTTTGCTGGTGTCCAGATAAAGCTCGTGTGTCATCATTAGGTGTTCCATCGTTGTAACCACTCCTGCAGTGTGTTAGAGTGTGTGTCACTGTCATGCTGATACTCAAAAGTGCATGAGGTAGATTCCAATGGATAAGGAGGAACTGAGGTGAAGAGCTCGGGGTGAGTCGTCTTGTCTCATGATGTAGTAGCACTGCATTTTGAAATTCCATGAAAGGTGAAAGTGACATAGGATGTCGATTCGTACAATTGACGCTGTCGTGCAAAATGATATAACCGATGATGTATCATGGAACACTTGTGGCGTGGCTGAGAATCTGGTAGTAATGTCTGGGTAGTACATTCCTGTTGCACTCCGTCATATGTGGCAGTCATATTTCCCAATAGCATTCATGACACAGTTGATATGGTTGGCATGGGAGTCACATTATTGTTCATATTTAGTCTGACCCATTCTGCTGAATCGTGAACTGACACACTTGATACCAAATTTTGTAAAAAGTTCAACACTCACATCTTTAATGAAGAAGGTCCATGTAAACTACTGATCTGAGATCACTTCTAAGGTCCAGTCAGTGGTTCCGTGCATGGTGATATGTGAGTCATTTGCAGTGTGGAGTTGTACGGATCTTGTGCCTGATAGTGATGTATTTGTATCCTCCAGCACCATACTGAAGTCTGACCCTGTATTGACAAGGAAGTATTTACGCACGCTTTCGTCAGTTATATAGAGCCTTCCAGCTTTCAGAGAGAGCAGCACAGGGAATGTTCATCCCATGTGCTGTAGGCATTGGTGGCTTGATGTGTTACTGTGGGCTAGTATGCATCCCGTGGCCACTGTTTGCCAGCTGCAAGGAGGCTGTCAGTTAGGTGAGGCGGTGCCAAACTGGATTTTATACCAACAATTTGATCATGGAACTGAAGTGGTGGTGGCGGTCGATGCAACACTGCCAGCTAGGATAGTGGTGGTGTGTGTGATACCTGCAAAAAAAATGGCTCTGAACACTACGGGACTTAACTTCTGAGGTCATCAGTCCCCTAGAACTTAGAACTACTTAAACCTAACTAACTTAAGGACATCACACACCCCTGCCCGAGGCAGGATTCGAACCTGCGACCATTGCGGTCACGTGGTTCCAGACTGTAGCGCCTAGAACCGCTCGGCCACTCCAGCCGGCTGTGATGCCTGCAGGTCAGTGTCCTGGTTGGGGCAGCAACATCACAGTCATCTGCTTTCAACATAGGTTGAAACAGTTTGGCATGCATGGCATTCAACTAAGATTTAGCATTGCATGACATGTCATCGTCCATAGCACTGATGCATTGTCTGTGCTATAGCACAGTGAACAGTCTGTCCTTCAGACTTAGTTTCTTTTCTAGCAGTTCTCTGTCATAAGGAATCATGATGAGTTGTAGCTTTG
Organism: Schistocerca serialis cubense; assembly: GCF_023864345.2. NCBI lineage: Eukaryota > Metazoa > Arthropoda > Insecta > Orthoptera > Acrididae > Schistocerca > Schistocerca serialis. The sequence continues at coordinate 454,875,683 of NC_064642.1, forward strand.
TAAGAAGCTTGACAGTCCAAAGAGTCTGTAGTGCCGAGGTTTGTGTTGCATAATATATGTGGGATGGCGTCTTGTCGGCGAATCATTCATCATAGATTGCCTGTTTTAGTTGTTGTTCTAGTGTATGTGACAAGTGTCAGAGCAAGGTGGAATTTGCCACTTTATATTTGTTTCATGCAGGCAGTGCAAGGGTGACATCACTGATAAAGTCAGCATGGTTTACTACGTGGCAAAGCAATGCGATAAATCGAGAGTTATCATCCAAAATTCCCGATTAAGTAAATTCAAATTCTACTGTCATGAACGAAAGTGCCAACTCTTCTGACCAGAACAGCCGCAGCTCAGGATGTGTGCCAAGCCTCTGAACTGAAGTATGACCTAGGCTAACTGTGGTTGCACTGATGCTGTCATGCAAAACAGTATAACTGACAATGTATCATGGAGCGCTAGCAGCACGGTTGTGAATCTGGTAATAGTGTCTGGTAGTACATGGCCAGTTGTGTTCTGCCATAGATGGCAGTGATATTTCTTAATAACTTCATGATGCAGCTGAAGTGGTTGCCATGGGAGTCAGATTATTGTTCATATTTAGTCTGACCCATTTTGCTGAATCATGAACTTACACACTTGATGCCAAATCTTGTACAAAGTCCAACAGTAGACTGTTTGCTGCCAGTGGTTGTTGTGGCATGCCAAAGAATGCATCATTTTGAGAAACCTATAGTTGTATTTAGTTCGTATTTGCACACTAGATGACAGTTATTATGCTGATAATGCCCGTCAGTCACGTTAATCCTTAAGGTGCAGACTTGAGGAGCTAGTGACCTGGTGTAACCAATGCAGCATGGCCGCATTTTTACTGCGTATTATTCTGATACAGAACAAACCTTCTTCCTGTCAAATTACACCGTTGTCACAGGTGACCAACGAGGTTCATTTTCATACCAGATGCAGCGATCCCACTGGTAATGGAAAAGACATGTTGAGTACTGCTTTAATATCATGGCATGACAGTACAGGGCTCTAAACTGGACTGACTTCTTATTTATTTACACATCAAGTTCCGTAGGACTAAATTGAGGAGCAAATCTCCAAGGTCATAAAACGTGTCAGTACATGAAATTACAACATAAAAGTAATAACAGATAAAAATAAAATGTGTATGAACCCGAAAAAAACAAGACAACAAGAATCAGCCTAATTTTTCAAGGAACACCTCGACAGAATAGAAGGAGTGACCCATGAGGAAACTTTTTAGTTTTCTTTGAAAGTGCGTGAATTACTGCTAAGATTTTTGAATTCGACTGGTAGTTTATTGAAAATGGATGCAGCAATATACAGCACACTTTTCTGCACAAGAGTTAATAAAGTCCGATCCAAACGCAGGTTTGATTTTTGCCGAGTATTAACTGAGTGAAAGCTGTTTATTCTCGGGGATAAGCTAATATTGTTAACAAGAAACGACAATAAGGAATATATATACTGAGAAGCCAATGTCAAAATATCCAGACTCGTAAACGGGAGTTGACAAGAGGTTCGTGAACTTACACCACTTATTGCCCGAACCACCTGTTTCTGAGCCAAAAATATTCTTCTAGAATGGGAAGAGTCACCCCAAAATATAATACCGTACAACATAAGCGAATGAAAATAAGCAAAGTAGACAAATTTTCATGTCAAATGATCACTCACTTCAGATACCGTTCGAATAGTAAAAATGGCAGCATTAAGTCTTTGAACAATATCATGAATGTGAATTTTCCAACACAGTTTACTATTTATCTAAACACCTAGAAATTTGAACTATTCAGTTTCACTAATCATATGCCCATTCTGTGAAATTGCGACGTCAGGTTTTGTTCAATTGTGTGTTAGAAACTATAGAAACTTACTGTGATTTAGCGTTAGTTTATTTCCTACAAGCCATGAACTTAGGTCATGAACTGCACTATTTGAAACCCAGTCAGTGTTGCACACAACATCCTTTACTACCAAGCTAGTGTCACCAGCAAACAGAAATATTTTAGAGTTACCCATAATACTAGACGGCATGCCATTTATATAAATAAGGAACAGGAGTGGCCCGAACACTGATCCCTGAGGCACACCCCACTTGAGCGTACCCTACTCAGACCCCACAACACAGCCATTCTCAACATTGTGAATAATGACCTTTTGCTGTCTGTTGCTAACATATGAGATGAACCAATTGTGAGCTATTTCCCATATTCCGTAATGATCCAACGTCTGGAGCAATATATTGTGATCAACACTGTCAAACGCCTTTGTTAAATCAAAAAACATGCCTAGCTTTGAAACCTTTTGTTTAACCGATTCAGTATATCATAGAGAAAAGAGAATATAGCATTTTCAGCTGTTGAACGAATTCTAAAGCCAAAATGTACATTTGATAACAAATTGTGTGATATAAAATGATCAATTACCATCACATACACAGCCTTTTCAATAACTTTAGAAAACACCAATGGCATAGAAATAAGTCTAAAATTGTCTACATTATCCCTTTCTCCCTTTTTATAAAGCGGCTTTACTATTGGGTACTTTCATCGTTCAGGAAACTGACCATTCCTAAAGGAAAAATTACAAATATGGCTAAATACAGGGCTAACATGTGCAGCACAGTACTTTAATATTCTGCTAGGCACACCATCATAACCATGAGAGTCCTTAGTATTCAGTGATTTAATTATTGATTTGGTCTCCCCCTTGTCTGTTTCACAGAGGAGCATTTCAGACATCAATCTTGGAAAGGCATTTGCCAGGAAAGTTGTATGATTCCCTGTAGAAACTAAATTTTTCACCAGCAATGATTGTTAAATATTGTACATGTATCTGATTTATCAGTAACAGAAATATTTTTACTGTGAACCAACTTTATATCATCAACTTTGTGCTGCTGACCAGACACTTCCTTCACAACGGACCATATGATTTTAATCTCTTGACCACATATTCTACTCAGCCCCATAAGTTCTCTGGTCAGAGGCGTTACCCATGCTGCTGGCCTCAGAAATTTATGACAGGAAGAGAGAAATGTTCTATTATATACTCAAGATGATTTGTGATGACACTGAAAAGCAATATTATAAATACTCTGCACTACTTCAAACAGATTCAGCAAAACAGACATCTGTCCATTAACCTTCAATGACTGTCATTTAGCATATGTTTCAAAGACAAACAAAAATTTTAGAATAAGATACTCTGAATACCTAAAGCACTACAAAGTGGAACTGCATAAACAATATTTGCAAACCACTGGCATAAGAATGCAAGTAAGCAGTAATAACAATTTGTAGGCAGCTAATAATGCCTGCCTACCACAACTCAAAAAAGACACAGTGCAGTAACTTCAAGCATAAGATGTGTTACCCTTCTCACTTGAACAAATTATTTTTTGAGGTTATAATTTACACCTACAATTTCTCATAAAGATTTTGGCTATTTGTAATGTCCATAATCCTGCAATTTCAGTCAGTAAATTCCTAGCTATTTCCCAATGTTAATATTTTTCTTTCTTACGTGCCGTATCATTTTCTCACAGCCCATTGTGTTTACGTATGTTGTAGCATACTGGCACTTATTTGAAAAGATTAGCCATCTTTGGCAGTTGGCAGTAGCTGGTTGACCCCACTGATGTGGTGCCACTGTGACTGCAGGCTTAGAACTCTGCCTTCATAGTGAACATGTGAGTTAACATTAGAGACAGACATTATCCTGGAGTTTCAGGCTGAAAGCTAGTGGGAAGAGCTAAACTGCTGTGATTTACGAAGTGACATGCCTATCTTGTCTGCTATGGCTCTTGCTACCTGCTCCAGAGCTCCACTGGAAATGCAGGTTGAACAGGGTATTTCAGTGGTTCAAAGCTTTAGTCTTCACACATTTCCAGTTGCTTGAGCTTGTACAGGATGAAGAAAGAAGTTCTGGTAGCTTTATGTCATTTCAGTTTGAGTGTCCAGTATATGGGAATGGGAAAAAACACAAAAAAATCTGCAGAAGCATTTTTCAGAGGCTTAATGACACCATGTCAAGTCTAAACTGTTAGGAATCTTTTGCACATAGCTGTCAAATCTGTGTCAAGAATTTGAGTTACAAGTCCAATTTTAAATGGCATCAGCAAGAGCATCATGATGAGCCACTGACTGAGACAAGATCAGGGAAGTGTAGCATATGTAGTTATGAAGTTCTTACAGAGCATAATTATTTTGAATACTTAAAATTGGCACATGATAGACAAGTAAAGTCTGAAGAGCTGTACTTTTTATCACTGCATTCTTTTAAAAAATGCAAACTGGAAACTGAGAAGTCTATGCAAGTGATGATTGTAAAATATTGTTGCTCACATTCTTGCATTCTGCCGCTGACAAGAGTGAAAAACGTTGTTATGCATGCCAAAAACTACTAAAAATTTGTAAGAAAGTTTATACAAAAATTACTCAGAATTAATAAAAAATGTTATTAAAAAAATCAAAGAACATGCACTTAATGTCAGAAATATGTAAGTTGGACAACAGACTTAAGCCTATATGGACTGTAGCGAAACAAGAGACAGGACAACCAGCCACAGAACAGAATAACATCATTATTGTACTGAATAGAAGGGCCATAAATGATAGTCACAGGTAGCAAATATATTTAATAATCCCTTTTTAAATATAATAGAAAGTATGGACAAACAGTCCAAGTGAAAATCACAGCAGTATTGTGAGAAAAGTAATTCTCATAAAATTCATTCGTGTGAATATATCATCAACTTCTCCTTCTGAAAATTATAGAGTCTCTCAAAAACAAAGGCTCATCTGGTTTTGATGGTATTGCCAATAGAGAATGAAAGATTTGTTCCCATATAAAAAGCCTGGTCTTATCTGAAATATGTAATGCATCCCTAACTGTAGGCATTATTCCAGAGAGTCTGACAAGAGAGATGTCAATAGCTACCAACATGTTTCATTACTGACATTATTTTCCAACGTTTTTAAGAAGTTGATGCATTCTAGAGTAGTATCTAATCGTAGCAACAATAACATCCTCAACAAATCACAGTTTGAGTTTCAGGAGGGTTTCTCTACAGAGAATGCCATTTACATATTCACTCACCAAATTTTACAAACATTAAACAATAAAATAGCAATGGTTGGTATTTTCTGTGACTTATCTAAGGCATTTGACTGCATAAATCACAGTATTCGCTTAGATAAATTGAAGTTTTATGGGATTGACAGCATAGCTAACCAATAGATAAAATCATATCGAACTAAAGAATGCAGAAAGTTATACTTAGGCATAGTCCATATCAATTCAGGCAAGCTAGGAAAAAATCTTAACCTTCTTAGTCTTGGATGTTATTAAATTTAGCATTATGTTAAAAATTAAGGACTAAGTAAAGAACACATATTTTTTCGTTTTCTCCCAAAAAATTTCTGCCCCGAGATACAGCCCTCCGATGATGACACTGTGCATACCATTTTGAAGATGCGAATTTTGGAAAAAATTTTAAAATGTTGTATCTCAGGAGCAGTTCTAGATATTTTGTTGTTTTTTTTTTTATTTGAAAGATAATTGCTTTGTAATTACAAAGAAATTCCCCATTTGAACTTGTGGTTATCACATATTGTAGGGGGGTAATAACACACTTTAGATGTTGAATATACATTTATTTAGTGCTGAAGTAAGCGAGAACAACATGGCATTACAAAAGTTGTGTGCCAACTCAGCATGGAACAAAGGTAGTTCAAAGATGCTAGAGTCCAAAGATATGGCACTTTACGCCAGAGGTGCCACAGAGTCCCGAAGCGGCAGTGTGGGGCACAGCGGAGGTAAGCTTCCTCACACAAACTCATAATTGTCGTGCCATCAAGGTAGTTGAAGATGGTGTCCAGCGCGAGAAGTGAGCGCATCGGAAACAGAGCTGCAAACGTCATGTGCATTGGACTGCTGTGTAGGCAGTGGAACGCTGCTTGAAGTCACGGCGGCGGCATCAGGAGGTGTGGCGGCAGCGACAGCAGGCAGATAGGGAGCGTCAGAATGCATGTCGGAGAGGAACCACCTGCGTTTTAAGCAGTTACTGGAAACTGTTTGAGGTCGTCCATTTAGAAGAATTACAAATGTGTTCACTCCATGATGTAAGATACTGTGCGGGCCTGAATAAGGTGGTTTCAAGGCCGCTCGCACAGAGTCATCATGCAGCATTAAAAATTCACATGATGCCAGGTCCTTGTGGATGATCACCGGTGGCGTGGAATGTGGGAGAGGTGGGAGGAGTGTAGGCGAGTGACGTGCACACGTGCCCATTCCACAAGGGCCAGAATATCAATGGCATCATCCGACGGAGTGTCCTCCATGAACTCTGCTTGCAGGAGGAGGGGCTCTCTGTACAGAATCTCTGCCAGCAATGCATTCAAGTCTTCCTTATGAGCAGAGCAGATGCTGAGTAAGACCCAAGGGAGGGCCTCAGACCATAACCCACCATGTCACATGAGTGTGGCTTTGAGAATTTGGTGCCACCATTCGACCAGGCCATTCACTTGGGGTGATAGGCTGTGGTGTGGAATTTAGTTACACCGCACAGCTCGCACAGTTGAGCAAAAAGCGTGGATTTGAACTGTCGTCCCTGATCAGTAGTGAGGGAAAGAGGGCAGCCAAAACTCATGACCCACACAGGTATGAAAGCGTGAGCGATGGTCTCCACTGTGACATCAACAAAGGAACCACCTCAACCCAATGAATTATGATCATAGATAATATGTATTTGTGCCCCTTGGAAGGGGGGAGTAGACCGACCACATCAATGTGGACATGCCAAATGCGACCTTTTGGAACATCGAACTTGCCTAATGGAGGCTGGGTGTGTCTGCCGACTTAACAACACTGGCATGGGACAAACGTATGGGTCAACATACGGAGGTCGTGCCACACACCAGGCCAGACAAAGCATTCAGTGACTAGACTCATTGTTGCCTGTGTTCCGGAGTGGGCCAAGTTGTTAAGGCGTTGAAGTATCTGCACGATAGAGCAGGCGGTACCAAGGGATGAGGAGTGCCCGTAGAAGTGTCACAAAGGACCGGGGTCATCGACCCGTGCAGGACAAGAGGTTGGATAGCTAACGAAGACTTGTTGTCCAAAACTAATCGCTGAGTATCGATGTCCTTGGACTGGAGTCACACGAGGTTATCTAATTTCAAGGATGCAGAAAGCACGGAGATACGAGATAGATAGTCAGCTACAATATTCACCATGCCGCCGATGTAGCATGCGTCTTTGGAATGCTGACAGATAGGTGCTGATAGATAAGGTGACAGGGGTAAAATACAGGGAGCAAAAGGCTATTTACAATTTGTACAGAAACCAGATGGCAGTTATAAGAGTTGAGGGACATGAAAGGGAAGCAGTGGTTGGGAAGGGAGTGAGAGAGGGTTGTAGCCTCTCTCCGATGCTATTCAATCTGTATATTGAGTAAGCAGTAAAGGAAACAAAAGAAAAGTTTGGAGTAGGTATTAAAATCCATGGAGAAGTACTAAAAACTTTGAGGTTTGCCGATGACATCGTAATTCTGTCAGAGACAGCAAAGGACTTGGAAGAGCAGTTGAATGGAATGGACAGTGTCTTGAAAGGAGGGTATAAGATGAACATCAACAAAAGCAAAACGAGGATAATGGAAAGTAGTCGAATTAAGTCGGGTGATGCTGAGGGAATTAGATTAGGAAATGAGACACTTAAAGTAGTAAAGGAGTTTTGCTATTTGGGGAGCAAAATAACTGATGGTGGTCGAAGTAGAGAGGATATAAAATGTAGACTGGCAATGGCAAGGAAAGCGTTTCTGAAGAAGAGAAATTTGTTAACATCGAGTATTGATTTAAGTGTCAGGAAGTCGTTTCTGAAAGTATTTGTATGGAGTGCAGCCATGTATGGAAGTGAAACATGGACGATAAATAGTTTAGACAAGAGAAGAATAGAAGCTTTTGAAACGTGGTGCTACAGAAGAATGCTGAAGATTAGATGGGTAGATCACATAACTAATGAGGAGATATTGAATAGAATTGGGGAGAAGAGGAGTTTGTGGCACAACTTGACTAGAAGAAGGGATCGGTTGATAGGACATGTTCTGAGGCATCAAGGGATCACAAATTTAGTACTGGAGGGCAGCGTGGAGGGTAAAAATCGTAGAGGGAGACCAAGAGATGAATACAATAAGCAGATTCAGAAGGATGTAGGTTGCAGTAGGTATCGGGAGATGAAGAAGCTTGCACAGGATAGAGTAGCATGGAGAACTGAATCAAACCAGTCTCAGGACTGAAGACCACAACAACAACAACATAGTCCATATGATGGAAACGTCTAAGCGGAAAGTCCTTAGCCGGGTTGCTTTTTTCAACGAGGGGCTTGTGACCTGAGTAGATCATGAAAGGTCACCCCTCAAGATCACTCTAGAAGTGTTTAATTGCCTCATAAACCGTGAGAAGCTTGCTGTCAAGAGCCGACCACTTACACTGGCTCTTTGTGAGTTTCTTTGAAAAGAAGAAGAGTGGCTCGGCTGGGTGGAGTCAGTGATGTGCTGTTGTGAAACAGCACTCACAGCTGAATCACTTGCATCAGTAGCGATTGAAACACGACCCTTAGGAGCAGGGTGGATGAGTGTGATGGCTTTGGCGAGTGCAGTTTTGACATTACCAAATCCGTCAAGGATGGGTTCGGTCCAGTCCAATTGCTGTTTCCCCGTGGTATTTCTGCTAGAGAGGGCATCAGTGAGGGCTGATTGGACAGAGGCAGCCTGAGGGATATGGCGGCGGTAAAAGTTTACCATACCCAGAAAAGGACAGAGTTGAGCATAATCTTCAGGAAGAGGCAGGGCAAGAATGCTTTCGACATGAGAATCCGTCGGTTGTGGGCCGTCGGCCAAGACAGTATGGCCTAGGAACGTAACTGATGTGGAACAGAGTTGAGATTTATTGTGGTTGATCACCTTGCCATTGGCAGAGAGGGCCGAATGGACTGCATTGAGGTGAACCTGGTGCTCCTGGGCAGAGGAGGAAAAAATCAGTATACCATCCAAATAAGCAAAAGCAAATCGCAGAAGCAGCAAAAGTGAATCAATGAACCACTGACACGTCTGCGCAGCATTTTTCAAGCTGTAAGGCATGGAACAGTATTCAAATAGGCCAAAGGGTGTCATGACGGCCGTCTTTGGAATATCTGGCAGATGCGTAGAGGCTTGTAGCCATGTAATAATTGCGTGAAATCCTGGATAAGACGAATGGGATAGTTATTGACAACTGCACTAGCATTATGGGACCTGTAGTCCCTGCACATGCTTAAGGAACCATTCTCCTTAGGAACAAGGTGGATTGGTGAAGACCAGTCACTGTCTGATGGTTGGAACATGCCAGAAGCCAATAAATCCTGAATGTTTTCTTTCGTGCACAGAAGTATGGAAGCATTAAGATGCCAAGCCATATAACGTTCAGGTGGCCTTGGGCCTTGCCTGGTGCAGACTCTATGACATTACTGATGGCTGCAGTTGCGAAGATGGTTCACTGGCCTGCTGGGCCGGGATGGAGTGGGTGGGACATACACTGTAGACGACGAAGGAAGGTGTGGTGCAGTAGCCTCGTGATGCGAGGAATCCCGCTAAGTGAGAACAGGTGCGCCCTGGAGCTTTATCTGTGATGACGTGGAAATGGCAGCAGGCGGAAGAAAGCTCAACACAGGAGAAATGCAGTGAGAAGACGCCATAGATGGGAGTGTTGGTTCACCTTGTTGCAGCTCTGCAGACAGACCACGAATTTTACTCTGTGCGTGTGACAATTCAGTGGAGGTGCTGACAATGCGGGCACATAATGCCTTATTCTGGGTGTGGAGCTCGTCGATTTGTGTGCGCACGTCCGACAAATCAGAGAACCATGCAGCAATATGCTCAAGCAGAGGTTCACATCTGGAAAGCATGGCCAAGGAGGTGGAGAGCAAAGTCAAGTCATGCTGAACTCGTTTGAGCACGGAACAGTAGAACCATATGCGTGGCAGGGCGTAGTAGCCTGCAGGTCTGGCGATAGTTTGTAATGGTGTAGAAAGTCCAACCTGATCACAGGTTTATCAACGTCGGTGATGTGGGAAGTCCAAGGGCAGGTGGCGACTGATGACAGGAAAAGCAACATTGTGATGGAGCCAAGGACTACGATAGGAGAATGATTTGCAGCGATCAAAGCAAGGTTAGCAGGAGAAAGCATGTTACCTGTGTGCTTGGCCGGGATAATGCTGACATTGGCGCCAGTGTCAATGAGAAAGTGAGTGCCCAATGACAAGTCCATGACGTAGAGGAGTCACGCTGCTGGAGCAAGCCATTCGGCATCAGATGGCAAGTGCCTTGGGAGATCGTGGTGGGACGTGGCACCTAAACGTGCCCACCGGAATCATTTCGGTAGGCGCAAGGTGCGTGACAGTTGCGTGGGGCGTCCCCATAAGTGGCATGGTACTAGCATAGTGGGTAAACTTGGAGGCAAGATAGTGTGGAGTGGGAGGGGGACACAGCTGACTGCGTCACTACTTGAGGCCACTTGGGCTGTTACTCGGGCTGGGTAGGCTGCTGTCGAGAGGCCGCAGGCAGCACCTCCTGTAGGCTGCTAGGTGGCAGCTCCTGACAGGCCACTGAGGTGCTGAGGCAAGCACGCTGACCTCTCCCAGCGGAGTGCAGAACCGGAGGAGCAGGCATGCCAACTGAGTGTGATGGAGATGTCATCTGTGACAGGCGGTGTAGATGACAAATGACAGATTGGCCATGCACAGGCAAGAGGGCCGGCGAAGTGAGATAGCAGGTGGAGTTGTAGGTCCGAAGGCAGTTTGACCATCCACAAAGTCCAAAGCACAGTGTCAGGTAAACCTTGATCATCAATTAATGCATGAAGGTGCCACCAAAACTGCGAAAGTGTGCGGTTGTCGAGGTGCTTGTCATGAATAATGTGGTGGATAGCTTCTGCCGGTGGGTAAGAAAGGCTCTTGATGAGCTGAGTTTTCGCCATTAAATACTTGGGCGAGGCGAGCAATGAGAGGAGCAGATCTCTGATGAGGTCGGGATGAGCGTGGAGGTGACTCACCAGGCAGATGAAATGTGCGTCGTCATCTGAAATCCTGTTGATATCCAGTAGGTGATCCACGAATATGAACCATGTCTTAGGGTTGTCCTGTTGCAAAGCAGGCAGCTTAGGAAACCTGCCGGGTAACACATCTTGATGCAGCACTGGCAGATGAAGATCTGTGCATGCGGGTCAGGAAGCCCCAGACACCAGGAGTGTAGTAGCGGTGGACGGTGTATTGCCTGAGGTCTGCATGGGGGGTGACCACATGTAGCACGGTGTGGAGTGAGTAGGTGCAACCGATGGCACAATGTGTCCCAACTGCAGGCCTGACAATGTACACAGCATGGATGTAACAGCCAGTGCCGTTGCGACAGCAGGTGGAAGGCAGTCGCAGTGGAGCCATGGAGGGGCTGATCCGGTAATTGTCACAGCCCAAAAGCAGACAGAAGACAATCATGGTGTAACCACAGAGCGACGGTCACAAAAACTAGCATGGTCGAGGGGACCAGTGTTGCCTAGACAGCGTGTGGATGGGGTGTTGCGATGTTAGGTACATAAGAATGTGCAACCCCATGCATTGGAAAGTTCAAATTACAGTTCTTGAACTTTGTTGGCACATCAAACCAAACCGAAGGAGACTGCATAGCTGAGGGGCAAACCACAATGTCCTTGACTGGGTTATTATTCACAATGTCACTAGGCGGCATGCACTGTCCATGTAGGGGCCATTACTGCGTAGTTGCACTTGACGGTGGCCATGTTGAGCCGGTTAAGGTTATGTGACTGCCGGCATGGCCGGGCGTAAATAGTTCTTCACTTTTAAGGGAACATTGTACATGAAATTCGTTGAAGTTTGACATTTTCTGTTTTCTACTCCATACTGTAATTTGGACTTTCCTGTACATTTTGGTATATAATACATTAAAATCAGACAATTGTGATACCTACAAATAATATTTTGAATTTTGATGTGTGACTGTCAAATTTCGCAGCTATACATATACTGCCACACTTGAGCAGTCATATCTTGGGAATTACACAATCTAAAAAGCTGTGAATTGCTTTGTTTTCTGACTACTGCTGTGTCCCAGAAGTTAGCATTAGGAATAAACAGATCAGTCCTTTGTTCCCCATACTAGTTGTTGAAAGTAGTGTGATTATCGGCTATTTTTGTAGTAAGCTAACTTCTATTGCTTTTTATACATAAATAAAATGACTAATCATAAAAGTAACTTCAAGAAACACGAATTTGTGGGCAACAGATATGTGAAACCTGCATTTTCTTCTGAAGTACTTGAAAACACGTGTGCTAGCAGTGAAGGAAACCAAGATAATGTTTCAGAAGTGACCACACCCCCTAGTGCATCGAAAAGGAAAGTAACTTTAGAAATGGGTGATAGTGGTAAAAATAATGATATTATGGACAACATCATTAGTGATCTGCAAATACTTGCACAAGTTCTTTTTGAAACTGTCTCTTGCTGTCTTTGTGGTGGTGAAGTTAAACTTTATGAGGATACTGGAGCCCGAGTAGATGTTGTGTCTGAGTTAATTATTAAATGTCAGAAGTGCAAAAATGAAAAAGCATTTCATACTTCATCAAAGTGTTCAGGTAATGAATTGTATGAAATTAATGTGAGACTGTTCTGTGGCCTTAAATGCATTGGTAAAGGTGCAAGGGCTGGTAATGTTCTCTGCAGTGGGTTGAATTTGCCAAAACCACCTTCCAGGTATATGAAATATGTAACAGCAATTGGGGACTCTGTATATTCTGTGGCTGAAGATTCAATGGTTGCTGCTACATCAGAAGCTGTTGAACAAAATGAGGGTGACACAGACATCAGCATTGCTGTGGATGGATCCTAGCAAAAGTGTGGGTTTATTTCTAAAAATGGTTTTACATCTGCAATAAGTACTGATACTGGAAAAGTTTTGGATTTTGAAGTTCTCAGTAAGTGCTGCCAAGGTTGTACAGTGAACCAGAACAGATTACATCATAAGCAGCAGTGTATAAAAAATTATGATGGCACAGGTGGAGGAATGGAGGTAAAAGGAGCAGTTAACATTTTCCAGTGTTCACAGAAGGAGAGAGGTGTCAGATAAGTGAATTACGTAGGTGATGGAGACAGAAAGGCTTTGATTGCAGTACAAAACAGTAAGCCATATGATGTTCCTATACAAAAACTTGAATGTTTAGGACATGTCAAGAAAAGGATGGGAAAATGTCTGTGTAACCTGAAAACCAAGCTGGGTAACACAAAACTGTCTGATGGGAAGACAATAAAATGTGCTGGAAGACTAACATACAAAGTAATTGATGAATTACAGGAATATTATGGGGAGACCATTAGAGATAACTGTGACAATTTAGAGAAGGTGAAAAGAACTGTGTGGAGCACTTTCTTGCATTGAATATCAACCGATGGAAAGCCGTGTCATGCTTTGTGTCCACTTCCACCAAACACTTGGTGTAAATATAGGGAAGCTGAATTTTCTGGAACCCTTCATGAATTTACACATAAACATTCTCTTCCTTTGGCAGTAACAGAGGCAATCAAACCTATTTACAGAGATTTGGCAAACCCTGAGCTACTAAAGAAGTGTTTACATGGGAAGACCCAGAATGTGAATGAGTCCTTCAATAATGTTGTGTGGTGCCGTTTGCCTAAAAATGTATTTGTTGGCCTTATGACTGTAAGGTTAGCAGTGTCTGATGCTGTAATAACTTTTAATGGTGGAAACTATGAAAGACTTAAGGTTCTGGAGAAATTAGGGGTAAGATTTGGACAGAACACAGCTAAAGGACTGTGGGAACTGGATGAACTTCGTGTACATGAAGCAGAGTTAGCTGCTCAGCAAATGACAAAAGAAGCAGGAAAGAAAAGGAGGAGGCAAGCACTGGGCTGTTGCGACACTGAAGAAGACATAGACTATGAGCCAGGGCAATTCTAGTGCATAAAAGACGTAGAAATGTAAGCCTGTATAAGAATTTGTAATAAAAAAAGTTTTAAACCTCAATATCTCTGAACTACATTTTTTTGCAATAAATGACCTGTTTTCTTAAAAAGTACTGCTGGTAGAGACATGAAATGTTCACAGCATGCCAAGTGTAAGATTCAACACATATGGAAGTAGGATAATTAAAATATCCTGAGTTGTTTTGTTTTTATGTTCATTTATTTACAAAATTCTGTCAAAAAATTGAGTGTTTGAAAAAAAAAAAAAAAAAAAAAAACATGCCGCACAATACAATTTTAATAATAATTCCATTTCAGCGTATCTAGAAAGGTGCATTCAATAATTATGGAAAATTTTAAGTTGGTGTCTTAAAAAGTTTCCAAGATAATGGATCACAAAATTTGATAATTTAACATTGGCAGCGTAGGACATACAATGTCCCCTTAAGGCAATGCTCCTATGCCAACACAATAGCAATAATAACACACTTTAGATGTTGAATATACATTTATTTAGCACTGAGGTAAGTGGAACAACATGGCAGTACTAAAGTTGTGCGCCGGGTCAGCACCGAACAAAAGTAGTCATGTCCTCCTCAATGTGTCCGGCGACAGTGACTCCATCAGTCGTTTAATCCGTATTGTGGTGGGCTCGGATGTGGCTTGCAAAACTGAGCTTTACTTTGAAGATCCGGTTGCACAAAGTGCAATACAGTTGCCCTGTGAAGTTATATGTATAGATGTAATTGGGCTTGGGCTTAGATTTGTGGAGCTTTCATTTGTAATCCAGGTTCTTTAGGCGGATATGCTCCAGTTGTTCCACACTCTTGTGTACAGTTGAGCACCACTATGATCAGTGCAATGCAAGCTCTTCCCAACATTTGCTCCGAATGCCACAGACTGTGAGGTGGCGTTTGATGGTGTCTTTATATCACAGGTGTTGGCCACCTTGCTGCTGCTTTCCACACGAGAGCTCTCAGTAGAGTACCACTTTGGGAAGTCTACTGTCATCCATGTGTATGATATGGCCACTCCATCTCAGTTGGTGTTTCATTAAGAGAGCTTCAATGTCAGGCAGTTTTATGTGACACAAAATCTCCATGTTTGGAACAGGGTCTTCCCATTTCATGCGGAGAATTGATCTCAGACAGTCAAGATGAAAGATGTCTAGCCTCCTAATGTCAGATTTATAACAGCACCAGGTTTCTGAGGTGTAGAGTAAAGCTGGTAATATTATTGCTTTGTAGACTGCAGTCTTAGCTTGTAGTCTGAGATCATGTGATTTCCATACTTGGTGATTCAGTTTACCAAAAGCTGAGGCTGCATTGACTATACGAACTGCAGTTTCTGTTGTCAGGCTGTTGTCGCTTCTAATTTGGCTACCTACATATTTAAAGTGTGACACGTTTTCCAAATGTTTGTTGTCCAACTTAATACTGCAGTCGTCTGTATTGGAACCCCTAAGTGGTTGTTGAAGGACTTGCCTCTTGGTGATGATTATGACTAAACAAATCTTCTGGAGGAGTCATTTAGCAGGTTCATGTGTGTTTGGAGAGATTCAGGAGAATTGGCTATCATGCATACATCATCTGCGTAAAGAATTTCTAAGAGAGATATTTTATTTACGCGACATTTTGTTCTGAGGCGAGAGATGTTGAATACACTTTTATCTGTTTTCTAGTCAAGACCCATTTGACCACTGCAGGCTTTGGTTGCGTCTCTCATAACAGCTATGAAATAAAGTGAGAAGAGTGGGAGCCAGTACACAGCCTTGTTTTACACAGCATGACACAGGAAACTGGTCTGAAAGCTCGTTTTTAATGCGGATTTTTGCCATCATGTTGTCATGAAACTGTCTAATCAAGTTAATAATTTTGTCAGGGCAGCCGGTTTTCTTTAGTATAATCCAGAGAGCTTCCTGTGGGACTCAGTCAAATGCTTTTTCCAGGTCTACGAAGCACATGAACAGAGGCTGATGTTGCTGTAAGCTTTTCTCTTGCATTTTTTGACAACTAATATGGCTTCTGCTGTGCCTCTGTTCGGTCAAAAGCCACACTGGGTCTCTGGTAGCACTTTTTCTGCAAGGTGTGTTAGCCGGTTGTTGAGCATGTGAGCCAGGACTTTCCCTGCTGCTGAGAGAAGAGAGATTCTCCTGTGAGAACTGCAGTCAGAAATGTCACCATTGCCTTTGTAAATCTTGCAAATGCAGGCATCTTTCCAATTCTTGTGGGATTATTTCACACTTGCAAATCTTTGAAATTAGAACAAACAGTGGGTTCATAATGTTTGGTCCACCATATCTATAAAGTTCTAATCCTGCTGATTTGTTATTTTTCAGCTTAGCCAATGCTGAAATGAATTCACTGAATGAAGGGGCATCAGCAACTTGTTTGTCGACTGGCAGGCCATCAAGTTATTCTCTATGTGGAATATCAGTCATCTGATGGTTGGGATTAAGAATGTCATCAAAAAGTTCTGTGCACCAAGCAAAGATATCACTCTCTTGCGTCAGCTGACAGGTTTTATCTTTGTCATAAACAGGTGCTATTTTCCTCGATTTTGAACCAAAGATAATTTTCAGGCACTTGAAGAATCTGCCTGTATGGTTTGTGTCAGCCTATGATTGCATTTCATTGACTTTATTCAGCCAACATTTGTCTTTGAGGGTGCATACCTTCGCTTTCAGGTTGTAGTGTGCTACTTTATGGTTGTCAAGATCAGGACTGTGAAGAGATGCTCTGAAATCATTAACAAGCTTATTGATCTCTGCATCTGAATCATCAAACAATCTTGGTTCTTTTTCTGAGGTTTTCCCAAGACTTCTGTGGCACATTTGTGCAGTTTGGTAGCATAAACAATCCAGTGCTCAGCTACAGGGGCAGACTCGGATATTGAAAGTCCATCAGAACTGAATGCATCGTCCAGTTTTGCTCTCATAGTCTGATCATGGACCAAGATTCTGCAGGATAATTTTGATGGTATTTTGTATGATGATCATCGTGGTGCTTTCAAAGCTATGTTTAATTTGAACCTCACAAGTCGATGGTCTGTCCAACCCTGAACACCTCTCATAGCATATGTGATCAGTACCTCACCGAGATCTTTTATCCGTACGATGACATACACTACTGGCCATTAAAATTGCTACACCAAGAAGAAATGCAGATGATAAATGGGTATTCATTGGACAAATATATTATACTAGAACTGACATGTGATTATATTTTCACATTTTTGGGTGCATAGATCCTGAGAGATCAGTACCCAGAACAACCACCTCTGGCCATAATAACAGCCTTGATACGCCTGAGCATTGAGTCAAACAGAGCTTGGATGGGGATGGCGTGTACAGGTACAGCTGCCCATGCAGCTTCAACACAATACCACAGTTCATCAAGAGTAGTGACGCGTATTGTGACGAGCCAGATGGTCGGCCACCATTGATCAGACGTTTTCAATTGGTGAGAGATCTGGAGAATGTGCTGGCCAGGGCACCAGCTGAACATTTTCTGTATCCAAAAAGGCCCGTACAGGACCTGCAACATGCGGTTGTGCATTATCCTGCTGAAATGTAGGGTTTCGCAGGGATCGAATGAAGGGTAGAGCCATGGGCCGTAACACATCTGAAATGTAATGTCCACTGTTCAAAGTGCCATCAATGCGAACAAGAGGTGACCAAGACATGTAACCAATGGCACCCCATACCATCACGCTGGGTGATACGCCAGTATGGCGATGACAAATACACGCTTCCAATGTGCGTTCACCGTGATGTACCCAAACACGGATGCGACCAGCATGATGCTGTAAACAGAACCTGGATTCATCCAAAAAAATGACGTTTTGGCATTTGTGCACCCAGGTTCATCATTGAGTACACCATCGCAGGTGCTCCTGTCTGTGATGCAGCGTCAAGGGTAACTGCAGCCATGGTCTCCCAGCTGATAGTCCATGCTGCTGCAAACATTGTCAAACTGTTCATGCAGATGGTTGTTGTCTTGCAAACGTCCCCATCTGTTGACTCAGGGATCGAGACATGGCTGCACGATCCATTACAGCCATGCAGATAAGATGCCTGTCATCTCAACTGCTAGTGATACGAGGCCATTTGGATCCAGCACGGTGTTCCATATTACCCTCCTGAACCCACCGATTCCATATTCTGCTAACAGTCATTGTATCTCAACCAATGCGAGTAGCAATGTCACAATACGATAAACCACAATAGCGATAGGCTACAATCCAATCTTTATCAAAGTCGGAAACGTGATGGTACACATTTCTCCTCCTTACACAAGGCATCACAACAACATTTCACCAGGCAACGCCGGTCAACTGCTGTTTGTGAATGAGAAATCGGTTGGAAACTTTCCTCATGTCACCACATTGTAGGTGTTGCCACCAGCACCAACCTTGTGTGAATGCTCTGAAAAGCTAATCATTTGCATATCACAGCATCTTCTTCCTGTTGGTTAAATTTCGCATCTGTAGCACGTCATCTTCGTGGTGTAGCAATTTTAATGGCCAGTAGTGTAATTTACAAGGTGCCAGTGCTTAGATCTTGGGTGCATCCACGCCGCTTTATATTTATCGGCCATCTGAAAATATGTATTTATCAAACAGAGTTCAAATTCAGCACATAAAGTTAAAAGATCAAGACCATTGAGTTGCATTTTCCAATTCCATGGCGACCAATGACTCCATTCCAGGCATTGAAATTGCTACCAACACGAGCATTGAAACCTCCGAGCAACAGGACTTTATCCGCAGAAGGAATGCCCTGAAGTACGTATTGGAGATCTTGTTAGAACTTCTACTGCTCTTTATCAGGAGTTGGCAGTGTAGGTGGGTAGACACTGATCAGGTGAATGTATTTCTTAGATGTTAGTTGAAGTCTGAGTGTTACAATTCTGTCGTTGATGCCTTTTGGAAGTTCCATCAATGAACATGCCAGTTTATTGCATATGTCAAAGCATATGCCACTTTCCACCCTTTTAGTAGATAGTTTCCCACTCCAGTAGTAGGTGTAACCTCCGAGCTGTTCACACAGCTCTCTGGAGTCACTAAGATGTGTTTCACTTAGGGCAGCGATGTTGATGTTATATCTAGCCAACTCTCTAGCAATAAGTGCTGTCTTTTTCTCTGTACATTGATTATGGTCATTATCCAGTAAAGCTCGGACTTTCCGTGTATCAGTCATAAAGTGTTTAATAATTATTTTTTCGACTGCAGATTTTGGTGAATAAGTGACTGCGGTTTGCCAGTTGCACTGAGCTACGACAGGCTATGTTTAGGCCATCTTTTCTAGGCCCCTCCCTGGATTAAGGAAAGCAGATCTATCCTAAATAGGGCTGCTTTGTTGTCTGATGAGCTGCTGAACCAGTCCTTCTGTCCCTGTCAAGTTCCAGAACGACCATCACTGTCTGACCACCTAATGTGCAGAGCACCAACTGAGGTGCAGGCACACCAGACTCTTGACTCACTGTCAGTACTCCATTACCGCAGGACTTCTCTTTTTTTTTTTTTTTTTTTTTTTTTTTCCTCCTCGAAAATGACAATCCACAAAACTTTTATTTTTTCCTATGAATTGGTACTATATAGTTCTACATTCCCTGAAAAGGGGAGCTTCCACTTTTAGGGCGAACAGGTTTTAAAAACAATTGAAATTTTTGCCATACATAAAACCTGTTTTATTACCACATTATCACATAACAGGCTCATAGAATTCAGAACCTAGCCTTGTTTAACATAATTTTAGTTTTGAAAGATGATTAAGAGAGTCTTCTTGCAAGCATTTTAAATGGTTCCAAATGTATGTGAAAGGTCCAAAGACTTAAAGGTTTCAATTTATACAACTTCTGTAAACTTTATTTTTTCTGAAATTAGCCAGTCAATGAACTAAAAATGTGTTCCACTGCTTCATTATCTTCCTTTGATATAGAGTGATGCCTTCCTGTTGAAACAATAGGATCTGGAGCACTTACAGTCTTCAAAACATTGTGAACAGGAAGTGAGCACTGATGGCATTGTTGCTGTCCTTCAGCTGGAAACCTATATCCAGCAGCTGGTCCATGTAGTAGCATAAAGTTCACTACAATTTCGTATAGCTCATAACTGGTGCCCATAATCTCAGTCACAGTCATACACACACACACACCACAAATATCTCCTTTCTCAGATTGTGAATCTGAATATTATCCTGCTGTTTCTGAGGTGTTGGCTGAAAGAACAAAATTTATTCTTTCTTGCTCTTTAAAGTGCATGCAATATGAGTTTTCCCATCACTTTCAGTCCAAAAGACGTGTCTTCTGAATTCCTTTCACAGGTGTAGTTTGTTTGGATCATTCTTGTTTTTTTTCCCCGCTCATGGAATTCTTCGATTTCCTCTTTGGGCAGAAGAATGAGAGCTGTGTATGTGCAAGATTTCACAACTCTCATAAAATCCTCAGCATTCTGAATTGCAGCTGATTTGGTCTGGAAAGATTATGTTTTGTAGCATGATGCTTCAGCAGGCCTCTTACACCATCACAAGGCCCCTTCCCATGACCAGTAACACTGTATACCCAGTCAGTTGGCACAAGCGACTTACTCACTTCAAACAGCTGGTAATGATTTTTAAAATGATGAGGAGCACCATCAGAAATAATGATGGTCTTCTCTGCCCCTGTTTGCAGTTGGAGAGTTTTTCCATTGCTAGCAAAGCACGTGCTGACTCATGTCCTGTACCATCACTTATAACTGCAACACTTGTGGTCTTGTATTGAAAATATGTCACTCCTGTAAAAAGTGTGGGAGGATACAGACCAGTTCTCAGCAAAATCACAGTGAAGAACTAAACATAGTTTTTCAGCCTGTACACACTTTTTCACTTCTGCAATGTGTTGTTGTTGCAATTTCTTCAGATGCTGGTGTGTTACTGCTTTCACTGACCATTTACCAAGTTCATCAATGAAACTGTCAAAGGAAACAGTTTTCTTAATTAGTTTATTTTCCTCCCATGTCACGTACTGTCACTGAACTCCAAAACCTACTAAGACAGTGCAACTTACATTCAGTCAATAACAAACCTACAAGAGAACATGCATGTCTTGACAATATTTTTGTAAATTTTAAAACAACAGAAGAATCATGTTTTGTGACAGTATTTCCGTATTCTGATCATGATTCAGTATCTTTAAATTATACAAGTAGGTTCCCTCTTGATAAGAGTTATGTAACTAAGTTTGTCCCAGAAGTTGTGGTCACTAGACCAGTCACAGATGAGAAAATTGACAGGTTTCGTACGTCCCTTTCTAACAGAGATTGGTTTGGCCTGTGTTATGATGAGACACATCATACTCTAAGCAATTATCTGCCAGCAAAGGTACTATTTGATAGGTTTCTCAAAGCATTTTTTGGACACTTTAATGACTGCATACCAATAAAGAAATGCAAAGTAACTGACAGAGTCCTAAAAGCAAAAGTTCCAAATAGACAAAATACATGGTACACAAAACAGCTGTCTACTATGAAAAATCAAGTTATGTTGTTGTACAATATTTATAAAAATCTGAAAACCAACCATGCTAAACTAGCCTATGTTAGATCTAGGAATGAGTACAAAAAAGCAATTGTGGAAGCCAAACAAGCACACAATCTCAGAAGTATTGAGAAATCCACCAATAAGTGCAAAGCAGCATGGACTCTAATAAATAGTGTCGCCAAAGATAAAAGAAGTGACAAAATTAGTATCTCTCCCCAGGAATTTAATGACTTTTTTATTAAATCAGTTGAGGAAGTAGGAAGTGCTATAATTAAACCTGAAATCAGTTCATCACCGCTACTGTCAAAAAATATTGCTAGGTCATCAAAAAACACAAGTACCTTCAATTTTTCTGAGGTCTCACCTGGTTTTGTGTTAAGAATAGTGAAGCAGTTCAAATCATCAGACAGTGTAGACATATATGACCTGTCTTGTAACATGCTTAAGAAAGTAATAGACTGTATAGTGTACCCCCTAACATATTGTATAAACAAGTGTATACTGGAAGGTTTTTTCCCTGATGAGCTTAAACTGTCTAGGGTAGTTCCAGTACATAAAAAAGGAGATAAAAATTCTGTCTCTAGTTACAGGCCAATATCCATAGTCCCAGTTTTCTCAAAAGTTCTAGAATGCATAATTTACCAACAATTATCTGTTTACTTTGATAACATAGGATTAATAAGTGGATCACAGTATGGCTTTAGGAAAAACCTGTCAACCATTGATGCCATAGACAATGTTGTTAAATACATCCATCAAGTATTTGAAGATAAATGCTTTGCCCAGGTGACTTTTTGTGACCTAAGCAAAGCCTTGGACTGTGTAGAACATACACTGATACTCGAAAAAATGGACTTTTACGGTGTTAAAGGTAACAGCCTTAAGCTATTAAGATCATATTTACAAAACCGTAAGCAAGCCGTCTGTGTTGGGAAAGAAATGTCCAGTATAGAACAAGTTGAGGTAGGTGTTCCGCAGGGATCCGTGCTGGGCCCTTTCCTTTTCCTAATAATGATAAATGACCTGCCATCATTTATCAAATCCAGAACAGTACTCTATGCTGATGATACAACATTTCTGAACAGCAGTAATGATCTTAATAGCCTTAAAACATGTGTTACAGAGACAATTGAGCAAGCTTCACTCTGGTTTAAAGCAAATGGGTTCTTGCTTAATGAAAGCAAAACTCAGCAGACGGTATTTAGTTTAAAAGACAAGTTTCCATCAGATGATCCTAGTTGTGTTAAATTTTTGGGGTATATTTGGATGATAAACTTTCTTGGAATCCACATATTAAGTATATTAGCTGTAAATTGTCTAGGGTAATCTATTTGTTAAGGCGATTAATGCACTGTGTACCTAAAAATTATGTTAGAGTATCTTACTACTCATTTTTCCAAAGCATCATATCCTGTGGCATTATTTTATGGGGAAACTCCACTTGTGTGCATGATATACTACTGCTGCAAAAGAAAGCTATTAGGATAATTACAGGCTCACCATACAAGGCTCATTGTAAACCTTTATTTACTCAACAAAAAATCATGACAGTAATAAACCTATATATTTATTATGTTTTAATCTACACAAAAAAGAACTTACCTAAAGTAAAACACAGGGCAAATATACATTGTTACAGCACTAGGACAAACAGCTCTATCTATATGCCCTACCACAGACTGTCAAAATCAGTCAACAGTTATGAACTTATGGGCCACAAATTATTTAACAAACTTCCACAAGGTATACAAAATTTACCAGAGCAACAATACAAACAAACACTTTATGACTGGTTAGTTGTAAACCCATTCTACAATGTAAAGGATTTCATGACCTGTGATATTAAACTGTAAAGTTTTTAACAATTCTGTTCTTCTATAGCATGTACTGTACTGTATTGTATTATATGTATGACTTTGTCTATTGCTGTAATGGCTTAAAGACAATAAAATTATTATTATTATTAGTATTATTATATGTAATTTCTGCAGAGTTATCTGCTACATCTTCCAGGACAAGTGTTTGTAAAGACAGTTCTCCCTTTACAGGGCAATCACCACAATCTTGAAAGAAACAAGTCTCTCACTTTATGTCACAGACTACTAATGACTTCACATGCCCAAACAAGGTGTCATATGTCACATGCTCCAGTAAGTTCTTCAAAGTTACCACACCAAGTTCAAAATTCACACAGTACACACATAAATAGAGATCTCTAGGTGGGTGTGGAACTACCCACTTAGGCTGTAGTGCATAAAATTTTGATCTTCCAATAAGTAAAGTTGTATAGGTACTCTTATAAATTGCAAAAGTTTCTTTAATACTGCAAGTCATGTACCTCTTCAGTTTAACAATTTTTTGTTGGCACTTGGGTGAGAACAGCCCCATTTATCATCCAGGTAAAATGACTGCACTATTTGAAGTTGAGCTGCTTCTACAGGATGACCATACTAGGGATCTGGTCTTCCAAAGGTTCCTTTACAGACCTCACATTTCTTGATTTGTCTACCATGTACTTTGATACTGATGGAGTGTGTTTCAAAACACGACGGGCTATATAGAACAAACGCCGTGGTATGCTGACTTCCGGTATCGTTTTTTTGCACGATAACGCCCGTCCTCACTCTGCTCGCAGAACAACGGCCCTTCTTGAGTCCTTCAAGTGGGACGTTATCAACCATCCACCTTACAGCCCAGACCTGGCGCCAAGTGATTATCACCTCTTCATGCATTTGAAGAAATGGCTCGGGTCACAGCGGTTTGATGACGACGAAGAGCTCAAAGATGCGGTCACAGGCTGGCTCCAGGCACAAGCGGGTGATTTTTATGCAGAAGGAATTTCAAAGCTTGTGAAGAGATACGATAAGTGCCTCAATCGCTATGGAGACTATGTAGAAAAATAGTGCAAAGATGTAGTTGTAAGATGTATATATTAAAATATTTTTATTTAACTTGGTGTATTTTTTTAAATCAACCGGAGGTTACTTTCTGAACGGCCCTCGTATGTAAACAATCTATCATCTAACATACAACGAGCAGAATTAATTCAATTTATAAATGACACTAGTATTGTAATCACTCTAATCATACATACAGAAACAAAAGAAATAGTGAACAATGTTCTTAACAGTATTATTGACTAGTTCTCTGCAAATGGAGTCACCCTCAATTTTAAAAAGACACAGTATATTCATTTCTGCTTATCTAAGTACTAAACCAATTGTTGCACTCTGAAAAAGTATGGCACATGAATTGTATATTTTTTGAAGTTTAATTGCAGCCATGGACAGCCAATGGAGGACAGGCTGGCTGACATGCTAATTGGGTAAACCACTGGATGCAGTTGTTGACATTATGACAAAACACTCGAGGCAGACAAGAGTTTGTGACAGCTGTTAACAGTGGAGTACATGGAACAGCTAACACAGTGTAACCAAGAGTGAAGTAATTTTTTATAACTTTGGCACTTGAGTGTTACCAAGAAACTCACCCATTGAAAATTCAACTTGGTCGAGCAACATCTGCTTGCGGCTCAGCAAGCTAGGAAAATCTGATACGACATGTACAATGAAGCAAACTTACTCTTCCTTCAGTAGGACCTTGTCAGAAGTGTAGCTGCAAGGGTGTAAATAATCTGTCTTAAAAGCTGAAAGAATTCAGCTGTGCCATAATTCTCTCTACAAACTTGAACTGGAGTGAATGACAGGCTTTTGAGTTTCAGAGAAACCACGACCCACTATTGGTGATGGAATTTGGTTGACCAAGTGCCACTGATTAACTCACTGACTTCCAGCACGAGGCACCCCATACCTGTAGTGTGGCTACTGTGGGAGTTATGACTTTGGACACCATCCTGGCCTACTCCTAGGAGGTGACTGGGGCATCATTGCTCAGCATCAGGACATTTATCACTGGCTAATGCACATAAGTGCATGACATAGGGAAAGTGAATATGCATTGGGGTCCTTAACTGACAAGACTCCAGAGGGCTTTGACAGCCCACACTTCTCTTTGCAGCTTGCAACCCACTGCCACTGCAGCAGCAGCTATCATTACGCAGGACAAAGGTGTCAAAGGCGTGATTGGGGCATCAGTACATTCCACAGTCAGCTGCACTTGCATGCACACAGTGTGACTCTGAGATGGGCTGGAGTGCTGTATAAGGCTTCTTGAATAAACATCTGTCTATGGTATTACTGCTTCACTGAACATCTCAGTGTGAATCTACCTGTTCTGTCATAATTTATTTCACCCATCCTGGCATATAGTGATCCGGAATAGGCTGGATTGTTACACAGTGATAAGTGCGTCACATAGTGAGGAAATAATAAATAGGGTGGAACCTTTAAAATTCTTAGGTGGCCATACCAGTGAGAATTTAAATTGGAAAAATCACATTTTGGAACTCCTAAACCAGTTCAGTTCAGCCACATTTGCCCTTAGAGTCATTTCAAATCTTGGTCAGAGTCAAATCCCTAAGTTGATGTATTTTGCATTTTTCATTCAGTAATGCATATGAAATAATGATTTGGGGTTACTCATCTTTAAGAAAGAAAGTCTTTGTTGCTGAAAACCATGTTGTAAAAATAATATGTGATGCTCACCAACAATCATCTTGTAGACATCTGTGTAAGCAGGCAGGTATTTTGACTAATGCTTCACAATATATGCATTCCCTCATAAAATTTGTAGTAAATAATCCACTGAGACTGAAAAGGAACAATGTTGTATATAATTATAATACTATACAATACCAAAAGGAAAAATGACATTCATTACTCCAAACTAAGTTTGTCTTTAGCACAAAAAGGGGTGCACAATGGTGCAACAAAAATGTTTGTTCACTTACCCAGTGATATAAAATGTCTGACAGACAGCAAAGTAAAATTTGAAAACAAGGATTTGTGTTATTGTAATTTGTAAAAGGTGGTAGGTAGGAATTACCTCACATCTGTATACTTAAAAAAAAAAAAAAAAAAAAAAAAAAACCATAAATGTTCAGCATGTAGTCATATTTACAATTTAATTTGGGATGTGAATGTAAAATGGCTTATTCAACATAATTATGATGTATTGTGTGAAATGATCCATGGAATCTGAAACCAACAAATTAACTGTCATCAATCAAGAAATTTTGTGTCTCAAAGTAAAGGCATTACACTAATCAAATTACAGGCAGCAATAAAATTCGTAACTGTCCAGCAAAAATAAAGGTCACTCATGCCATAGATACTGTATATCATAATGTGTCAAATTTTTATCTGCTCACGTTGGTCACACACATGATACATGTCATTTGCAACTGACTGAAAAGAGAAGTACAGCTGTGGATATCGCCAGTGAAACCCCCTTCTGAGCAACACTAGGTGAAATACGAGATTCAGTTTCTGACTCTCAGCCTGAAAGAATTCAAGTGTTAACAAGACAAGATTTCTATAACGTTGAGTGTTGCTACAACCAATGCTCTGCATTGGCTAGGCATCAAAATAATACTACCAACATAGATGGATGGGTGCACTATTACAGCTGAAACTGAAAGCACAGATTTTGTGTTAGTTGTAATGAACACCCCCCCCCCCCCCAATGAACCATGGACCTTGCCGTTGGTGGGGAGGCTTGTGTGCCTCAGCAATACAGATAGCCGTACCATAGGTACAACCACAATGGAGGGGTATCTGTTGAGAGGCCAGACAAATGTGTGGTTCCTGAAGAGGGGCAGCAGCCTTTTCAGTAGTTGCAGGGGCTACAGTCTGGATGATTGACTGATCTGGCCTTGTAACACTAACCAAAGCAGCCTTGCTGTGCTGGTACTGTGAATGGCTGAAAGCAAGGGGAAACTACAGCCGTAATTTTTCCCAAGGGCATGCAGCTATACTGTATGATTAAATGATGATGGTGTCCTCTTGGGTAAAATATTCCGGAGGTAAAATAGTCCCCCATTTGGATCTCCGGGCGGGGACTACTCAGGAGGACGTTGTTATCAGGAGAAAGAAAACTGACGTTCTACGGATCGGAGCATGGAATGTCAGATCCCTTAATCGGGCAGGTAGGTTAGAAAATTTAAAAAGGGAAATGGATAGGTTAAAGTTAGATATAGTGGGAATTAGTGAAGTTCAGTGGCAGGAGGAACAAGACTTCTGGTCACAGTGAATACAGGGTTATAAATACCAAATCAAATAGGGGTAATGCAGGAGTAGATTTAACAATGAACAGAAAAATAGGAATGTGGGTAAGCTACTACAAATAGCATAGTGAACTCATTAATGTGGCCAAGATAGATACGAAGCCCACAACTACTACAGTAGTACAAGTTTATATGCCAACTAGCTCCACAGATGACAAAGAGATGAAATGTATGTTGAGATAAAAGAAATTATTCAGATAGTGAAGGGAGGCGAAAATTTAATAGTCATGGGTGACTGGAATTCAATAGTAGGAAAAGGGAGAGAAGGAAATGTAGTAGGTGAATGTGGACTGGGGGAAGAAATGAAAGAGGAGCCGCCTGGTAGAATTTTGCACAGAGCATAACTTGATCATAGCTAACACTTGGTTCAAGAATCATGAAAGTAGGTTGTATACGTGGAAGAATCCTGGAGATACTGGAAAGTCTCAGATAGATTATATAATAGTAAGACAGAGATTCAGGAACCAGGTTTTAAATTGTAAGACATTTCCAGGGGCAGATGTGGACTCTGACCACAATCTATTGGTTATGAACTGAAGATTAAAACTGACGTAACTACCAAAAGGTGGGAAATTGAGGAGATGGGACCTGGATAAACTGACTAAACCAGAGGTTGTACAGAGTTTCAGGAAGAGCATTAGGGAACAATTGACAATAATGGGGGAAAGAAATACAGAAGAAGAAGAATGGATTGCTTTGAGAGATGAAATAGTGATGGCAGCAGAGGATCAAGTAGGTAAAAAGACGAGGGTTAGTAGAAATTCTTGGATAACAGAAGAGATGTTGAATCTAATTGATGAAAGGAGAAAATACAAAAATGCAGTAAATGAAGCAGGCAGAAAGGAATATAAAGGTCTCAAAAATGAGATCGATAGGAAGTGCAAAATGGCTAAGCAGGGATGGCTAGAGGAAAAATGTAAGGATGTGGAGGTGCATATCACTAGGGGTAAAATAGATACTGCCCACAGGAAAATTAAAGAGACCTTTGGAGGAAAGAGAACCACTTGCATGAATATCAAGAGCTCAGATGGAAACCCAGTTCTAAGCAAAGAAGGGAAAGCAGAACGGTGGAAGGAGTATATAGAGGGCCTATACAAGGGCAATGTTCTTGAAGACAGTATTATGGAAATGGAAGAGAATGTAGATGAAGATGAAATAGGAGATATGATACTGCGTGAAGAGTTTGACAGAGCACTGACAGACCTAAGTCAAAACAAGGCCCCGGGAGTAGACAACATTCCATTAGAACTACTGACAGCCTTGGGAGAGGCAGCCCTAACAAAACTCTACCATCTAGTAAGCAAGATGTATGAGACAGGCAAAATACCCTCAGACTTCAAGAAGAACATAATAATTCCAATTCCAAAGAAAGCAGGTGTTGACAGATGTGAAAATTACCGAACTATCAGTTTAATAAGACATAGCTGGAAAATACTAACACGAATTCTTTACAGTTGAATGGAAAAACTGGTAGAAGCTGACCTTGGGGAAGATCAGTTTGAATTCCATAGAAATGTTGGAACATGTGAGGCAATACTGACCCTACGACTTATCTTAGAAAATAGATTAAGGAAAGGCAAACCTACGTTTCTAGCATTTGTAAACTTAGAGAAAGCCTTTGACAATGTTGACTGGAATACTCTCTTTCAAATTTTGAAGATTTCAGGGGTAAAATGCAGGGAGCAAAAGGCTATTTACAATTTGTACAGAAACCAGATGGCAGTTATAAGAGTTGAGGGGAATGAAAGGGAAGCAGTGGTTGGGAAAGGAATGAGACAGGGTTGTAGCCTATCCCTGATGTTATTCAATCTGTATATTGAGCAAGCAGTAAAGGAAACAAAAGAAAAGTTTGGAGTAGGTATTAAAATCCATGGAGAAGTACTAAAATCTTTGAGGTTCACCGATGACATTGTAATTCTGTCAGAGACAGCAAAGGACTTGGAAGAGCAGTTGAATGAAATGGACAGTGTCTTGAAAGGAGGGTATAAGATGAACATCAACAAAAGCAAAACGAGGATAATGGAAAGTAGTCGAATTAAGTCGGGCGATGCTGAGGGAATTAGATTAGGAAATGAGACACTTAAAGTAGTAAATGAGTTTTGCTATTTGGGGAGCAAAATAACTGATGATGGTTGAAGTAGAGAGGATATAAAATGCAGACTGGCAATGGTGAGGAAAACATTTCTGAAGAAGAGGAATTTGTTAACATCGAGTATAGATTTAAGTGTAATGAAGTCATTTCTGAAAGTATTTGTATGGAGTGTAGCCATGTATGGAAGTGAAACGTGGATGATAAATAGTTTAGACAAGAAGAGAATAGAAGCTTTTGAAACGTGGTGCTACAGAAGAATGCTGAAGATTAGATGGGTAGATCACATAACTAATGAGGAGATATTGAATAGAATTGGAGAGAAGAGAAATTTGTGGCACAACTTGACTAGAAGAAGGGATCAGTTGATAGGTATTACTCTGAGGCATCAAGGGATCACCAGTTTAGTATTGGAGGGTAGCGTGGAGGGTAAAAATTGTAGAGGGGGACCAAGAGATGAATACACTAAACAGATTCAGAAGGATGTAGGTTGCAGTAGGTACTGGGAGATGAAGAAGTTTGCACAGGATAGAGTAACATGGAAAGCTGCATCAAACCAGTCTCTGGACTGAAGACCACAACAATAACAACATAATGAACAATGATCAGGGAGAAATATTGAGGTATGGGAATGGCTGCATTAGTATAGATAGGACAAATGTACTCAAAAATTATGATTTCATGCTGACAGATTACTGGTGTTGGATGATATGAGGCAAGGATTTCAATGTGCCTTCCTCATATCAAACAGAAACAATCCACAAGTAGTGTCCCTATTTTTGACTGTGCAAAAGCTAAGGCTGGAGGCATTTCATTGAATGTCAGAGATGGCAGAAACTTTCTTTAATGCATGGAAGCTTTTGATGGAAGCTTGGAAAATTAGGTTCTATAATACATGGCATGTAGGCAAGGCCTGGAGGAGAAACATAACCATTAAAGTAAGAGGTTGAGAGGAACATGCTGGGGTGTACAATATCCTGAGGACATTGTTACAGCAGACAAATATTGCTGCATTTCAATTTATGCTACCTACTGTAATAGCAAATGTAGAATGTGATTTACATACAGCAGAGTGTAGGGCATACTTTCAGAAGAACTATGTTCATAACACACTTTCATAACACACATTGCTACAGATTGCGTGCCAGACTGAACACAAATAAGCATATGGAAAGAATACATTATACTTTGAAATACGTCTGGTTGGAAATGAAGCATGTTAAGCATATGGAGAGAGCTCTTTCTTGCACTTGTGTCTTTTGTCAAAGACAAATTGAAGGACCAAATAATAGTGATGACCAAAGGAAAGCTTACCAGCAAGATGGAAGATATCCATCGTCAGGCAAAAAATCAACTGCAGAAACAAGCAAGGACCTCATTGTAGAGGAGAACACTGGTTGGAAAGTGCCATCTGACTCAGAAGTCATGGAAGTTCCTTTGGTCAAAGACACTCAAGTGGAATGCACTTGAAAACTGAAGTGTCCCAACTGCAAAACTTGCATCTACAACTATTTGTGCTCATGTGCCAATTCGAGTTTAAAATGGAACATATGCAAGTATGTAGACAGTGTATGCCAAGTGGAACATATGCAAGTATGTAGACAGTGTATGCCAAGTGGCTGGCACTCGTTCTCAACCTGTGGCTTCCTCAGAAAATTATGACATTATCTTAGCTGGTAATTATCTTTCTGGCCTGAACAACAAGGAGTAATACTGATGCAAATCAGTAAACATCACACATCTAATGATCCTGTGCCCTTGGAGGAATGAAAGAACACAATTGCTTCTGAACTATTGGGCTTTGATTAAGCCTGCAGACATGTATAGCTAGTTGACTAGATATTATCGAAAAACATACAGCTTCCATAAGAGCAGTGTTAACTGCAGTTCATAGCCGGAATGATAAGCACTTCATTCCAAAAATGGAAACATGTCAGAAGATAAAAATCATTCCACAGTGGAGATTTTTTCAACAAAAAAGAAAAGAGCAATTCACTACATCCTTTTGGAGAACCTCAACATTGTGGTGTCCTTATTGAAAGCTCGGGATGAGACAGTTCATGTTTTGTCAGATTATAGCACAGAATCAACATGAGAAAAAGGACAGTGGAGGCAATAAAGTAGTGATATAACATGCTGGAACAATATAAAGACTGCTGTAAACAGTACTATCAAGCATTTTGTATTTTAATTTCATACTAGCCTTTTCTCCGTGGCTTCATCAACATATGTATTTGACACACAAACTGGACACACCTCCTTCTCCCCCCCTTTTGGGTCCACCTCTTCCTCCCTTTGTTTGTCCACCACATCCTCCCACCTCTATTTGTCTATCTCTTCCTCTTCATTCTCTTCATCTCTTCATTTACTCATTCCCCTCTCTTTGTCCATTTCCTCCACCCTCTATCTCTGACTGTATCTTCCTCCACCCTCCCTCTAACCACATCCTTCTACCCCCTCCCTCTTTCTATCCTCACCTCCCCTTCTCCCTTTTTCACCTGCCCACCATCCCTCTAAACCTTTCATGTGCCTCATGCACCTTCCCCTCCATCTTCTTTCTGTCCATCTTCTCCTCCCCTCACTCTGTCCATCCCCTCCTCCATCCATCTCAACTTGTTCGCAGTCATGCTCATTGGCACATGACACCCACGCAGAACTTTTCAGTAAAGCAGGTGGATACTATCGTCACAACATGTCTGTATGCAAAGCATACTGGCTTGAAGATCATTTATTTCTCCTGATGTACAGGCCCAATGTAAAGCAGGTCATTGAAGCAGGCAGATACACTCCAACACAATATGCATGTCATGCAGGGCAGCCTACATATCGGGGCGCAGAAAACTGTTTTCTAACCCTGAAATGTAGGCCACCATGCAAAGCAGGTTGATTTGGCAGGCTGATACTGTTCCCTCACAACATGCCTATCATGCATGGCAGCCTATACACCAGGTTCACGCCTTAGAAAATGGACATCGAATTCTATTTAACGAAACACCTGTCATTATGAGGATGAAGGGATTTTGGGATAGCATCATAAAAGAAGCTATTGAAATAAAAACCTCTGAAGACACCATCAACAAGGACAGTGGTTTGCAGCTTAGCACAGCCTGGGACCTGGCCCTTTTGAGGTTAAAACAGGTGCGACGGACGCGGGATGAAAACATTACCCTATATTGCGAGGAAGAGAGTACTAGTGACGTCACAGCCAGCAGTACGGCTATGTAATGATGCGGCCATGGTGACACAGCAGTCATTCTTACCACTTGAGAATGATTGAGGAGATCTCGGTCGAAAGCTCGTGGGATTTTAACCATCTGACATGGCTGGAAGCCCAAGAAAATTTTATTAATTCATATCACCACGGAACCTTGCATTCATACATGACTTACCTCTATGGGGAGGAAACGTGGCACAGCATTAAATGCCTAGGGAACCTGCATGTTAAGGAGGCTAAACTGTTAAGCTCTCTAGCCTTCTTGCTATGCTGTTGAAATGAGAACAAGATTCCCCGATTTTCCATGGTAAGTCATCACATCAGCACCTCGGCAGCCAGAAAAATCTATCGTCATTCCAGCTCTGCCCTACTGTGGGAAATGTTACACTTCA
Source organism: Schistocerca serialis cubense (assembly GCF_023864345.2). Lineage (NCBI taxonomy): Eukaryota > Metazoa > Arthropoda > Insecta > Orthoptera > Acrididae > Schistocerca > Schistocerca serialis. The sequence goes on from NC_064642.1 coordinate 454,909,128, forward strand.
CTAAGAGGCAGCTGGATTTAAACAGTCATGAGCTGCTGGCTATCCATCTGCAATTGACAGAAGTACTCTTGGAAGTAGATTGGGAGTGGATTGATGTGGCCACCACAGCACAACAGGTGTCATCACAAAAGAAGACCACAGAGGTACAGAAAGGGAAGTTCACACAGCTATCTCAACAACAATGCAGTGCAGAAAGAAAATCAACAGAACGAACTGTCATTTCGGCACTTAAGAAAGGTCTTAACTTCGCACCAGCACCTCAGAGCATCCCTATCTGTGACATCATAAGTGGGGTTAAACAAGCAATCTGCAAGATTCCTAGTGAGAGTGTAGACAAAATTCATGGCAAAATTTGTTGTATCATTTCAAAATCTAAACCACTGAGGTCTAACTTGACTAGGGCTGAACGCAATGGTTTTCACACACTCCGCAATGACTCCCTCGTCGTGGTTCTGTCAGTTGACAAGGGCAACACATCTGTCATTCTGAATAAAGTTGACTACAATGCCAAAATTCTGTTGATTCTTGAAGAGGATACATACCGGAAACTGCCACGGGACCTGACATCAAGAATAATGAGAAAGACATCAGAGCTTCTAAAACAGTCAACACTGGAAGAGGGCACTATCAAGAATCTCCTCCCTCAGACACCAGGACCACCTACACTTTATGGACCACCAAAAATCCACAAAGCGGGTTCTCATCTTTGTCCCATTGTGAACACCATTGGGTCATCCACTTACAGATTGGCAAAACACCTGGCCAGCCTCCTTGCATCACATCTGGGTCGTTGTCTGCATCACATTAAATACACTGACAACTTTATCAACAGAATTAAACAACTCTGTCTTAGTTAAGGAGATATAATGGCTGGTTTCAATGTGGTCTCCCTGTTTACACGCGTTCCGGTCAAAGACTGTATAGATCTCCTCTCTCAGTTATTTGATAGCACAGTTGTGGGACTGTTTAGGCACACGTTGACATTGTTGTATTTCCTACATGGTGGTCAGTATTTTGACCAGTTGGACGGCGTGGCTATGGGAAGCCCATTAGCTCCATCTATAGCCAACCTTTTTACAGAAAAATTTGAAGACATTGCCTTGGACACAGCTCGAGCTACGCCAAGTTGCTCTTATCATTATGTCGAAGACACTTCTATCATTTGGCCCCATGGTTGTGAGAAACTGGTAGAATTCTTAGAACACCTGAACAGCATTCATGGCCACATCAAGTTTATGATGGAAGTCAAGACAGATGGTGCATTGCCCTTCCTTGACGTCCTCGTTCGATGGAAAACCAGTGGGCACCTCAGCAACAGTGTCTACAGGAAACTGACACACACAGATTGATATCTGCACGCTCTCAGCCACCACCATCTTTCACAAAAATGTGGCATTCTGGATATCCTCGTCCATCATGCTAAAGTTGTCTCAGATGCTGAAAGTCTGCCGCTAGAACTGAGCCACTTCTGAAAAGTCTTCTGGGAAAACAGGTACAGCCACGGACAGGTGTCACACAAGAAACACAGCAACAGAGAAGGGAACAGTACCGAAGACGAAAGCAAGAAACTTGTGTTTTTGCCTTTCTGTAGTAGAGTGTTGGGAAAGATTAGCTGGCTCCTGAAGAGATATAATATTTAATTGGTGTTCAGGCCCCCAGCAAAATTCAACAGCTCATGAAGCATGTGACAGACGATCTAGGGCTTAGAACACCTGGAGTGTTATCCAGGAAATCAGCCATGGCAGAACATGCCTTAGAAAATGGACACCAAATTCTATTCAATGAAACATCTGTCGTTATGAGGATGAAGGGATTTTATGATAGCATCATAAAAGAAGCTATTGAAATAAAAACCTCTGAAAACACCATCAACAAGGACGGTGGTTTGCAGCTCAGCACAGCCTGGGACCCAGCCATTGCGAGGTTAAAATGGGCGCGATGGACGCTGGATGAAAACATTACCATATATGGTGAGGAAGAGAGCACTAGTGACATCACAGCCAGCAGTGCGGCTACGTACCGACGTGGCCATGGCAACACAGCAGTCATTCATACCTCTTGACAATGACTGAGGAGAGCTCGGTCAGAAGCTCATGGGATTTTAACCACCTGATGCGGCTGGAAGGCTGAGAAAATTTTATTAGTCTGTGAAAAGGTTGTCAGCACCGTTCACAAGGCATGTGTTGGTGGTGAACTGGGAAATAAAGTGTAATTGTAATAACCTCTGCATCAAGCAGTTGGAGGACAGGTTGGCAATTGACTCTGTCAGCAGATGGTGATTGGTAAATAAGGTTAGTTGTCATCCTTCTAGGTCTTCTGGGAAGAACTTGATGGCCTCATGGGCCATCCAGAGCTACTGGCCATATGCTGATCACTTTTTTTTTAGAAACTGAAAGATTTTTTGAGAAGAAGTGGAAGGGGTGGAGGTCTACATGAGCTTGCTGGAGAACAGCTATGATGGCAGTGTTTTTTATGTTGGATGTAATAACAAGGTGAGCCTGATGATATGGTAGCAGGAGAGTGACACCGAGCGAGGTGGCGCAGTGGTTAGCACACTGGACTCGCATTCGGGAGAACGACGGTTCAATCCCGTCTCTGGCCCTCCTGATTTAGGTTTTCCGTGATTTCCCTAAATCGCTTCAGGCAAATGCCGGGATGGTTCCTTTGAAAGGGCACGGCCGATTTCCTTCCCCATCCTTCCCTCACCCGAGCTTGCGCTCCGTCTCTAATGACCTCGTTGCCGACGAGATGTTAAACACTAATCTCCTCCTCCTCCAGGAGAGTGACAGCTTGTTGGAAGCACTGTTTAAAGTCATCAAAAGCATGCAGCATGTGGGATGTCCATGGGACTGCCTTTTTCCCAGATTTGTCTTTGGCAGTGAAGGACTGAGTTACCGGAAGCTGAATGTTGGCAGTATGCAGTAGGTGTCTGTGATAGAAATTTACCTTTCTCAAGAACCTGAATATGCTAGATGGCCAACATTTTGGTAGTGGCTTAGTGTCTAATCTGTTCATATTGCGTATTTGCAGTGAAAAACGGAATCCACTAATGTTCGTCTTCAGTTAGTGAGTGCATGTGATGGTATCAATTCTGCTGTGAATGACTGTAGTCCTTGTGGATTTTATTGTAATAAGAAAAGACATATCAGTACTCTTCAAATATTTGTTTGTGTGTAACAGTCATTCTCTTTGGTCTGTGGTGCATTGCACCACACTGGATTGTGAAGTGTCAGCGTTCAGGTCAAGTGAAGTGCAGCTTACATCAGCAGCAACACCAGCACCAGCTGTCACTCTGCCAGCCACTGGGGCATTGGCTTTGGCCACAGAGGAGGTGTGTGACATTAGTGACTGAGAAGACAGCAAGGGCGCCAGTAACAGCAGCATCCGTACGTATACATGAGTGCTGCCACAAAAGTGTTAAAGTTGAAATACAAACTCACTCATTGAGTAAAATCACATGCTTAACTGATTGGACATATAGAAAAATGTGAAAAAGAAAATTCCAGGCATAGGGCAGAAAACAAGAAAAAGACTTCCGTTCATTTTCTAATGTGGCAGCCATTGCTGTGCTCATTCAAACAGTCAACACAAAACCAAAGATTGAGGCCACAAAAGCCAAGCAATGTAGCACACTATTCAACAAATCCAAGGACAGGAAAGATGCAAAGAATGTAGACATGTCTGACAGAGTAATGACCTGAAGAAACAAAAGATAAGAATCAATAAAATGAAGACAGCGAACAATGTGGTCATAATTGAAAGAGAGGAAATCAGGAAGATGTAACAAAATTTGGAGCTAAATAAATAAATGTTATATGAGCCACCTAGGAAGCATCAGCTGGAAGTGACAGTATACGACATCCCATCCACCATGGCAGAAAGTGAATTAATTAAGTCATTATATGTACAGAATTTCAAGGAAACAACAGATAGGAAGTAGTTCTTAGAAGAAACAAAAGTCAGGTTTAAAACAGACCCACAGAAGAAGTTGAAAATAAATTATTTTCTGGAGGTAAATCCAAAAGTCAGAGCACAATTAGTTACACAGAAAAGAATATACACTGCCACCAAATATTATAACTGCCATGATTATGGGAATATTGCAAAATACTCTAAGGGAAACAAACTGATATGCTCCAACTTGGAGAAAAGACCATCTCAAAATGAACTCTAAAAATGCCAAGCAAGCTCCAGTATGCTTTCCATGTGTGGAAAGGAAGAAATCATGCAACCAAAGAGCCCACTGATCAAACAGATTATAAAATTACCTGTCATCATTGCAAGAAACACAGAAAAGAATATACACTGCCACCAAATATTATAACTGCCACGATTATGGGAATATTGCAAAATACTGTAAGGGAAACAAACTGATATGCTCCAACTTGGAGAAAAGACCATCTCAAAATGAACTCTAAAAATGCCAAGCAAGCTATAGTATGCTTTCCATGTGTGGAAAGGAATAAATCATGCAACCAAAGAGCCCACTGATCAAACAGATTATAAAATTACCTATCATCACTGCAAGAAACAGAAACATCCATTAAAAAGAAAGCAAGATGCAGAAAGAGCCAAAATATTTTGGTCCACTGTGGAGAGTATAATGAGAAGAGACATTGTGACACAAACTGAAAATGTGATTGGCCATATAGACAAGTCTGATAACAAGACAGACAATAAAAGGGCCGATAATAAGAATAATGGGGAGAAGGACCGGAGTTCTTGGACATCACTATGATGAAAGGGAAGCAAGGAATGGGCAGCATGATTACCTCTAGACATGAAAGAGACAAAGAAAGACATACTCTGAAATTCGGAAAAAGTTGAAAGTGCAGTGAATGTAGGGTGTGACAGCATTCAACACATTATGGAAATTCGGAAAAAGTTGAAAGTGCAGTGAATGTAGGGTGTGACAGCATGCAACACATTATGGTAGTGGAGTGTGACAGCACACTTCAGCTAATAGATGAAGGTTATGAAAATACATGGATCATAGAACCTACAGATGGCAATGGGAATTATGAGAAGGATACAGTGATAGACATGACATGAAAAACGAAGGAAGTTTATGGCTGGACCTGTGGCCTGTTTACAAAATGTGTGAAAATGCAATAAGATTAGCTAAATTGGAGGATATGCGTGTGTTAAACATAGTGACACAGGTTAGACATATTCATACATGAGGCTGTACCTTTCCTGTCATGGATGAAGTTGATCATGTTTAGGTCATTGTCAATAATTTGCATAGAAACACAAAGAGGAATCAGAAGACACTTGATAAGGAGCATCTGCACAGGCAATTACAGCTATAGCACAGATTATAACATCAGGTCGTCACCCAATGGCTGCAGCTATATTGCCATATAAAGATATAATGGTGACAAAGGTACTTCAAGAAGACATGGCCGAATTACATGTGATTACGGGTTAGACTGGCCCCATAGCTACGTGCTCACCAGATTCCCATAGCGTTCACTTGGAATCAAATCACACCTCAACAGCAATGGAACCAAGACAAATGATTAAAATCACTCAGATAAATATGATGCGCACCGTCATGGTGATGCAAGAATTTGAGAAAATGTTAGAGAAGTTGGACCTACATATACAGAGTGTACCAAAAAGAATTGTCCAGTTAAAAAAATTATAATTGTTATTTTATTTGAGACATGTGAACAACATACTGTTGGAAAGAGCAAACTCGCAAGTTTTACATGGTTCCCACAAGGTAGCAGTGGTGTGTGTCCACATCAGTTCTGGTAAGAATGGTGTTGGGACAACAGAAAGCATTTTGTGTTCTGTGTTTTGCGCAGTGCATATTGGTAATAACTGTTCATCATGACTTTCATACTAGGTATGATGAGGATCCTCCTGCAGCACAAGGCATTAGTGATGGCATGAGCAATTCCAAGAAACAGGTTGTTTGTGTAAAGGCAAATCACCAGGCTGTCCCTGAGAGAGTGACACAGACGTTGAATGCATCCGTCATAGTTTCACAATGAGTCTGCAGAAATCTGTTTGCTTTGCAGCTCGACAGCTCAACATACTCTTGCTGTCCATCTGGTGGTGTTACGTCAACATTTACACATGAAACCATACAAAATTCAGCTACTGCAAGCTCTTTGTGAAGGTGACAGTCAACAACGTATGGAGTTCTGTAATTTTGTTTTCTTCCATGCTTAGTGTTTAGTGACAAAGCAACATTCTATTTAAATTGATAGGTGAACCATCACAATGTGATAATATGGGGTACATAACAACTACATGAAGTTGTACAGCATGAGAGAGACTCGCCAAAATTTAATGTGTTTTGTGCAGTTTCATGGGGAAAGGTGTATCATTCATTTTTCTTTGGCAAGAATACTGTTACAGCAAGCACATATCTCGATGTGCTTGAGAACTTTCTTTTTCCACAGTTGGAGACTGATTTGAATGAATTCATTTACCAACAGTCTGGAAGGGCAGAAATTTTTAAATCAAAGGATTGCTGAATGATGGATTGGTCACACTGGACCAAATGATTCAGCCTTACAGTACTGGCTTCCAAGGTCACTAGACCTGACTGTATGTGATTATTTCTTTTGGGGGTTTATAAAAGACTCTGTTTATGTGCCTCCATTACCAACAACAATGAATTAACTGAAACATTGCATAACAGCAGCTGTGGAAGCTGTAACTCAAGACATGCTCGCTGCAGTATGAGAACAATTTAAATAACGCATTGATATATGCTGTGCATCTCAAGAGGTCATATTGAACTTCTATGAAATGGTATGAAAAAAAGTTTTTGAGTTACCAATTCATCAAAAAACACAATTCATTGTATATGTTTATTAGTTTCAGAAGTATAGACATGCACACTGTACTATGTATAAGGAGCCATATTACAGAAATGGGCCATTACCCCACAGGCCAGTTACAGAACAGATTATAACATCAGGTTTCATCCAATGGGCACAATTATGTTACCAGATAAAAGACTGAAATGTCTCAAAAATACACCAACTCTGTGATGAACACACAGTGACAATAAAAATAATGACTGCCTTAGGAAAATTTTACATAACTAATCAAAATTTTCAGTATAGTCAAGAAATACAACCACATGCAGAAAACTTAAAAACAACACCAATACTGGGTCAACACATTTTTATAATGGACACAAACATGAAATTAAAATTATGGCATAGCAGAGTAATGGGTGAAAAAGGACTATGCCTTCAGGACGCTGTATAAGAACTCGGCCTTCATGGCATGAATAGGCCTTAAAAAACCCAGCTACTTTCCAGAATTGTATAGGTGTGGCAACAAATATAGGTACCACCCTCGCAAACTCGAAAGTCAGTAACCACATTGCCAACTTGAAGGTCTGTGGTGGACTTACAACAAGTGACCATAATCTTGTTTACTTCACAATTACAAATGTGGATAATTATTTAATGCTAACAGCCAACGTGAGTGACAACACAATCCATGAAATGCAAATTGGAAACTTTTAAAGGCAGAATTCAAAATACAACCACTGCAAGGAAGAGGATTTGATGTTGATGCAAAGAGGATGAATTGGTGCAAGCATTGCAGGTGGTGCAAGACAAGGCAATCCCAACATTTGTTAGGAAGTCAAAATGGTTTAAAATTCCTGGGTGTCCTGTCCTAAGGTCCTTAAGATGCAGAGCAAGGTAGGCGAGATGGTATTACTAAAGATCCTTAGGGCAAATAGAATGACAAATAAGGCTGAGTTCCTATTGAACAGTCGAACAACAATATAAAGGATTACTACACCAAACAAGAGTAGAAACATGGGAGGCATATGTTAAGGACCAAATGGTGACAGATGTTTGCAACAAACAAGGTTTGATCACCCACTGTATCATAAACCCTGAGATGATCCGATAGCACAATTATGACAGATTGGAGACACCAGTGCAGTACCTACTCAGAACTTTGTTGCCAGATGACACAATGATGGACAACACAAACTACTCAGCACCTTCACTCTGAAAAACTAGGGCAGCATGTGAATAACAGTGTTGTGATTCCATTTGTCCAGGAGAATGCAAGACTGGCAATAATGAAGTTAAAGAAGAAGAAAGCACCAGGACCTGACAGAATACTGGGAGACGTATTGTATCAGCTAGTGGACCAAATTGTGCCATATATAACAGTGTATTAAAACGAACGTCTTTTGCAGGGTTGGGTGCCCAGAATCTGAAAATCTCAAATATCATTATACTAAAAAGAGAGGAAGACAAAAGACTCAAGAGAACAGAAATCTTACAAGCCAATTTGTTTGGTAAATGCTCTAGCCAAAGTACAGGAAAAGCACCAGAGGGGGCCCAAACAGGTAGTAGGCATGAGTCCCCAGCAGTATGATTTCAGGAAAAGGAAATACACAGTGGATGCAATAAATCACGCAATGAATATTGTGAACACCTCAGATGACAAGTGTGTTATAGACATAATGACTGATACAGCTGGGGTATTTCATAATTTGTGGTGGCCTGCCCTGTTCAAAAGACTGAAACATATGGACCGTCCAAAGTATCTCTATAACAGTCTATGAGGGTATTTCACAGACAGGTGGGTGCAGTTTGAATGTCCTGGTGAAACAAATATCAAAGATGTTGCCAAAGGCTGCCCAAAGGGCTCTGTTTGGGGTCCAGAGTTCTGGGGTGTTGGCAAAGAGTCATTACTCAAGTAGTTTCACAGTATAACAAACACTAGAGGGTGCATCGCATTTGCAGATGATCTGCTAGTTATAGTATCTTCTAACAGAAAGACTAAATTAGAGGAAAACAGTAGGCTAGTCACTGAAAGACTAAGCAACTGATACATAGAAAACAAACAAATGATAGCAATGCACAAAACAGTTTATATGTTACTAAAAGGAACATTATCAGGAACGAGAAATCCCACAATCTCAATAAATGACCATCCTGTGAAAAGAAAAGAAGTATGTAGGTACTTTGGAATTAACATTAACAAAAAGCAAAACTTTCATGGACATGTAGAAATCATAAAATCCTAAATAAAATAGCAACAATTAACCAAAGAAGTTTTCAGCTACCACTAAGTGCAATAAGAATGTGCAACAATGCAATCTAGCTGATGATCTGCTAGTTATTGTATCTGCTAGCATCAACTGCGGTGCTGCTGGTGATATTAATCTTCCTACCTCTGGACCTAACAGTAAGAAAGAGAGGGTCACATTACTGGCTCAAAAAGTCCAAATATGGTAAGGTACAGGAGATGCTGGGTGCAATAGCCATTTTGAATAAGTAATTAAGGCATGCATTAATAGCAATGGCAAGAAATCTGGGAAAGGGCAGAGACAAGGAGGAGAACCTACCAGCTCCTACCTAACAGAAAAAAAGAACAAGAATGACATACTTTGTGATGAAGCAAGCTGGGATATTTTTACTACCTCTCTTGTTTTGCCATCTGCCTCCTTAAAATTCATGTTTTCACTTTTAACTAATTACCATTAACATACGTGAGTATAATCTGCATTTTCATAAAATAGAAAGCTTGGCCCTCAGTTTTAAAGAATATAACACCAGATCTAATTTTGTGCTTAGTTTTATGTACGTAATTGATTTTGTAACTTATTTTGACTATTCCTAGTTAATACTTTCATTATAGGATGAAATCAGTTATAGTTTCATAACTTAAATTATGTTGTTGACATATAAACAAATATAAATGCCATAATAATTATAGACTAGTATTTTTAAAGGATCTATTTGGCTCTATTCGAAAACATGTTAGCAAAGCCAACCTTTAATTAATTCTGAAGAAATTAATAGTTTTGTCAAAAGTATTGATTGCATAACTATATATGTTAATGTCATCATTTAAACAAATAATTCAGCTTAACCCTTGCAGTAGAAGAAACTGTTAAAAAGAAAGAATTTTTCCATATTTTCAGTTAATTTAATGAGTTAAGTTTTAATTGTAATTTCTGTAAATTAAACATCAAACAATGTGTAGTTTCAGTGCCTATTATTGTGAGTATATATAAGGGCCCAATTTTTGGTATTGAGACAATCAGTCCACAGCTGAGTTTCAGACAAGGAACCCGTATTGCTTAGATCAACACCAATACATCAACTAAACTGTGAAATAAGTGTAACACAATTAGACCATGTGTTAAAACAATGACAGCATCTGTTCCATATGTACCTTTTTATTCTTCAAGAATTGTGAAATGTGTGGTTAGGCTTGTACTGGTCACAGATGTTCAACATTAAACTACTGTAGCAGTATGTGGATGTTTGCCTGCAACCTATTAATGAGGCTTATCAAAAGTTAAACAATTGTTAACTGGCCATATAAATGTGTAATATGGGGGGGGGGGGGGGAGATGAACAGTGAAAGTAAAGAACTGTGAAATGAAACTATGCACCTGTCAGCTACATTATTTACATTAGTCAGTATTGCACTTCCATCCCCTATTTTTTCAGCTAGTGTCACAATGCATTACGTTGACACCGAGGATCATCAAGGAAGAAATAAAGCAGGTGAATGTCACAACTTCCCTCCAACCAAGGGAAGTATATAGTGCTTGTCAGGACACGGTCCACATCCCGGCTACTTACTAAAAATATGACAGTGTGGTATGGACACTTGTGAATGTGGAGCAAATGGCATACCAGATCACATCATCTGGGAATGTGGAATTAGACAAGCAGCACAGACCAGGACAGGAATGCATTTGGAAATGCAATAGTTTACAATATAGTAAGAAATGAGAAACTATGACATAAGCTGAAATTGGTGACAGCTACATGGCTGAGAAACAAAGAAGAAGAGGCCATACATCATAACAAGATGTGCCATGGCAAAAACCTCCACCTACAACAACCTTCTGGAATCAGTGAGGAAATGAGTCACAGGAAGTACTAGGAAGGATTTCCTGAGACCCTGACAACCATTTTCCAATCTCTACAACTTGGGTGGCACAGCAGCACAGGCCTGTGAGTTCCAAGTTGCAACTCAGCACACTGGGGGCTAGACATTCAGACAAATGAGAAATCCAGTTTCGTTCTGGTACCACAGTAGTGTAGTGTAGTGTTATGTACTGTAGTGTTGTAGAGTAGTGTAGTCAAGAATTATAAATTACAAAGTTTGTGATCACCAATGCTGCATATAGTTTAATAGACCGATAGTGCATCTCTTCTAGATTCCGGATGAAGAGATGTCTGTGCACCAGATGGCCAAATGGTAACATGTAGACTTTATTTTATTTTAGCTATTATTATTATTTTTCTTCTTAGTTAAATATTCTATGTCAATTTTTCCCATACACAGCTTAATGCTTAGTTATTACCAACACATCTGAAATTATATTAAACTATATGTGCTATATTCATAACAATTGAAATGCAACATTCAGTCTGTTCTTTTATTTAGATAACAGACTAAAATAAAATAGCAAGTAAATAAATAATAGATCTTGTGACATTTGAGGAGGTGGCAGAGAACTGAGAAGAGCACTGTGATCATCAGTTGGCTTGTAACTGTTGGCACTGAGGGAATGTCTGAGGAAAGTCTCCATAGGCTTGTAAAGAGTGCACTTCTCTCCATTAGCATTTACTTGCATTTGTTCCAAAGCCTCAAAAACTCATTTGAGGTGCAGTTTATGTTTGTCTGGAGAAGCCAAAAATACTAGTATATCATCCAAATGAACGTAACACAGATCAATATCATGAAGTATGCCATCAGTGAATTCTTCCAGGTCTGAGCAGCATTTTTTCAACCAAATGACATCTGTAAGAATTCAAAGATGCCAAATGGTGTAATTACGAGGGCTATCCACAAAGTACATCACATTTTGGAATTAAAAATAAATAAAGTATTGGAATTTTTTTTTATTATATACAGATGAAAGCCACACTTAAATACTACTTTTCTACATAGTTGCCATTTAAATTAAGGCACTTATCATAGCGATGGATGAGCTTGGAAATTCCTTCATCATAAAATTCGACCGCCTGTGCCTTCAACCACGTGGTTACCTCTTCTTGAAGCTGTGCGTCGTCATCAAAACGCTGCATAGCCAACCACTTCTTCATTGCTGGGAATAAGTGGAAGTTGCTCGGTGCCAGGTCAGGACTGTATGGCGGATGGGGAAACAACTCCCACTTAAAAGATTCGAGAACTTCACGAGTGGCATTTGCCGTGTGGGCCCGGGCGTTGTCGTGAATCAGCAAGATCTTTGAGCCCAACTTTCCCCTGTGCTTGTTTTGTATTGCTCTTCTGAGGTTGTGCAGAGTTTGGCAATACCTTTGAGAGTTTATTGTAGTGCCTCTTTCCAGGAAATCCACAAAAATCACACCTTTTCTGTCCCAAAAGACAGTCGCCATCACCTTCCTTGCTGACATTGTCTGCATGCATTTCTTGGGTTTTTGGGGGGAATTTGTGTGCCCCCACTCCATTGACTGCAATTTTGTCTCGCAGTTCACATGCTTAACCCATGTTTCATCACCAGTAATGATTCGATCGAGTAATGAGTCGCCATCTTTCTCATAAGCGTCCAAAAACGTTAATGCTGCAGCCATTCGCTGATTTTTGTGAATCTCTGTCAAGATTTTTGGTATACATCTTGCACAAAACTTGTGGTAACCAAGCTTTCCGGTAATGATTTCGTGCAACAAACTTCGTGAAATTTGTGGAAAACTCATAGAGAGTTCGATTATTGTGAAATTACAGTTTTCACGGACCGCGGCATCAACTTTTTCGACAAGCTCGGCAGTCACTATGCTGGGTCTTCCACTTCACTCTTCGTCGTGAACATTAGTTCAGCCATTTTTAAATTTTATGACCCATTGATGCACTCCACCATCAGTGATTATGTTGTCCCCATACACTTCACAAAGCTGCCGATAGATTTCTATCGGTGTACAGTCTTTTTCAGTCAGAAACCTAATTACAGCGCGCACTTCACACTTCGCAGCATTTTCGATTAACGCTGACATTTCAAACTGTCATAGTAACTCAACGGAGTACAGCACGAACCTCTCACTAGCACGACAGGATGCCGACTGAGCGGCGGAATGCCATGACACCAAGATGGCCGCACTAGCCCCGCCCCTAACGGACATGAACGAAAACGTAATGTACTTTGTGGATAGCCCTCGTATATCAGTCCCGATGATGTTCTCAGGGTGCATGGGTGTCTGTGGGTATGCCATCTGATAGCTTATTACACTAAAGACTGTGGCACCTGCCAGGATATGTGTGAAGTTTTGGTTGGGTCTGAGTAAGAGTCTGGAATGATCCATAAGTTAAGGTGCTTATAATATCCACACAGCTGGAAAGTACTATCCTTTTTAGTTATGAGATGAATCAGAGGCATGAAGGGGCTGTCAGGTGAGTGGACTAGTTGAACATCTAACATTTCATTCATGTGATCCTAAGCCAGTTAGGAGCCAATCAGTGTGCTTTATGCTGTGCAGGGGATCTGGGAGTGATTATGACGTAGTGGAGTGTACCATTATTAACAGTGAAGTGGAACAGGTTCGAAGGTGGCGAAATATCACACACAACCAGTTCAGGGGCACCCACTGTACTGAATACTATACCAACCTCTGTTTGGGTGAGTGAGGGTGTGGCCATAGCGTGTGTGTGGAGTCATAGCATGCAACGACATTGCATGCAGCATTGAGTGAGGCTTCTAGTGTGGAGCAGGGTGAGGCTCTGCGGAAGTTAACATGAGCTGCCACAAGACCGGAGGACCTCGCACACATGGAGAAGCAGATGCTTGCTGACCAGAATGGCAGAGAAAAAGCTGATTTCAGAGGCACCACAGAAATCCACATTATACATCGTGGACCCATGCCAGGTGAAGATTTTTTTGCATGTCCAGTGTGGGTGGCATTCAAACTTGCAGGCCCACACCAAAGTGCCCACAGAGATGTCACAGGCCTTTTCAGTGACAAGCAGGAGTAGGGGCAGTGTGTCAAAGAGGGTGTGATGGGGGTGGCCATGAAGCCTCTCCAATGAGCTACAGCCTTCTGTTGTGGTGATGTTATAAGTTGCTAGAAAACCACAGGGAATGGAAGGTGCAGTGTTCGACACCATTTCCTTCCACACCTGGATCTCGAAGGTGTAGATAAAACATTCCACATCCACATGGCTGCTATGGTCCAGGTCAGTGGGTGTGATACAGAGGTGTTGAATCTTGTTACAGACACAAAATTGTTCAAAATCATGGGAGGTGAATGCTATCCTGTTATCTGAAACTAAAGTGCATGGACGAAAACATTTTTTTTCTGAGATGGGATAATAGTGGTAGAAGTGACCTGGAATATGTGCAACACAAAAGCAAATTGAGAAAAGTAGTTAGTACCAACCAAACACAAACAAAAGTCCCAAAAATAAGCGAGACACAAGCTGTTGATCTGGTAGCTGAGAGCAGAAAGCAAGCAACCTCCTCCACTCAAACTCTGCTCATGTACCTTAGAGCTACACATGACATCTTTCCTACACTTCCTATTGGATACTGCAGATACTGCTCACAAAGCTTGACTTGCCAGACGTTCTTAATTGGTGTAAACCACTTCTGGCTTGAAATGCAGGACAGTTCTGCACATAAGCCATGGTAATGATACTATGAGTGGGCGACGGTTTTGAACATGAAAGAAAAATTTTAATTTCCAATAAATTGACAGTAAATCACTCCCAGAAATTCTGATGAATGTTTGGTGACCTGTATGACCCTTTACTCATCTGTGGGAGAGGTGACTATGGGATTTCTTCTTCTGTTTTCTTCGTCATGTCATCAGATAAGTCTTCCCCTTCATAGGGGCTTCAGTGTACCCTTTCCAGCTGTCCACTGTCTACTCTGCATTTAACAGAGGAATTCCTATTGCACTCTTAATGTTGTCGTCCTTCACCAAAGATTGCTTTGACTTTTCTATATGGTGAGTAAGTCTGTCTGATGATCATTTCTTTCTTGGTTTCTTCACATTTTTACTGCATCCATTTTGCCTTGATTTCCCTGCACTTTTCATCATTATGAAATTGTGATCTGAGTCTATATCCACTCCTGGGCAGGTCCTACAATCCAATATCTGGTTTTGGAATCTACGTCTGACCATGATGTAATTCGGCTGTAATTTTCCTGTACATTCAGGCCTTTTCCACAGATACTTCCTCTTCTTGTGACTCTTGAACAGAGTATTCACTATTACTAGCCCAGATTTATTGTAGAACTCAATTAGTCTTTCCCCTCTCTTTTTCCTGGGTGTTGCCATTTAGCATCATGTGAAACAGCATGGTCCAAACTGATCTGCTTAGTCTCAGAAGGCACGAGCTAATCCATTGTCTGTAGCAGGAGGATATCAGTGAAGTTACGCAGTGCTGTTGAATTGTCTTGGCCATTCATCTCAAATACTAAATCTGGAAGGTATAAAAAGGGAGTGTCAGCTTGTATTAAAGCTTTATTTCAGTTAGCAGAGAGTTTAAGGATAGCCATGATGTAGTGCGCATAGGTCATGAGATAATAGTGCGTCATTTGGAGATGAATGTTGAGGCATATTGATGACATTCCACCAGCATGGTAGCCCATGATAAATGTGGAGATCTGCTGTTATGTCAGTATGGCAGGGCCTGGCTTCTGAGTAATGGAGGGAGGGGTCTCATGACATCATGGAAACATAATGACTGCTTATTTGGAAGCATGTGGGGAAAGTAGGAGGAAAAACAGTAGTGATAGCAGCCTCATAGGGGCTCTATATGTTGTACAGTTCATGTGTTTAGTGCATGGCACACACACTCAAATAGGGAGAGAGGGGAGAGGTGTAGGGGAAGTGGAGTTGGAAGGACACAACTGCTTGTGTAATTCACAACGCTATCTTAAAGAAACAAAAATTTATGCACTATTTTTGGACTGTATACTTTACACAGAATTGCTGTCAGGAGACCTAGGATAGATATGTTGGGAGGTATAGGCACATGTATTTCACTCTGTGGTGTTTATAGCAGATGACTGGGCCATATGACCACATGAGCCTGTGTGCTCCTATTACATATAGGAATGTGTGAGAGATGGACTAGATGCTGGTTAGTGGTCCCCACAGTACTCCTCGGCCTGGAATCTCTGTAGTACTTCATAAAGAAAGGTATGAAAGCAAAGGACATTCATGCTGATTTACAAAATACACTGGGGGACTCTGCTCCTTCATATTCGATTGTTTCCAAATGGACAAATAAATGGGAGTAAGATCAGTCAATGAGAGGTTCACTCAGTCCCTTGACAGAGGGGCATAGGAATGCCCAGAACGTAATGTATACTGATGGAGTGCCAGAGAGACAGTTCTCTTATGTGGTTTAACCACTGCTGATTCTTGGCCTGTCATTCAGAATCATTGCTAGGAGTGGTGCTGCTTCGCCATGATAGGGTTTCAACTTACCAAAGTGAAAGACTACAGTGTGACCTGCCAACCATATCTCAGCACTGATTGGGACTGTCAGGCATGTAATTTTGTATGGCTCTTCATAGGTTGAGGAGAATTTTTTTGTTTTTTTCGATTATAATCACCAGGTTTCACAACAAAATCCAGCTGACTGGTCAATAAAGTGTTAACTCAGTTCATTTATTACATCTCTGCATTTGTTTAGCAGTCGCTTTGAAGTCGCACTTTTGCACCTTTTACCAGATCTTTTTAAGGTTTTGGACCAGGCTGTTTCTCTTACTTGAATTGATATCTGTTGGCAATTTGTCTAGCTAAAATGGAGAACACACTGGCGGAACATGTACCACCTTGTAGGGTGTGTGCTCCCTTGATTAGTGAATGTGACTGTTGTAGGTGGACAGAATGTGCATTAAGTGGTAGTCCCAATCATTTTGTGTCTTGTTCATGTAGTAAGGTAGTATCTACACAGTGCTACCATATTATGGACTCATTTCGCTCTTCCATGGCCTTTAAGGTGGAAGTGGGAAGTTCTAAAATTTTTAATTCTTAAAAGCTTGCGTTCTTGAACACTAAGAATGGGTAAGCCCAAGGTGTGACAAATACTTTGGCTGCTGTCTTGGTCACCAGGTCAGCAACTGTTACCAGAATTAGGGAATGTGACAAATGATCAATAATGGACAATATATATTTTTTCTTCTCTTGCATCTATGGTAAGGGTCCCAAATTGACTAAAGCTACAATCTCCAAAAGCCTGGAGGCTTTGGGCGAGGTTCGTATTAGGATTCGTAGTTTTGTCTGTTGCTTTCTTTGTGCACTTGGAATGCTTGCTCAAATATTGTCCTCAATATCATGCTGACAGCCCTTCACCAGTAAAGCATCGGAACTTGTGCATTAGCAGCATGCTTCCAGATGTGACAGGCTCGCATGCTATTGTGCCCATGAGATAAGTAGTGTAACAAATTTCATAACACCTCACCAAAACGTTCAGTCTAAAATAAACAACAATTATGATCTTAAAATTTGCTATCTGAATGTTCAAGGACTAATAGATAAAGAATTTATTGTAAACAGTTTTGGACTAGATAACAAATTTGATATTTTCTGTCTGAGTGAACATTGGGTTACTGAGAGTGTACTTCCAGTTGTCAAACTTGATAACTATAATGTAGCAAATAGTTACTGTAGGAAATTGCATACAAGAGGTGGTGTGGCAATATGTATTAACCAGTCATTCAGCTGATCCATTGTTAAGTTGGACCTAGATTATTTGTGTGAGGAACAGAACTTTGAACCCACTGGTATAGTTATGGACAGTTTTAAGTTGGTAATAGTATCCCTTTACTGGTCACCTAAGGGTATCATCAATGTATTTCTAGAAAATTTGATATGCAGTTTGATGTACTAAGAGGGACCAGATGGTTTCATTATGACATAGTAATTGGTGGAGATCTGAAAGCAGATTTTGATCTAATAACACATAAACATACTGTGACTGAGTTGAAAAACCTTCTAAGACAGTGCAATTTGCACTCAATCAATAACGGGCCCACAAGAGATAAAGCATGTCTTGACAATATTTTTGTCAACTTTAAAACAACAGAAGAATCATGTGATGTTACAGCGTTTCCATTTTCAGATCATGACTGTATCTTTAAACTATACAAGTAGGTTCTGTACTGATAAGAGTAATATTCCTAAGCCTATCCCAAAAATTATAATCGCCAGACCTGTCACAGATGACAAAACTGTTCAGCTCTGTAAGTCCCTTGCTGAGAGAGACTGGTTCAACCAATGTCATGGTGATACATGTTATAGACTTAGTGCTGATTTGTCAGGGAAACTATTATTTGAGAGATTTTTTAAAACATTTCTGATGCAATTTAATGACAACATCCCCATAAAGAAATGCAAATTAACTGACAAAGGCTTTACAATCAGGGCTACAAACAGACAAAATCCATGGTACACTAAACGATTATCAAATATGAAAAACCAAGTTATGTTGTTGCACAATATATGTAGCAATCAGAAAACAGAACATGCCAGATTAGCCTATATAAAATGCAGGAATGAGTATAAAAAAGCCATTGTAGAAGCCAAAAAAGCACATAATTTCAATACCATTGATAATTCCACAAAGAAGTGCAAAGCTGCATGGAAATTAATAAATGGTGGTGCTAAATATGTAAGAAGCAAAAAAATTAATATAAGTCCCCAAAATTTCAATGATTTCTTTATTAAATCTGTTGAAGATATACGAAATACTATAATCAGACCTGATATCAGTTCATCAGAGTTACTTTCTAAAAATGTTTGCAGAACACCAACACACACAAGCATGTTTATGTTCTCCTAGGTCTCACCTAGTCTTGTCCCCAGCATTGTAAAATGGTTCAAATCTTCAGACATTGTAGATATATATGACATATCCTGTAATATACTAAAGAAAGTAATAGACTATATTGTGTACCCCTTAACATTCTGTATAAATAAATGTATATCTGATGGATATTTTCCCGAAGAACTCAAAGTGGCTAGGGCAGTTCCAATATATAAAAAGGTATATATAGACTCACCTTTCAGTTACAGACCAATCTCCATAGTCCCAGCTTTTTCTAAAATACTGGAATGTGTAATTTACCAACAGCTATCTGTTTATTTTGAAAAATTAGGAATAATTAGTGAATCCCAATATGGTTTTAGGAAAAAGTTGTCTACTGTGGACGCTATAGACTTTTTAGTCAAATACTTACATTAAGTGTTTGAAGATAAGGGCTATGCTCAACTCACATTTTGTGATCTGAGCAAAGTTTTCGACTGCGTAAAGCGTAAGCCACTCCTAGAAAAACTGGAATTCTATGGCATTAGACATAACAGCCTTAAATTAATAAAAATCATATCTTCAGAATCATAAGCAAGTTGTTTGTGCAGGGAAAGAAATGTCGAGTATAGAACAAGTCAAGGTAGGTGTTCCGCAGGGATCTGTACTGGGCCCCTTTTTGTTCCTAATAATGATAAATTATCTGCCATCATTTAACAAGTCCGCCACTGTGTTGTATGCAGATGACACAACATTTCTTCATGCTAGTGATGATTTCAATAGCCTTAAAACTTGTGCAGCAAAGACAATTGACAAAGCACCCTATTGGTTCAAGGCAAATGGATTCCTGCTGAATGAAAACAAAACACAGCAGATGGTTTGTAGTCTTAGAGATAAGCTTCTGTCAGATGATCCAAGTTATGTCAAATTTTTGGGTTGTACATAGATGATAAATTATCTTGGGGTCAACATGTACAATATATTAGTGGTAAGTTGTCAAGAGTTATTTACCTGTTAAGGCGACTTACGGATTGTGTTCCTGAAAAATATGTCAGAACATCCTATTTTTCATTCTTTAAAAGTATAATAACATATGGAATTATTTTGTGGGGCAACTCTAGCTGTGTACATGACATATTAATACTGCAAAAAAAAAGCTATTAGGATAATTACTGTTGTTCTGTGAACAAAAAATCATGACTGTTATAAACTTGTACATATAGTATGTTCTAATTTATACGAAGAAGAAATTACCAGAAACAAAAACCAGAGAAAATGTACATAGCCAAAATACAAGAAGGAATAGGTGCCTCTGTATTCCTTACCACAGATTGTCAAAGTCACTCAACAGCTATGAAATCATGGGATACAAATTACTTAATAATTTTCCTCAATCTGTTCAAGAATTTCCTGAACAATTATTCAAACAAATAATTCATGACTGACTAGTCCTCCACCCATTCTATGATATAAGAGAATTTATCAACTGTAATATAATACTATAATGTTAACAACAAACCTGTTGTTTCTTTCAAACTATTAATTGTGTTTTAGTATGTATATGACATTGTCTATTGCTGTAATGGCAGAATGAAAATAAAATTATTATTATTATTATGTGACACTGAAAGAAGATACAGCATTGTGGCAACTTTGGTATCACCAGTTGGTTCCCTTGGGGGTTATACAGTATAAAATACCATCTTCAGATGTGAAATCTCAAAGAGTAGCATATTGTTAGCACTCTTCATCCTCTTCTTATGCCTCTTGCAGTTCTGCAGTAAGCACCTCATCTGCCTGCAATACTCAAACCTTTTTTCTCAGTGCATCAGTGTTTTGGTGTATTTTCTCTGGTTTATGATATGCATAGTAATCACATTCACTTAGTTTCATAGCTCATTATGCCATCTGGCTACCTGGATCCTTTAAATTCAGTAATGACAGTAAAGCTTCATGATCAGTAACTGCTGTTAATAGCTATCATTTAAAGTAGTTCACCCTAAACACCAAAACTAACAAATCTTCTCCTGTTGTGCTGTAGTTCCCACAGCAATATTGCTAGCATACCAAAATAAAATAAATGACTTTTCAAGTCAAGGTGAATCAGCATGGAAGTTCTCATGAAAATATTTTTAATCTGTTGCATTGCTGTCTCATATTCTGTGGCCCATTCAAAAGGTACCCTATTTTTCAATAGCATAGTCAAGAGTTTGGTCACTGTAGCATAATCTTTGACAAATTTCTGATAGTAACTGGTCTACCCAGGAATGACTGCAATTCTTTCATGCTGCAGCAGTGGCCAGA
This sequence comes from Schistocerca serialis cubense, assembly GCF_023864345.2. NCBI lineage: Eukaryota > Metazoa > Arthropoda > Insecta > Orthoptera > Acrididae > Schistocerca > Schistocerca serialis. The sequence continues at coordinate 454,930,170 of NC_064642.1, forward strand.
GGTAATGGTCATGTATTTGTGAGGCATGCTTGCTTGTTTGAATGTTTGCATGTTTTCTTTTCTGAAGAAGGTGTTGACTGATAGCTCGATGTATAGCAGTCTTTGCATTGAGCCAGTCTGTAACTCAATATGTCATCTTTATGATCAGTAGCAAACTATCCTTTTCATAATATTTATGATATTTCAACCTGGACTTTCCATTGTTTGACACTCACACTTTGTCACATACAGAATCTTCTGAATAGCAGATGGAAGTGAACAGGTAGATTAGATTAGATTAGTACTTGTTCCATAAATCATGAATACGACACTTTGTAATGATGTGGAACGTGTCATTGATGATATTTTGGTTCTGCACTAAAATCTCTTATGAGATGAGTGGGGTTAGAAGTGACAAGACAATAAAAAATTTCAGAAGAATTAAAATCTCATGTGTACATATGTGAGCTATAGTGTGTTATTCAATTGTGCAATGCCTGCTGAAGGCTAACATCCAAAATTATATGATTATTTTTGAGGAATACCAAAAAGTCAGTCAGTAATAAGTGTTCAAGAAAAGAAACAAATAATAATATTTTGAACTTCACTTTTATTAAATCTGAAAAAAAGTGCTTTGATCATAAACATTCTGTGTCACAGAATAATTATTATTAGAGTTAGGTTAATCTAAGTCTAATAATAATTGTTCCATGACACAGAATTCCACATTAAAAGACATTGTATCATATGTTTTTTTATGATCTTAATATTTAATGATCTGAGCTTCTTCTCATGAACATTATGGAAGTTGCAATATAAAAGCTATTTTCTGAATAATAAATGGAAGTTAATTCAGCATGAATGTGAAAAAGAATATGAATTGTAATGTACTGCTGCTGCATGTATATCAAGAATATAGCTGCAAAAGAAAGAAAATTATGTTTCATCCTTCTCATTAAGCAATTCTGAGAAGAAAAGTTCATTGTTTCAATATCTACATGACACAGCGAAGAAAGAAGAGATAACAAATCATGACTATTAAAGATGTTGGAAGAGTTTTCCTCTTGCATGGAATAAAACCACTGCAGAAGGACTTGAAACTTTGCAAACCTTTAATGAAATGTGCAGATTCCAAAAGTGGATACAGGAATCAATTGCAATGAACTTTTTGAGGTCAGTCACTGTTACTATACAAATTACAATATTCTCTCTCTCTCTCTCTCTCTCTATCTATCTATCTTGCTTGCTTGCTCTCTATTTATGAAAGCTGGTGGTTGCATGGAATTAAATGCATTCATTCTCTGCCTCAGAGCAGGTGACATGTTGCATAATCATTACCTCCAAGAACATCTTCTCTTCTATGAAAAGCAGACATCCTATGCTTTAAAATGGATGGTTTTGGAAGCACTTATCACACAAACGTGGAGCAGTGCATTGAATACTTGATTCATGAACAAATAAACCACATCTTCACACATAGTGATTTATGTCATTTAGCTGTCTTAGCCAGCATTCTTAACATTCCACAGCCTGTTGAGGTGTTTAAGTGTCCCTGCTAGTCCCTCCAATACTTTATGTACGTAGGAAGGTGACAATTTCCCTGTTACATCATTGATAATAACGGAAATGTTCTTTACCCAAGGAAATGACCTATTAGTGCCTGTAGTTTCCTTAGTATTCGCAAACTTCTCAGGTGGACTTTGTTTTTGGATGTTAACACTGTCCAATGGATCATCCAAATCATTGGGACTGTTTATAGCTTATGTAGGATTCATTTGTGTCCCAGAAGTAGCTAGGTAAACAAGGGTCTACCCAGACAAATCTCCACCTCCCTCATTTGTATAAGTGGGATGCAGCATATGCCCTAGAGTTTGTCTGATAACAGCTATTTGTGCACAACTGCAGTGTGGCTGTGGCTTTGCATCTTAAAGTAGCACACAGTGTTAATGTATGTTAGGATTCACTTGAAAGTAGATAAAGCCATTTTTAATATACATGGGCAACTTTGATATGTTGTCTCCCATAGTGAAAGTTGCTGACTTGTCAAGTTTGTCATTTATTCTCTTCACAATGTTTTTTTACTTTCTGGCATCTTCATCTTACTATTGATAGTAGAGTTCTATTGTGTCGATGTTCATGCCGTGCCAGCAGCTTATAATGTCTTTCAAGTAATTTAAGGTTGTGTGCAGCTCACTATCTATGGCATTTTATCCAAGCAATTTGGCATTTAACACTTTGATTATTTATGTGATTTAGCTGTCTTAGCCAGCATTCTTAACATTCCACAGCCTGTTGAGGTGTTTAAGTGTCCCTGCAAGTCCCTCCAATACTTTATGTACGTAGGAAGGTGACAATTTCCCTGTTACATCATTGATAATAACGGAAATGTTCTTTACCCAAGGAAATGACCTATTAGTGCCTGTAGTTTCCTTAGTATTCGCAAACTTCTCAGGTGGACTTTGTTTTTGGATGTTAACACTGTCCAATGGATCATCCAAATCATTGGGACTGTTTATAGCTTATGTAGGATTCATTTGTGTCCCAGAAGTAGCTAGGTAAACAAGGGTCTACCCAGACAAATCTCCACCTCCCTCATTTTTATAAGTGGGATGCAGTATATGCCCTAGAGTTTGTCTGTTAACAGCTATTTTTGCCTCAAAACTAGCTACCCCAACATCACATAGCACCCCTTACAGTAGAATGACTTCCATAAAGATTTGCATCATTCTCAGGATCTGGGTGATTAAGCCCAGATTCCTGCTCTCTGCAATACATGACCTTCCATCACTGTGGCACATGGTGGTCACTGAAGCTTGCACAGATCGTACAGTTACAGAGGGCTAGTGATTCTCACCAGTTCTCAGCTTGGAAACTTCAAGTTTACCAAGTTCAAACTCAGTCAGTGGAGATCAGAACCCCTGAGGTGTCCGCTACTTGGCATGATGCAGGATAGACAAATAGGGCTTATAAAATACCAGATATGACAAGCATTATTCCTCAGGTAGATCAAGTTTTTTATATTCCCTCAAAACATACAACACTGTACCACATTTTTTATGGGTAACCAAGGTAAGAACATAATAAATATCTTCAGAAATTTGTGGCTGGCCAAGAGGATTTCTACTAATGTAACCCCATATTTTATACTGGACAAAAATATTCAATAGAGTTCAAAATCGTCTGCGCTTTGTGAAAGCAATATAAGAAGACTTTCCTACTGGCTTGCTAGGCCTAACACAAGAAAGGATTTTCTGTTGGGGTTGTCTCCCTTAGCCTTTGGAGTTTCTCCTCCATTACAAGGCAATGCTTCCCTTCTCATTTAATCCCCAGAAAGGAGGGTTGCCTCATCTGCCAGCTATGCCATTCCGAAGTCTTTCTTCTCCGCCGTTGCTGTCATTAAAGTCTTCACCCATAACCCTGGGCATGGGTTCCGTGTTATACCCCACGGGATTGAGCTCCTGCCTGAACTCAGCCATCATATTACTTCAGTCTACTGAAGTGTAGGATGCACACCCCAGCAACGTGGACACGCCAGACACGAATTACCCCAGTGGAGGCATAGGGAAGGGAACCCTACCTCCCTGGAGCCGGGGTAATGATTGTGTGTGGTGCTCTTAACATTCATGTACCATCTTATTATCTTTTTTTCAATTTCTTCTCTCATACTTTCTTGTTAAGGCCCTTTCTGATTTCTATGTGGCTTAGTCTGTCCATTCTTGTTTTTTCCTTAACTGCTCTGAGAAATTTCATTTCCCCCGCTTGCAGTTTGCTTGGTCCCTTTCTGTCATTTTCCATGTTTCTCATCCATAGGTGACAATAGGGAAGTAATATTGTCACCTATGGAGGAGAAACATGGACAATGACAGAAAGGGACTGGAGCAGACTGCAAGCAGGGGAAATGAAATTTCTCAGAGCAGTTAAAGGAAAAACAAGAATGGACAGAGTAAGGAACATAGGTATCAGAAAGTACCTTAAACAAGAAAGTATGTGAGAAGAAATTGAAAAAAAGAGATTAAGATGATACGGGCTTGTTAACGGGATGTGCGGGCAGAGACTCCCCAAAATTATGGAAGAACTAAAGATGGATGGAAAAAGACCTAGAGGGTGCCCAAGAACACGGTGCAAAATGGGAGTGAGAATATCTGTGGAAAGGAGAGGTGTGACCTGGCAACAAGTGGAAGAAGAAAAGCGGTGTGAGGACCGTGCCAAATGGAGAGGACTCGTCAGCAGCCAGACCCATCAGTAGCTGGAGCGGGATCCGGATATAGATAGATAGAGTTTAAAATAACATCAGGTATGCTGAAGCAAGACTACTAATGTTCTCAATGTTCACAAAGAATTTTATGAGATATAAAAACCAATACACTCAGATTGTCTGTTCATGATATTGTTGTACACAGGAAATTATTTAGCTTAATGATTTATTTATTTATTCATGAAGATGGTCTGAGAATTTCTCAGCCTGATAGTGAAAATGATAGTTTATGACTTCAAAGAGTTTCATTTTCGACATAATCTCATCTAACATCAACACATTTCATCCTGTGGTGTTCCAATGCCATTATCACCTCTCTGTAGTGTTCCTCTGGAAGTGCTGCAAAGTATCCATCTACAGCCACAGTGGCTTCTTGACTGGGAAAAAAGCACTGACCATTGAGGAATTTCTTTAGTTATGAGAACAGATGGAAGACCAAGGGAGCAAAATCTAGGGAATAGGATGGATGTTCCAGCACTTCACAGTGCAAATTCTTCGATTTCCCCATTGCCAAGACACTTTTGTGCAATTTCCTAATAGAAAATTTTTTTTTCTTTAAGCTGGGTTTGTTTTCATGAAAGCTTGCATATGCTTTCATTAGAAGTTGAAATTAGTGTTCTCCAATTATGGATTTACCATTTTCAAGATACTCAATCAACAAAATTCCTTTCGCATCCTGAAACCCTGATGCCACGACCTTTCCTGCCGATGGCCCCTTCCTTGACTTCTTTAGAGGTGAAGAATGGGCTTCTATCCACTGCATGAACTACTGTTTGGATTCCATGCTTCATCCACTGTCATGTATTGATGCAAAAAGTCACTTAGGTACATTTATGGTCTGCTGTGAGCACAAGCGGCACCCATCTTGCGCAAAACTTTCCCAAATTCAATTCCTGGTGTGAGATGTGACAAACATGTATCTTTGATATCCCTAGAGCATTTTCAGTTTCATGCATCTTTAAATGCTGATCTTCTAAAATCATATCATTTCTAGTGAGCTTTCTCTTTTTGGATGTTCTTTATGTGGATCATCTTGGACTCTTTCATGGCCACATTTAAACTTGGCTGCCCATTTCTTCATGGTGTAAATCAAAGGTGAAGAGCTGACACACACATTTACAAGCTATAAATGAATTTCAGGCAGTGTTAAATCTTCTTTTACAAAGAATTTCATTACTGCACGATACTTGATATTTTTCTATTTTCAACATCACGCACACCACAACTGTTGAAAACTACTGCCTACAGTCAACAACTGCCTGGAATGGCTTACAGTTTTATGTGGTGGCTACTAAAATGTGTACCAACAAAAGCTTTCAATGATCTCATCTGCCATTATTGTCACGAATTTGCTGTCATAGGTCATGTGGTATTTTCATGTGTAATTGGCTGAGTTACATGATGGAGACATCATGAAGTCTTGGAATTTCCTTGTGTTACCAGAGATTATGTTGATGTCTGTGGTGTAGGAACATTAATACTGATGTTGATTTTGTTGTTATTTCTCTGTAGCTCTTCAGGATTGAGTAATCTTTTTCATGCCCCACTATGGATACAGCTACACCCCCTGTTAAAGTTGTTGACCATTCTAGTTTCTGTGGCTTATTTGACAACACAGTCTCAGAAGGTAAAGGCATGGTTTAAGATTTTTGTTTCGTTAGCCATAATTATATGTTTGTTTTTGAGGTTGTGTTCAGTAACATCAGATTTGCCAAAAAGAATGAACAAGTTAATGAATTCCACTTCTTTGAAATTGCATTACTATTTGAGAGATTAATTGGTTGTGACCCAGTAATATGTCTTTTCAGCTATAATCTTAACTGGAGTTTTGGATCTCAGATTGCTTGTGCAGTGAACAAACACTACAGTCCCTCAGTACTGGCCTTCAGAGACACTGAATAGTCATGACTGTAGGTTAAAAAATGGAGAAAAGCCCAGTACCAAACTGTATGGAACTCCATACTTTGATTCCCTACTCAGAGTCACTGTTTTATGTACATATGTTTTTGTCTGTGAAACTGGGATGCCTTTAAAATCATAACTTATAGTCTCTGAAATACTTTACTGTGAGATAAAGTATAGTTTAAACAGAGTTTGAAAGACTTTTTGGTAGGCAATTCCTTCTACTCTATAGATGAAAATCTTAACAGGAACTGTTAGACCAGTTTAAGTAAAAATATCTGTTAGATTTCAGTTACGACAGCACTTAGTCACAACAATCAAGATTAATTATTTTGTGTACTTTATTAAAAGTGCATAACCGTGTTTCATTCTGACAGTGTATCAATTCTGTAGATATTAGCAGTTCCAGTTTTCTGTAATGTAATCACCTATTTTGACCATCTCCTGACAAATGATCAGGGTAGTGAGTATTATATTCAAATGTTTTATGTTTTTTGTGTTATACTTTCTGACCTTTTCCACACCCAAGAGAATCATCTCTTTTTTTTTGGGGTCCACAGGATAAAAACTGAATGTAATCTAATCTAATTTGGCCCTGCATCTCTATGTCGGCAGGTTCATCTGGGAATACTGATGCTCATTTGACATGTGGAAGTCTCTAACAATGATGGGCTAAACACCAGCAGTCACATTTAAGTCTGTTTGGGGTTGTGTCCAATGGGTGTGCCTCTTTACTGTCAAAAACAAAATAATTGAATAATAAGGAAAATTGTACCATGTAACACGTAAGAACATTATTTGGTTATGGTGGGCAAAACAACACTCCACATAAAACAACTTCAGTAGTACACAAGTTAGCTCACTCTAATACTGATGCAAACTTTGTACAAAAACAGAGTATTGGGTAAATGAAAGCTTATGGACAGCAGTACATATTGAAAGTCTTGAATAACTCCTCTAGGTGAAAATTTGACACATTAAATCTGCACAATGAAACTGTCATCTCAGACTATTGACACTTTCTTTTAATGACTCATAACCTTGTCAACAAAAAAAGTAGAGCTGACATGAACTACATTTCTAAATATTATTGAGGAATCAGCAAAAAAGAAAAGAAAAAGACAAGAATGGTATATAGAAGCAATGAAGAAATTCTAACACATATAATGCCAAAAGAGAAACCTACCTATCTCCTGGACCCAGTCAAGTGCATACATTTTCAATAGCTGAAACATAAATGTAAGATTAAAATGGTAAAAATCAAGATCAACTTATCACAACAGACATCTATGAGTTGTCCAGTCCAGAAAACTGTGAAATTTTTATGTGGAAGTGAAGGAGGTCCATGGAGCCATCTGCATTTCATAGTCCCCCTGAGAGACAAAGATAAAATAACTGATCTCACTGACAGCAAAACATCATGAGGAACTGGAAAGAACACTTTGAGTCATTATTCCTCTGCTGCAGAGAACTTCCTTCAATATGTATACAACATCCTTCGAAACTATGGATGGTTGCACCACTACCATTCACAGAGTTTGTAATTGTACTAGCTTGGCTGATGATGGTCAACACAGTTCCTCCATCCTCAGTAACGCTAAAATATTAATGTCTCACTAACTGAAACTGGTTGAGTAAGTAATGAAAATGTTATGCACCAGTTGTCCAACATGTTATATATTGATCAAAACATGTTTTATGACTATGTTATCCCATTATCAAGTGCTTAAAGCTTCTATGAGGGGGGACCCAAAAGAAACCGGATTGTTGTCATAAAAAATTTATTGATGAACCTTTTTACAAAATTACTTCAGTCACCTTCAAAATACTCTCCATTACATGCGATGCACTTGTCAAGTCTCTTTTCCCACTGTTGAAAGCATGTTTGCAACTTTTCAAGTTTGATATTGTCCAGTGCCCTTTGCGAAGCTGTTTTTACGGCCTCCACATCGTCATAACGCTCCCCTTTTAGTGTTTTTTTTGATTTGTGGAAACAGGAAAAAGTTGCATGGGGCTAGGTCCAGCGAATATGGAGTGTGGGGAGCAACAGACCACCTCTGAGATGCCAAATAGTGGGTCACTCGTAAGGCCATGTGTGCTGGAGCGTTGTCATGATGCAGAAACCAGTCACCTGATCACCAAAGTTCCGGGCGTTTCCTCCTCACATCCTCTTGCAGATGCTGTAAAACATCCAAGTAAAAGTGCTGGTTAACAGTCTGGCCAGGGGGTACGAATTCCCGATGCTCAATGCCACTAACATAAAAAAAGACAAAGATCATCGTCTTCACATTTGACCTCACTTGCCTTGCTTTTTTTGGTCTGGGAGAGTTGGGAATACTCCACTGGCTTGACGCTTGCTTGGTTTCTGGGTCATACCCGCAACACCAACTCTCATCCCCTGTAATGACTTTGTTCAAGAAGTTTGGATCACATGCAGTCTCTGTTTTCAAGTCCTGACACACATTCATGCGGATGGTTTTTTGCTCCTGTGTGAGAGGCCGTGGAACAAATTTAGCAGCAACACGTCTCATGTGCAAATCCTCACTCAAAATTTGCTGGCACGAGCTCCAACTGATTCCTGTCCCTGCTGAAATTTGGTTGATTGTTTGGCGACAATCTTCGTTGATCTTTTGGCGGACCTTTTCAATGTTCTCCTCATTTCGCGATGTTGAAGTGTGTCCAGAATGAGCTTGGTCTTCAACACACATCTCACCATGTTTAAAGCACCAAACCACTCGAAAACCTGTGTATGGCTCATAGCGTCCTCCTGGAAAGCTTCCTGAAGCATTTGGTGTGTCTCCATTGCAGTTTTTTTAAGCAGGAAACAAAATTTCACACACACTCTTTGTTTTTTTAAAGTTGCCATAAAGACTTTGCAGAGGTAACCCCCAACAGTCAGAGAAACACAATACCACACTTGTATGTTCAGCTCTACACTGACGCTGTCTGCGCAGCTGTTTCATGAAGGTCTCTACTAACACCATCTAGCATGAGAACCATGCACTACGTCTACAAGTGGCAGCGCCCTCGGAGTCCGGTTTCTTTTGGGTCCCACCTCATATGCCACTTACCACTATCAGAAGTAAAAAGCCAGCAGTAAACATGCATTGTCAAGCATAAAACTCTTCCCTGAACATCTCATGTTGATGTGTCATAAAGGCCTTTAGTTTACAATTGAGCCTTGTGACAGTGTGTTGCACCAATGTGCGATGTTGAGTCATGAGCCATGAGGCAAGGCGTTGGGAACAGGGTAGGACTAGGGACAGAAAGGGTATTGTGTAGGCTTTGTGGGTGGTGGAATACCATTGTGGGAAGTTACGTGCAAGGAAGCCAGCATATTTGTATGCAAAGAAGACAATTAGTAGAAAACAGACCAAGGAAGAACACAAGACAAACAGAGTGAGGATATTATCTGAGGTACGTGGTTCATCAGAAATGTCTAAAAATAGTAGTAATAACCAAAATAAAACCAACTTTCTCTCATTTCATATAATGTACCATAATGTTCAATCCCTGGTTTTCTCCTAGGCAGTTAATTCTGCAGATCTCATCATAAACAAGGTGGAAGAGCTATCTTTGCAAAGCAGAATCTAAGGTGCAAAGAAATCCAAATACATTCTGCTTTGATAAAGGAGAAGGTATTTGAAATGGCAGCTGTTGAACTTACTGACATCCATCTTACCATTGTAACCGAATACAGAGCAGCTGATGGTGATTTTGAGAAATTCCTGGGTAAATCTGAAATATTATTAAATAGTGTAGATCCAACAAAAAACAAATTCATTTGTGGAGACCTTAACAATGATTTTTTGAAACCCTCAAACTGCAGGGATGAATTACTGGACATGGCAAAGAGTTTCAATTTAATCTCCATTGTAAGTGCAGTAATAAGAATCTCTAACCATTGTAAAACAGCACTAGACCAAATTTTCATTCAAGAAATCCACTTACCATATAATAATAAGTTAGTATCTAAGGGCTATAATGATCATGAGGTTCTGTTGCTACCATTGGAGTAATGTATAGTGAAAATATCATCCATAAAATGATTGAGTGCAGGGATCTCAGTGATGGTATTAAGCCAGGAAACATGGGATGAAAGTTCAACAAAACACATGTACGTAGGATAACTTTCATGGAACATATCAATACTATTCTGAGATAGCCTTCCACATAAGCAATGCAAATTAAAGCTAGTAGAAACATAAGCTGGATCATTAGAGGTATAAAAATCTTCAGTGCAAAGAAAAGATCTCTGCATTCATACAAAAAACAAAATACTTTATCATTAGAGATGCAAAATTATATCAAAAAGTACAGTAGAATCTACAACAAAGTAATTAAAGATGCAAAGAACATATCTACAGATCAAGAAACAACACATGGGTCACTGGAACATCATCCATTCTGAAACAGGCACCAAGCTAGTGGCAAGAGTATTAGCCTATTTCTGGAAAATGGACAAGTATCTAATGCCACTGAAATAGCTAATACCTTCAATGAGGACTTAAGTCAAATAGCAAATGATCTCATCCAAAGCAACTTTCAAACTCTTGGTATGCACCACACTGAAAACTGCAAACCCCCCACTGGGTTTGTGTTTCTCAGACAGGTCACAATCAGTGAGCTCATACTGGAAATTAGATCATTAAAGAAACCTCCATGTGGTTTTGATGATATTCCAGACTGTTGTAAACAGGATATTTTATTGTAGGATTCAATGCTTCTCCTCCAGTGGTACATTTCCAAATCTCCTTAAAATTGTGAAGGTAACCGCCTTGGCACAAAAAGAGAGCCACAGGCAATGTTAACAATTACAGGCCTATAGCTGTGGCTTCTCAAAGACCTTTGGGAAGCTTTTTTATAATAGATTGCTAGAGTTTATTGACAAAAACTCCTTGCTGTCAAATCATCAGCATGGTTTCAGGAAATCAAGATCCACAGCCACAGCAGTCTAAGAATTCCTGCATGCTATAGGTGAAAAGGAAACAGCTACTGGAAGCTTCTTGGACCTGTTCAAAACATTCGATATTATGGATCACACTATTCTATTACATAAACTGGAAAGAAAGGAAACTATAGATATTCCAAATGAGTGGGTTAGGCCCTATCACATTAATTACCAGCAAAAAGTTGTTCTTAAACAGGATAAAATCACTGGAAATATTATAAGAACAACAACAGACACATCAGAAGAAGCTAAATGAAATATGATGTGCCACAAGGATCAACATTAGGTCTTTCCTCTACCTTTTGCATATAAATGACCTGAATGAAACTGTCCATGCCAAACAGAAAACTTTATTTGCTGAGGATACCAGTATTTTGATTACTGGTTACACCAAATGACTATCAAACATCTACAGACATATCATTACTGAAACCAACACATTGATTTGAAAGAAATAAACTCATCATAACAACCCCCCCCCCCCCCCCCCCCCCCCCCATGAACCATGGACCTTGCCGTTGGTGGGGAGGCTTGCGTGCCTCAGCGATACAGTAGGTGCAACCACAACGGAGGGGTATCTGTTGAGAGGCCAGACAAACATGTGGTTCCTGAAGAGGGGCAGCAGCCTTTTCTGTAGTTGCAGGGGCAAACAGTCTGGATGATTGGCTGATTTGGCCTTGTAACACTAACCAAAATGGCCTTGCTGTGCTGGTACTGCGAACGGTTGAAAGCAAGGGGAAACTACAGCCGTAATTTTTCCCGAGGGCATGCAGCTTTACTGTATGGTTAAATGATGATAGCTTCCTCTTGGGTAAAATATTCTGGAGGTAAAATAGTCCCCCATTTGGATCTCTGGGCGGGGACTACCCAAGAGGACTTCGTTATCAGGAGAAAGAAAACTGGTGTTCTACGGATCGGAGTGTGGAATGTCAGATCCCTTAATCGGGCAGGTAGGCTAGAAAAAGGGACATGGATAGGTTAAAGTTAGATATAGTGGGAATTAGAGAAGTTCGGTGGCGGGAGGAACAAGACTTTTGGTCAGGTGAATACAGGGTTATAAATACAAAATCAAATAGGGGTAATGCAGGAGTTGGTTTAATAATGAATAAAAAAAATAGGAGTGTGGGTAAGCTACTACAAACAGCATAGTGAACGCATTATTGTGGCCAAGATAGACACAAAGCCCAAGCCTACTACAGTAGTACAAGTTTATAGGCCAACTAGCTCTGCCGATGATGAAGAAATGTATGATGAAATAAAAGAAATTATTCAGATAGTGAAGGGAGACAAAAATTTAATAGTCATGGGTGACTGGAATTCGGTAGTAGGAAAAGGGAGAGAAGGAAACGTAGTAGGTGAATATGGATTGGGGGTAAGAAATGAAAGAGGAAGCCGCCTGGTAGAATTTTGCACAGAGCACAACTTAATCATAGCTAACACTTCGTTCACGAATCATAAAAGAAGGTTGTATACATGGAAGAAGCCTGGAGATACTGACAGGTTTCAGATAGATTGTATAATGGTAAGACAGAGGTTTAGGAACCAGGTTTTAAATTGTAAGACGTTTCCAGGGGCAGATGTGGACTCTGACCACACTCTATTAGTTATGAACTGTAGATTAAAACTGAAGAAACTGCAAAAAGGTGTGAATTTAAGGAGATGGGACCTGGATAAACTGAAAGAACCAGAAGTTGTAGAGAGTTTCAGGGAGAGCATAAGGGAACAATTGACAGGAATGGGGGAAATAAATACAGTGGAAGAAGAGTGGGTAGCTCTGAGGGATGAAGTAGTGAAGGCAGCAGAGGATCAAGTAGGTAGAAAGACGAGGGCTAGTAGAAATCCTTGGGTAACAGAAGAAATATTGAATTTAATTGATGAAAGGAGAAAATATAAAAATGCAGTAAATGAAGCAGGCAAAAAGGAATACAAACATCTCAAAAATGAGATCGACAGGAAGTGCAAAATGGCTAAGCAGGGATGACTACAGGACAAATGTAAGGATGTAGAAGGTGATCTCACTGGGGGTAAGATAGAGGCTGCCTACAAGAAAATTAAAGAGACCTTTGGAGAGAAGAGAACCACTTGTATGAATATCAAGAGCTCAGATGGAAACCCAGTTCTAAGCAAAGAAGGGAAAGCAGAAAGGTCGAAGGAGTATATAGAGGGTCTATACAAGGGTGATTTACTTGAGGACAATATTACGGAAATGGAAGAGGATGTAGATGAAGATGAAATGGGAGATATGATTGTGCGTGAAGAGTTTAACAGGGCACTGAAAGACCTGAGTCGAAACAAGGCCCCGGGAGTAGACAACATTCCCTTAGAACTACTGACAACCTTGGGAGAGTCAGTCCTGACAAAACTCTACCGTCTGGTGAGCAAGATGTATGAGACAGGTGAAATTCCCTCGGACTTCAAGAAGAATGTAATAATTCCAATCCCAAAGAAAGCAGGTGTTGCCAGATGTGAAAATTACCAAACTATGAGTTTAATAAGTCACTGCTGCAAAATACTAATGCGAATTCTTTACAGATGAATGGAAACACTAGTAGAAGCCGACCTCAGGGAAAATCAGTTTCGATTCCGTAAAATATTGGAACACGTGAGGTAATAGTGACCCTACGACTTACCTTAGAAGCTAGATTAAGGAAAGGCAAACCTACGTTTCTAGCTTTTGTAGACTTAGAGAAAGCTTTTGACAATGTTGACTGGAATACTCTCTTTCAAATTCTGAAGGTGGCAGGGGTAAAATACAGGGAGCAAAAGGCTATTTGCAATTTGTACAAAAACCAAATGGCAGTTATAAGAGTCGAGGGACATGAAAGAGAAGCAGTGGTTGGGAAGGGAGTGAGACAGGGTTGTAGCCTCTCCCTGATGTTATTCAATCTGTATGCTGAGCAAGCAGTGAAGGAATCAAAAGAAAAATTCAGAGTAGGAATTAAAATCCAGGAAGAAGAAATAAAAACTTTGAGGTTCGCCGATGACATTGTAATTCTGTCAGAGACAGCAAAGGACTTGGAAGAGCAGTTGAACGGAATGGATAGTGTCTTGAAGGGAGGATATAAGATGGACATCAACAAAAGCAAAATGAGGATAATGGAATGTAGTCGAACTAAGTCTGGTGGTGCTGAGGGAATTAGATTAGGAAATGAGACACTTAAAGTAGTAAAGGAGTTTTGCTGTTTGGGGAGCAAAATAACTGATGATGGTCGAAGTAGAGAGGATATAAAATGTAGACTTGCAATGGCAAGGAAAGCCTTTCTCAAGAAGAGAAATTTGCTAACATCGAGTATAGATTTAATTGTCAGGAAGTCTTTTCTGAAAGTATTTGTATGGAGTGTGGCCATGTATGGAAGTGAGACATGGACAATAAATAGTTTAGACAAGAAGAGAATAGAAGCTTTCAAAATGTGGTGCTACAGAAGTATGCTGAAGATTAAATGGGTAGATCACATAACTAATGAGGAGGTATTGAATGGGATTGGGGAGAAGAGAAGTTTGTGGCACAACTTGACTAGAAGAAGGGATCGGTTGGTAGGACATGTTCTGAGGCATCAAGGGATCACCAACTTAGTATTGGAGGGCAGCGTGATTGGTAAAAATCGTAGAGGGAGACCAAGAGATGAATACACTAAGTAGAGTCAGAAAGATGTAGGTTGCAGTAGGTACTGGGAAATGTAAAAGCTTTCACAGGATAGGGTAGCATGGAGAGTTGCATCAAACCAGTCTCAGGACTGAAGACCACAACAACAACAACAACAACAACAACCACCAAAAAGAAAAAAAGATAGCCATGAACTCTCATATATCCCACCTTAAGCAACAAAATGACCCCTCACTGAAAATAAACAACAAAAATTTAAAATTGGTTGATGTGAAATTCCTAGGAAGATATTAAAGTTCTTACAGCTAAACTGCCATCACTCTCTCTCATGCTACAGACATTTAACACAAGCTGTAACAGAGAAATGGTAATACCAGAATATGACACACAATTCTAGTCAGCAATCAGATATGGAATAATATTCTTGGGGGAATGCACCTTGTAGTCAGTATTCAAAACCAAAAAATGAGCTACCAGAATCTTAGGCAACATAAAGATACAAGATATGTGTCGCTCTCTTTTCCCAATCCCTTAAAGGTACTGAACATTACATGCCTATAAGCATCTAAAATGATAGTCTTTACAAGAGAATTTTTAAGGAACCTCCAATGCATATCAGCAAAACAGCTGTATGCGCAATCATGGAACAAGAAACTGCAATAACATTCATGTTTCCTCTGCCAGTACATTAACCTATCAGAAAAGTGTTCTTCATAGAGGTACAATTATATAATCACCTTCCTATCAACATCAAATTATTAAAGGAAAAAAGCTCGTAGATAGAGAGAGAAAAAAAGCAAGCTTAAGTCATTTCTGATGAATCACAGCTTCCACACACTAAAGATGAATGTTTGAAAATTACACTAATTGTATCAATACTATGAAAAGGATGGTTGCTACTTTCTGTATAGGGGAGATGCTGAGTCAGAGAAAGGCACAACAAAAAGCCTGTTGGAAAGTTAGCTTTTGGCCAACAAGGCCTTTGTCAAAAGTACACAAAACACACACACACACACACACAACACACACCCACACACACACGCACAAAAATGCAACTCACACACATGGGCAGTCTCCGGCAGCTAGAGTCAGACTGTCAACGTTAATTGTATGTATGATATTGTATTAACAAAGTCCTTTGCATTTATGTTGAACTTGTAATAAATTCTAATTTGCATTTACATCTAATTCTACATCTACATGGATGCTCTGCAAATTACACATACCAGGTGTACTGGTATGAAAAGAGTGTTAATATACAAATGTGTCAATAGGGAACATTTGTTGTGAATAAGCCTTAATTTTTTTGTTTGGTTGGTATGATATCTGTTAAAGATATTTAGTATACATCAAGTCATGGAACAAACAACATCATATGTTTTCATTGTGTTAAAAATGTCGAATTTTGTACCAGAAAGTGATGATTTGTGCAAAGCATTAATTTTTTATTTTCATTTGAAAAAAAGTGCTGCAGAGTTGCATCGAATGCTTGTCGAGGCATATGGTGATCATGCTCTATCAGAAGCAATATGCAAAAGATGGTTTCAATGGTTCAGAAATAATGATTTTGATGTAAGAAATGAGGAACGTGGAAGACCAACAAAAACGTTCGAAGACGCCGAATTGCAAGCAATATTGGATGAAGATGATACTTTGAGTCAGAAGCAAATGGCAGCAATGCTAAATGTTGCATAACAAACAATTCCTGGCCGTTTGAAATCTATGGGAAAGATCCAAAAGTGTGGAAAATGGGTGCCACATGAATTGAATGAAAGACAGATGTGTTGTTGTTGTGGTCTTCAGTCCTGAGACTGGTTTGATGCAGCTCTCCATGCTACTCTATCCTGTGCAAGCTTTTTCATCTCCCAGTACCTACTGTAACCTACATCCTTCTGAATCTGCTTAGTGTATTCATCTCTTGGTCTCCCTCTACGATTTTTACCCTCCACGCTGCCCTCCAGTACTAAATTGGTGATCCCTTGATGCCTCAGAACATGTCCTACCAACCGATCCCTTCTTCTGGTCAAGTTGTGCCACAAACTTCTCTTCTCCCCAATCCTATTCAATACTTCCTCATTAGTTATGTGATCTACCCATCTAATCTTCAGCATTCTTCTGTAGCACCACATTTTGAAAGCTTCTATTCTCTTCTTGTCCAAACTATTTATCGTCCATGTTTCACGTCCATACATGGCTACACTCCATACGAATACTTTCAGAAATGACTTCCTGACACTTAAATCAATACTGGATGTTAACAAATTTCTCTTCTTCAGAAACGCTTTCCTTGCCATTGCCAGCCTACATTTTATATCCTCTCTACTTCGACCATCATCAGTTATTTTGCTCCCCAAATAGCAAAACTCCTTTACTACTTTAAGTGCCTCATTTCCTAATCTAATTCCCTCAGCATCACCCGACTTAATTAGACTACATTCCATTATCCTTGTTTTGCTTTTGTTGATGTTCATCTTATATCCTCCTTTCAGGACACTGTCCATTCCATTCAACTGCTCTTCCAAGTCCTTTGCTGTCTCTGACAGAATTACAATGGCATCGGCGAACCTCAAAGTTTTTATTTCTTCTCCATGAATTTTAATACCTACTCCGAATTTTTCTTTTGTTTCCTTTACTGCTTGCTCAATATACAGATTGAACAACATCGGGGAGAGGCTACAACCCTGTCTTACTCCCTTCCCAACCACTGCTTCCCTTTCATGTCCCTCGACTCCTATAACTGCCATCTGGTTTCTGTACAAATTGTAAATAGCCTTTCGCTCCCTGTATTTTACCCCTGCCACCTTTAGAATTTGAAAGAGAGTATTCCAGTCAACATTGTCAAAAGCTTTCTCTAAGTCTACAAATGCTAGAAACGTAGGTTTGCCTTTCCTTAATCTTTCTTCTAAGATAAGTCGTAAGGTCAGTATTGCCTCACGTGTTCCAGTGTTTCTACGGAATCCAAACTGATCTTCCCCGAGGTTGGCTTCTACTAGTTTTTCCATTCGTCTGTAAAGAATTCGTGTTAGTATTTTGCAGCTGTGACTTATTAAGCTGATAGTTCGGTAATTTTCACATCTGTCAACACCTGCTTTCTTTGGGATTGGAATTATTATATTCTTCTTGAAGTCTGAGGGTATTTCTCCTGTTTCATACATCTTGCTCACCAGATGGTAGAGTTTTGTCAGGACTGGCTCTCTCACGGCCGTCAGTAGTTCCAATGGAATATTGTCTACTCCGGGGGCCTTGTTTCGACTCAGGTCTTTCAGTGCTCTGTCAAACTCTTCACGCAGTATCATATCTCCCATTTCATCTTCATCTACATCCTCTTCCATTTCCATAATATTGTCCTCAAGTACATCGCCCTTGTATAGACCCTCTATATACTCCTTCCACCTTTCTGCTTTCCCTTCTTTGCTTAGAACTGGGTTTCCATCTGAGCTCTTGATATTCATACAAGTCGTTCTCTTATCTCCAAAGGTCTCTCTAATTTTCCTGTAGGCGGTATCTATCTTACCCCTAGTGAGATAGGCCTCTACATCCTTACATTTGTCCTCTAGCCATCCCTGCTTAGCCATTTTCCACTTCCTGTCGATCTCATTTTTGAGACGTTTGTATTCCTTTTTGCCTGTTTCACTTACTGCATTTTTATATTTTCTCCTTTCATCAATTAAATTCAATATTTCTTCTGTTACCCAAGGATTTCTACTAGCCCTCGTCTTTTTACCTACTTGATCCTCTGCTGCCTTCACTACTTCATCCCTCAAAGCTACCCATTCTTCTTCTACTGTATTTATTTCCCCCATTCCTGTCAATTGCTCCCTTATGCTCTCCCTGAATCTCTGTACAACCTCTGGTTCTTTTGGTTTATCCAGGTCCCATCTCCTTAAATTCCCACCTTTTTGCAGTTTCTTCAGTTTTAATCTACAGGTCATAACCAATAGCCCCCCAAGAACCATGGACCTTGCCGTTGGTGGGGAGGCTTGCGTGCCTCAGCGATACAGATAGCCGTACCGTAAGTGCAACCACAACGGAGGGGTATCTGTTGAGAGGCCAGACAAACGTGTGGTTCCTGAAGAGGGGCAGCAGCCTTTTCAGTAGTTGCAAGGGCAACAGTCTGGATGATTGACTGATCTGGCCTTGTAACAATAACCAAAACGGCCTTGCTGTGCTGGTACTGCGAACGGCTGAAAGCAAGGGGAAACTACAGCCGTAATTTTTCCCAAGGGCATGCAGCTTTACTGTATGATTACATGATGATGGCGTCCTCTTGGGTAAAATATTCTGGAGCTAAAATAGTCCCCCATTCGGATCTCCGGGCGGGGACTACTCAAGAGGATGTCGTTATCAGGAGAAAGAAAACTGGCATTCTACGGATCGGAGCGTGGAATGTCAGGTCCCTTAATCGGGCAGGTAGGTTAGAAAATTTAAAAAGGGAAATGGATAGGTTGAAGTTAGATATAGTGGGAATTAGTGAAGTTCGGTGGCAGGAGGAACAAGACTTCTGGTCAGGTGACTACAGGGTTATAAACACAAAATCAAATAGGGGTAATGCAGGAGTAGGTTTAATAATGAATAGGAAAATAGGAATGCGGGTAAGCTACTACAAACAGCATAGTGAACGCATTATTGTGGCCAAGATAGATACGACGCCCACACCTACTACAGTAATACAAGTTTATATGCCAACTAGCTCTGCAGATGACGAAGAAATTGAAGAAATGTATGATGAAATAAAAGAAATTATTCAAATTGTGAAGGGAGACAAAAATTTAATAGACATGGGTGACTGGAATTCGAGTGTAGGAAAAGGGAGAGAAGGAAACATAGTAGGTGAATATGGATTGGGGGACAGAAATGAAAGAGGAAGCCGCCTGGTAGAATTTTGCACAGAGCACAACATAATCATAACTAACACTTGGTTTAAGAATCATGAAAGAAGGTTGTATACATGGAAGAACCCTGGAGATACTAAAAGGTATCAGATAGATTATATAATGGTAAGACAGAGATTTAGGAACCAGGTTTTAAATTGTAAGACATTTCCAGGGGCAGATGTGGACTCTGACCACAATCTATTGGTTATGACCTGTAGATTAAAACTGAAGAAACTGCAAAAAGGTGGGAATTTAAGGAGATGGGACCTGGATAAACCAAAAGAACCAGAGGTTGTACAGAGATTCAGGGAGAGCATAAGGGAGCAATTGACAGGAATGGGGGAAATAAATACAGTAGAAGAAGAATGGGTAGCTTTGAGGGATGAAGTAGTGAAGGCAGCAGAGGATCAAGTAGGTAAAAAGATGAGGGCTAGTAGAAATCCTTGGGTAACAGAAGAAATATTGAATTTAATTGATGAAAGGAGAAAATATAAAAATGCAGTAAATGAAGCAGGCAAAAAGGAATACAAACGTCTCAAAAATGAGATCGACAGGAAGTGCAAAATGGCTAAGCAGGGATGGCTAGAGGACAAATGTAAGGATGTAGAGGCCTATCTCACTAGGGGTAAGATAGATACCGCCTACAAGAAAATTAAAGAGACCTTTGGAGATAAGAGAACGACTTGTATGAATATCAAGAGCTCAGATGGAAACCCAGTTCTAAGCAAAGAAGGGAAAGCAGAAAGGTGGAAGGAGTATATAGAGGGTCTATACAAGGGCGATGTACTTGAGGACAATATTATGGAAATGGAAGAGGATGTAGATGAAGATGAAATGGGAGATATGATACTGCGTGAAGAGTTTGACAGAGCACTGAAAGACCTGAGTCGAAACAAGGCCCCCGGAGTAGACAATATTCCATTGGAACTACTGACGGCCGTGAGAGAGCCAGTCCTGACAAAACTCTACCATCTGGTGAGCAAGATGTATGAAACAGGCGAAATACCCTCAGACTTCAAGAAGAATATAATAATTCCAATCCCAAAGAAAGCAGGTATTGACAGATGTGAAAATTACCGAACTATCAGCTTAATAAGTCACAGCTGCAAAATACTAACACGAATTCTTTACAGACGAATGGAAAAACTAGTAGAAGCCAACCTCGGGGAAGATCAGTTTGGATTCCGTAGAAACACTGGAACACGTGAGGCAATACTGACCTTACGACTTATCTTAGAAGAAAGATTAAGGAAAGGCAAACCTACGTTTCTAGCATTTGTAGACTTAGAGAAAGCTTTTGACAATGTTGACTGGAATACTCTCTTTCAAATTCTAAAGGTGGCAGGGGTAAAATACAGGGAGCGAAAGGCTATTTACAATTTGTACAGAAACCAGATGGCAGTTATAGGAGTCGAGGGACATGAAAGGGAAGCAGTGGTTGGGAAGGGAGTAAGACAGGGTTGTAGCCTCTCCCCGATGTTGTTCAATCTGTATATTGAGCAAGCAGTAAAGGAAACAAAAGAAAAATTCGGAGTAGGTATTAAAATTCATGGAGAAGAAATAAAAACTTTGAGGTTCGCTGATGACATTGTAATTCTGTCAGAGACAGCAAAGGACTTGGAAGAGCAGTTGAATGGAATGGACAGTGTCTTGAAAGGAGGATATAAGATGAACATCAACAAAAGCAAAACAAGGATAATGGAACGTAGTCGAATTAAGTCAGGTGATGCTGAGGGAATTAGATTAGGAAATGAGGCACTTAAAGTAGTAAAGGAGTTTTGCTATTTGGGAAGCAAAATAACTGATGATGGTCGAAGTAGAGAGGATATAAAATGTAGGCTGGCAATGGAAAGGAAAGCGTTTCTGAAGAAGAGAAATTTGTTAACATCCAGTATTGATTTAAGTGTCAGGAAGTCATTTCTGAAAGTATTCATATGGAGTGTAGCAATGTATGGAAGTGAAACATGGACAATAAATAGTTTGGACAAGAAGAGAATAGAAGCTTTCGAAATGTGGTGCTACAGAAGAATGCTGAAGATTAGATGGGTAGATCACATAACTAATGAGGAAGTATTGAATAGGATTGGGGAGAAGAGAAGTTTGTGGCACAACTTGACCAGAAGAAGGGATCGGTTGGTAGGACATGTTCTGAGGCATCAAGGGATCACCAATTTAGTATTGGAGGGCAGCGTGGAGGGTAAAAATCGTAGAGGGAGACCAAGAGATGAATACACTAAGCAGATTCAGAAGGATGTAGGTTGCAGTAGGTACTGGGAGATGAAAAAGCTTGCACAGGATAGAGTAGCATGGAGAGCTGCATCAAACCAGTCTCAGGACTGAAGACCACAACAACAACAACAACAATAACCAATAGATTGTGGTCAGAGTCCACATCTGCCCCTGGAAATTTTGTACAATTTAAAACCTGGTTCCTAAATCTCTGTCTTACCATTATATAATCTATCTGATACCTTTTAGTATCTCCAGGGTTCTTCCATGTATACAACCTTCTTTCATGATTCTTAAACCAAGTGTTAGTTATGATTATGTTGTGGTCTGTGCAAAATTCTACCAGGCGGCTTCCTCTTTCATTTCTGTCCCCCAATCCATATTCACCTACTATGTTTCCTTCTCTCCCTTTTCCTACACTCGAATTCCAGTCACCCATGACTATTAAATTTTCGTCTCCCTTCACAATTTGAATAATTTCTTTTATTTCATCATACATTTCTTCAATTTCTTCGTCATCTGCAGAGCTAGTTGGCATATAAACTTGTATTACTGTAGTAGGTGTGGGCGTCGTATCTATCTTGGCCACAATAATGCGTTCACTATGCTGTTTGTAGTAGCTTACCCGCATTCCTATTTTCCTATTCATTATTAAACCTACTCCTGCATTACCCCTATTTGATTTTGTGTTTATAACCCTGTAGTCACCTGACCAGAAGTCTTGTTCCTCCTGCCACCGAACTTCACTAATTCCCACTATATCTAACTTCAACCTATCCATTTCCCTTTTTAAATTTTCTAACCTACCTGCCCGATTAAGGGATCTGACATTCCACGCTCCGATCCGTAGAACACAAGTTTTCTTTCTCCTGATAACGACATCCTCTTGAGTAGTCCCCGCCCGGAGATCCGAATGGGGGACTATTTTACCTCCGGAATATTTTACCCAAGAGGACGCCATCATCATGTAATCATACAGTAAAGCTGCATGCCCTTGGGAAAAATTACGGCTGTAGTTTCCCCTTGCTTTCAGCCGTTCGCAGTACCAGCACAGCAAGGCCATTTTGGTTATTGTTACAAGGCCAGATCAGTCAATCATCCAGACTGTTGCCCTTGCAACTACTGAAAAGGCTGCTGCCCCTCTTCAGGAACCACACGTTTGTCTGGCCTCTCAACAGATACCCCTCCGTTGTGGTTGCACCTACGGTACGGCTATCTGTATCGCTGAGGCACGCAAGCCTCCCCACCAACGGCAAGGTCCATGGTTCATGGGGGTGGAAGACAGATGGAAAACTGAAAAACCATTTGTCAATTTTTCCTTCAAAGATATGAAAGAAAAACAATTTTGCATCGAATTGTTACTGGCGATGAAAAATGGATTTATTTTAAGAACCCTAAACGGGAAAAATCATGGGTTAATCCAGGACAACCATCAACGTCGACTACAAAACCAGATTGATTCGGCAAGAAGACAATGCTCTGTGTTTGGTGGGATCAAAAAGGTGTGGTGTATCATGAGCTTCTAAAACCCGGTGAAACTGTGAATACTAATCGCTACAGACAACAAATGATCAATTTGAACTATGCATTGATTGAAAAAAGACCAGAATAGGCCAGAAGACATGGCAAAGTAATTTTTTTACATGACAATGCTCCTGCACACAAAGCAAAACTGGTTCAGGATACAATCAAAACACTTGGCTGGAAGCTGTTACCCACCCACTGTATTCACCAGACTTGGCCCCTTCCAACTACCATTTGTTTCCATCAATGGGTCACGCATTGGCTGAGGAACACCTTGATTCCTATTAAGAAATCGAAAATTGGGTGTCTGATTGGTTTGCTTCAAAAGACAAACATTTCTATTGGCGTGGTGGTCACAAATTGCCAGAAAGGTGGTCGAAATATATAGAAAGAAATGGTCAGTACTTTGAATAAAATGTTTTTACTTTTCAATTCAAAATTAGTGTTTCATTTTCACAAAAAAAAAAAAACACTCATTTCATACCGGTACACCTGGTAAGTGCCTGGCAAAGGGTTAATGAATCCATCTTCACAATAATTCTCTTTTATTCCAAGCTCGAACGGCGTGGGGAAAAAATGAACTCCTATACATTTCTGTGTGAGCTCTGATTTTCCTTATTTTATCATGATGATCATTTCTCCCTATGTAGATTGGCATCAACAAAATATTTTCCCATTTGGGGGAGAAAGTTGGTGATTGGAAATTCATGAGAAGATTTGTTGCAACGAAAAATGCCTTTGCTTTAATGATGCCCACCCCAAATTCTGCATCACGTCAGTGACTGTCTCTCCCCATTTCTCGATGATACAAAATGTGCTGCCCCTCTGTTTACTCCATGTAGCCTATCTGGTAAGGATCCCCACTATGCAGCAAGTACTCCAAAAGAGGACGGACAAGTGTAGTATAGGCAGTCTCTTTAGTAGATCTGTTGCAACATCTCAGTGTTCTGCCAATAAATCATTGTCTTTGGTTTGCGTTTCTCACAACATTATCTGTATGTCTATCTATTTTAAATAAAATGTAAAGAAACATTCCACATGGGGAAAATATATTAAAAACAAAGATTCCACAACTTACCAAACGGGAAAGCACTGGTAGATAGACACAATAAAAAAACACATACAAACACACACACAAAATTTCAAGCTTTCGGAACCAACAGTTGCTTCGTCAGGAAAGAGGGAAGGAGTGGGAAAGATGAAAGGATGTGGGTTTTAAGGGAGAGGGTAAGGAGTCATTCCAATCCCGGGAGCGGAAAGACTTACCTTGTGTCTGTATATGTGTGGATGGATAAGTGTGTGTGTGCGAGTGTATACCTGTCCTTTTTTCACCCTAAGGTAAGTCTTTCCGCTCCCGGGATTGGAATGACTCCTTACCCTCTCCCTTAAAACCCACATCCTTTCGCTTTTCCCTCTCCTTCCCTCTTTCCTGATGAAGCAACCGTTGGTTGCGAAAGCTTGAAATTTTGTGTATGTGTTTGTGTGTTTTTTTATTGTGTCTATCTACCAGCGCTTTCCCATTTGGTAAGTCATGGAATCTTTGTTTTTAATATATCTATCCATTTTATGTTATTCATAATTGTAAATTCCTAGGTATTTAGTTGAATGTACAGCATTTAGATTTGATTGATTTATTGTGTAACTGAAGTTTAACATATTTCTTTAAGGACTCATATGGATGACCTCACAAATTTCATTATTTAGGGCCAATTGCTAGTTTCCACACCATACAAATATCTTCCCTAAATCATTTTGCAATTTGTTTCGATCTTCTGACTGTGATGAAGCAAGCAGGGATTCCTTTACTTCCTCTCTTTGTTTTGCCATCTGCCTACTTAAATTCATTTTTGACTAATTACCATTAACATATGTGAGTATAATCTGCATTTCCATAAAAGAGAAGGGTTGGCCCTCAATATAGCACCAGATCTCATTTTGTGCTTAGTTTTATGTATGAAATCTATTTCCTAATTTATTTTGACTATTACTAGTTAATATCTTTTGTTATAGGGTGTGAAATCAGTAATTGTTTCATCACTTAAATGCTATTGTTGATTTATAAACAAATATAAATTCTATACTAATAATAAACATTTCAAAGAAGAACTACTAGTATTCTTAAAGTATTTATTTGGCTCTACCCGAAAACATATTAGCAAAGCCAGCCATTAATTAATTTCAAAATAATTACCTGGTTTATCAAAAGCATTGTTTGTGTAACTATATATGTTAATTTCATTATTTAAATAAATAATTTCGCCTAATCTTTGTGATTGAAGGAACTGTTCAAAAGGAAGAATTTTTTGATGGACTCAGTTAATTGAATGAGTTGTGTTTTTTAACTGTAATTTCTGTAAATTAAACATAAAATAATGTATAGTTTCAGTGCCTATTATTGTGAGGCTATATGAAAGCCCAATTTTTGGTGCTGAGGCAGTCAGGCCATGGCCAATTTTCAGACGGGAAGTCTGCGTCAGTTAGAGTAACAACAATTCATTAACTTAACAGTGGAATTAGTGTAACACAAATAGGCCATGTGTTAAAACAATGACAGTGTCTGTTCAATTTATTTGAGAAATGGTGTCACACATACTGTATTATTCTGCAAGAATTGTGAACTGTGGGGTTAGGTTTTTACGGCTTATAGATGTTTAACAGCAAACTATCGGAGCAGTATGCTGATGTTTGCCTGCAAATTATTAATGAGGCTTATCAAAAGTTACAAAGAGTGAACTGGCCATATAACTGTGTAATATGGTGGGGTTGTGAACAGTTAAAGTAAAGAACTGTAAAACACAACTGTGAGACTGTCGGGTACATCATTTACAGTGGTCAGTGTCAAACTTCCACCCTCCATTTTTCAGCCAGTATAACAATGCAGCAACGTCAACATCGAGGACTATCAATGAAGAAATAAAGCAGGCAAACATCACATGATGACTGTACTAGATGATAAATGCCAGCATCATCTGCAAACAACCTAAGACGGCTGCTCACATTGTCTCCTAAATCATTTATGTAGATAAAGAACAGAAGAGGGCCTGTAACACTACCTTGGGGAATGCCAGAAGTAACTTCTGTTTTACTTCATGACTTTGTCAGTTACTATGAACTGTGACCTCTCTGACAAGAAATCATGAATCCTTTCACATAACTGAGACGATATTCCATAAGCACGCAATTTGATTACAAGCCGTTTGAGAGGTACAGCGTCAAAAACCTTCTGGTAATCTATAAACATGGAATCAATTTGAAATCCATTGTCAGTAGCACTCAACACTTGATGTGAGTAAAGAATTAGCTGTGTTTCACAAGAACGATGTTTTCTAAATCCTTGTTGACTGTGTGTCAGTAGACCATTCTCTTTGAGGTAATTCATTATGATTGAACACAATATATGTTCCAGAATCCTGCTGCATATTGACATAAATGATATGGACCTGTAATTTAGTGGATTACTCCTAATGCCTTTCTTGAATATTGGTGTGACCTGTGGAACTTTCCAATCTTTGGGTACAGATATTTTGTTGTGCGAGTGGTTGTATATAATTGTTAAGTATGGAGCTATTGCATCAGCTTACTCTGAAAGGAACCTAACTGGTATACAGTCTGGACTAGAAGACTTGCTTTCTCTCAGTGATTTAAGTTGCTTCACTACTCTGCAGTTATTAAGTTACTCATGTAGGCAGCTGTTCTTGGTTTGAATTCTGGAATATTTATCTTGTCTTCTTTGGTGAGGGAAGTGTAGTAAGATGGTGAACAGACAAGTTTTATTATTGTTAAAAATAAATAATGTTTCATCTGTGTGAGGTTGTTTGGTGATAAAAGATCCAAATGAAAGTTTAATTTTAGAAATGGATTGGATCGTAAAGCAAAAGTTGGGGTGACATGAAATTATTATTCACAGATCCAAAAAATTAAATTTGTTTGGAAACTGATTTATTAATGAATGATTAAAATGATTAACACAGCAACAGCAGTAACCAAACTGGGGGAAGGGGGGAACAGTTGGACAAAAGGGGTCATTATTAGGAAGATTAGAGTTTTTGAAATGATGACATGGCAAATGAGTCATATGGTGAATTAATAGCAGATAAGGCAAGGGGAGTAAAGAAACTGAATCCAAAGGAAAAAGAGGAACTAAAGAAATACAGGCTTCTCTGGAATAAACAATTTAGTTTCAAGGCTGCAAGAAGTACACATTCAGATATAGCACAGTAGGTACACACTCAGTTATAGCACAGTTTACTGAAGTCATGCTCAAGGCTCTATAGAAGGGCAAGAATGCAACAGGTATTCTTTAGGATCTATCAAAGGCATTCAACATTGACCATAGAATTTCACTACACAAATTAGAACTATTAGGAATAAGAGATATGGCACAGAATTGGTGAAAGTCATACTTGGAAAACCAGGTGCAAAGCATTGAAACCTCACATACTTCTGACAGACTAGTAGTAAAATACTTATCAGATATGAAATATATTAATAAATACATTCCCTAGGACAGTGTATTTTGTCCAGTCCTGTTCCTTATTATTATTATTTGCTTTTAAGGCCTCATTGGACCACTTTAGTCAATCATTTCCTGGTCCTCTTCTTCAGTAAGTGCATCGTTCATTCTTTCTTAACTGCTCTGTATCTTTTTATTCTTTCTGATCTTTCCTGTCTTTCTTTGTCTGTAAATACCCTTTCCATTGTGTGTCATTTGTCTACTTTTGGTTTAAATATTATTTTCTTGTCTTTAAGTTTCTTGAGATTTTCTGTTTTGTTTTGCAGATCATCCAAGGTTATATCTGGTTCTCCCATATCCTCTTTAATTTTCTTGATCCATACTACTTGTTGCTTCAGATTCTACAGATTTTTTTTTGCTAATCTGGTTTCTGGTGTCCTCATTATGTGGCCAAAAAAAGAAATCCTCTTTTTATGTATAGTATCTGTGATGGGCTCCTTTTCCCTGTACACTACTTCATTCAGCACTATCGGCCTTTGTCCTTCCTTCTGGTATTTTTTATTCATGCACTTTCTAGCTATTGTTCTCTCTAATTTTAGTATTTTGTCAACTCTGTTTCTCTGAGTGACTTTAAAAAGTGTTTTACTTGCATATGTTACCTCTGGCTGAACCACCATCTTGTAGCATTTTAATTTTGTTTGAATTGCTAGACATTTCTTATTGTATGTAGACTACGTTAGTTTTTGAGCTTTGATCATTTTATTGGTTCTTTCTTGCAAAGCAGGTTTTTCATCCAAGTTGTGTGTTATTTAAGTTGCTTCACTATTTTAATTTTTATGTTGTCTACTGATACATGATCTATTACTAGCAGGTCTGTTACCATCATCTCGGTCTTTTTGAAAGATATCTGGAGTTCTACTTTTTGCGCTATATTTTGCAGGCTCATTATTTGATTTCTAGCTTCTTGTACATTGTGACTCTTCAAGCTTTCCTGGCAGATGTGTTGTAAATAGTCTTCACAGGTTTGGCGCTGGATCACGTTGTGCAAATTCCGCAATATTTCCTCAGAACAACTGTATGGCATCTTCAGGTAGTTTGCGTCAATAGGCTGCAGTTTCTCCTAGACTCTATGGCTTACCCAAGATCCATAAGAATGGGGAGCCTCTTCATCCCATTGTAAGTAACAGAGGATCACCTACTTGTTTTGTTGCCAAATACCTGACATCACTATTGGGACCTCTCGTAGGCAAGTGCGACCATCACATTTCAAACTCTGAAGATTTCATAGGTAGCCTGAAAACCCTTAGATTGCAATCATCAGATCTGTTAGTAAGTTTCGATTTTGTATCTTTATTTACAAAGGTGCCCTTGCAGGACTCTTTGGAGCTCATTAGCAACAAGTTTGAGGAGGACATAGTAGTATTATTCAAACATGTGCTTACTTCAACATACTTCTTATCTCAAGATCAATATTTTGTACAAGTGGATGGTATTGCCATGGAAAGCCATCTGTCTCCTGTGGTGGTCAATTATTTTATGGAGGACTTTGAAGAAAAAGCACTACAGTCAGCCACTCTTAAACCCTCTCGTTTTCTGCACTATGAGGATGATACATTTGTGGTGTGGCCACATGGACTTGATACTCTACCTATGTTTCTTCAGCATCTGAATTCACTCCATCCGAATATAAACTTCACAATGGAAGTGGAAAAAGATGGTATTTTACCTTTTCTTGATGTCTTGGTATGAAGGAAAGCATCTACCACAAGCCAACACATACAGATCTATATCTGTAGTCCACATGCTGCCTTCATCCTGCAAATGTGGTAGTGCATTATGTATGTTAGTTCATAGAGCACATGTGGTTTCTGATCCTGAGAGCCTGTTGAGTGAAACACAACATTTGAAGACAGTATTCTGACAAAACGGTTATTCTGAGAGACAGATACGTAATGAATTCAGGCCCAGGTGAGTTCAATCTATGGAGCAGAATGAAGATATGAAGACACCCACCACATTGGCCTTTTTGCCATATTTTGGTGCCATGTTGTCCAGAATCAGAAGAGTCCTCAGAAGATACGGAATTAAGTATGTTTTTCAACCATCTGCAAACTGAGAAACCTGTTGGGTTTGGATAAGGATGACCTTGGACTGAGGAAATGGGGTGTGTTCAAGATTCCTTGTCAGCGTGGGGCGGCGTACATAGGCCAGACATGCTACACAGTACAAGAACTCTGCGATGAACATCAGCATCATACACACCTTCGTCAACCGGAAAAGTCAGTAAGAAATTATTAGCATAAGCTAAGGTTGAGTCCACATGATCCATTCTTCATGAAGCCCTTTGGGGTACCAATTTGTAAAAGAAAAGTAGTAGAAAGTTATGGAAAAGTGGAAAATTTCCTCAAGGGGACGCACTCTCTATTGTGTATCATGCAGGTGGCAAGTGCAAGAGACCCACATCCATATGACATTATCTTCCACTTTTCATTTTTCTGAACTCACTTTTTTTTTTTTCAAATTTCTTTGTGTCTACTTCACAAATGTCTTCAACTTAATGTATCTGTCTACTTGTATGTTTGGTTATGCACAAATCATTGAGAGTATCACATGGGTTATGACAATGCCTGGATAAGTTTAGAGAAATGAGAATGAAATGTTTCCTTAGTCCACCAAGTTACACAAAGAAATTCTTAAAATGAAAGTCTATATTAATTAAATACTTACCATAAAGAACACATGTCAAGTTGCAGACAGGCATGATTAAAAGACACTCACATAACTTTCGGCCACAGCCTTCATCAGTAAAGAGAGAGACACACACACAACATTCACGCACTCACAAGCAAGCACAACTCATGCACAGCCAGCTACCAACTACAGCATCTTGGGCCGGAATGTAAAATCATGTGAGATGCAAGCAGCAACTTGGAAGGGTGGGGAAGGGTAAGGGATAGCAGTGTATGGGTGGGGAGAGAGACAAACACTATCTGGTGGACTGTGTAGGGACTAGACTCCCAACAGGCACAGCATCAGGAGGTTGTGAGTCACGGAGGTGAGAAAAATAGGAACAAAAAAGAAGAGCAGTGGGGAAAGACATGCAGATGCATTGGCAGAGGGCTGCAAATAAACAGGATGGGAGATAAGAATGGGGAGGAAATGATAGGACACAAGGGGTGGAAACTGTTGAGTGGAAGGTGTGGAGATTGTATGTAACCATAGGTTGAGGCCAGGATAGTTATGGGAGCAGAGAATGCATTGCAAGGATAACTCCCATCTGCACAGTTCAGAAAAGCTGGCAGTGGAGGGAAGGATCCAGGTGGTTCAGGCAGTGAAGCAGCCATTGAAATCCGGCGTGTCACGGTCAGCTGCATGTTGTTCCACAAGATGGTCTACCGTGCTCTTGGCCACAGTTTACTGGTGGCCGTTCAACCTGGTGGACAGCTGCTTGGTAGTCATACCAATATAAAAAAACTGTGGAATGATTACAGCATAGCTGGTGAATGACATGGCTGCTTTCAAGTTGACCAGGTCACTGATGTGGTCGGATAAACCTGTGACAGGACTAGAATAGGAAGTTCTGGGTGCATGGATTGGACAGGTTTTGCAACTGGGTCTTTCACAGGGATATGACCCTTGTGGCAAGAGGTTGGGATTCGTAGTGGCACAGGGATGGACTAGGATGTTGTGGAGGTTGGGTGGGCAATGAAACATCCACTTTAGGAAGTGTGGGAAGTATATCGGGTAGAATGTTCCTTATTTC
This sequence comes from Schistocerca serialis cubense, assembly GCF_023864345.2. Lineage (NCBI taxonomy): Eukaryota > Metazoa > Arthropoda > Insecta > Orthoptera > Acrididae > Schistocerca > Schistocerca serialis. The sequence goes on from NC_064642.1 coordinate 454,961,704, forward strand.
TGGGCATAATGATAGGTAATCAAAGCTCTGGCGAAGGATCTGGTTCAGTTGTTCCAGTCCGGGTTGGTACTGGGTGACAAAGGGTTACTCCTTTGTGGCTAATTTTTGGGGGTGCTGGGAGGATTGGTGGTGTGAGGGAAAATGGCATGGGAGCTCTGTTTGCAGACTATGTCTGTGAAGACCTTGGTGAGACCCTCATCGTACTGGACGAGGGTGTTGTGTCACAGCAGATACTCCATCCCTGGGTGGTCAGGCTGTATGGGAGGGATTTTTTGGTGTGAATGGGATAACAGTTGTGAAAATTCAGGTACTGTTGGTGGTTTTAATGTGGACAGAGGTGTGGTTGCAGCCATCCAAGGGGTCCAGCCATCTAGGATGTGCCTGTCTGCAACTTGATGTGTCTACTTTATGGTTAGTAGCAAATCTATGTTTTCTTACATTGTTGATATTCCTACCTGGAGTTTCCATTGTTTGATATATCAGGTAAATGTTATTTACATTCATGGCTCAATTAAAGTGAATGTACTGGTAATTAGTCAGTTGGAATAATGCAAAAATAGCAAGAATACTGAAAGTAATGCACAGTTAAAGGTTTAGAAAAAATGTCAACATCAGCTATGTAGTAGGGAACAGAATTCTGCATTAGTGTCTGGAAAACTATCTGGAACACCCATATGACATGAAATTTAGCCATTATTACAATATTCCATATTACACTTTCAAGTATTTTATCTTTTATCAACATAACATTGTGTCAAGGTACAATATATGGTTTTCTTAATGTTTACTGAATGATCTTCCCATATTGCCATTATCTCTCTATTAAAGTCATACTTGACACTCTAGAAAAGGGCAAGAATGCAACAGGTATTCTTTTGGATCTATCAAAGGCATTCAGCACAGTTGACCACAGAATTTCACTACACAAATTAGAACTGCTATGAATAAGGAATATGGCACAGAATTGGTGTAGGTCATACTTGGAAAACCAGGTGCAAAGAGTTGAAATCTCACATATTTCTAAGTAGTTGATACTGAGTTTCAATGTACCTTTATGTGTTTCATTGTATGTTCTCTATCTGATGTTTCTTATTGTGTTGTCAAGTTTTAAAAGGCACTTGTTGTCACATGTGAACAGTTAGAAAATGTTTTTGTTTAGTCAGAATATGACACAAGTACCAATTGCTGTATTAACTGTTGGTAGCAAGAGAATAATAAAGATTTGGTTTTTTAAGCTCAATTTTACTGGGTTAGGGTAAGAATGATTTGGGGGAAAGAGACCAAACAGCCAGGTCATCGGTCTCATCGGATTAGGAAAAGATGGGGAAGGAAGTCGGCCGTGCCCTGTTAAAGGAACCATCCCAGCATTTGCCTGAATTGACTTGGGGAAATCACAGAAAACGTAATCAGGATGGCTGGAAACAGGATTGAACTATCGTCCTCCTGAATGCAAGTCCAGTGTGCTAACCACTGCACCACCTCACTCAGTAGTTGAGTCAGGCTTACCTGTTTCTGTACATAACTGTAGTTAATACTGAGTTTCACTGTATTTTTATGTATTTCATTGTATGTTCTCTACCTGATGTCAAGTTTTGAAAGGAGCTTGTTTTTTCACATTTGAATGGTTAGCAAATGTTTTCTTGTAGTCAAAATAATGACCCAAGTACCAATTGCTGTTTAAGCAAGAGAATAATAATGATTTGGTTCTCTAAGCTCAATGTTACTGGGTTAGGCTTACCTTTTTATGTACATAACTATAGCTGATACTGAGTTTCACTGTATCTTTATGTATTTCATTATATGTCCTCTAGCTGATGTTTCTTATTGTGCTGTCAAGTTTTAAAGGAGCTAGTTGTCACATATGAAAGGTTAGCAAATGTTTTCTTATAGTCAGAGTAATGACACAAGTACCAATTGCTGTATTAACTGTGTGTAGCAAGAGAATAATAAATGACCCAGTTCTTTAAAGTTTCTATAAATCTTAATGATCCTCAGGCCAGCATGAGTCTATTGACTTTCAATATTATATGCAAAATGAATTATTATTGTTTTTTGTATTCTGGTCATGCCAGGACCATTGCAGTCTAATTGTTTGTTTAATCAAAACATGGTTCACATTTGTTATGTCTTACTTAAAAAGTTAACTACTATTTTGGCCCTTATAAATGAGAAATATCATATTGTTCACATCTATGTGAAGCTTATACAAGGAATATGACTGCTAATCTTAACTGTGCCAGAGGTTCGCAATTCATACTACCTTAAAATTTTAGTATTATTCATTTCTGCTCACTGTACCACATGTGTAACTTAATCAGTGTGAATCACTGATCTAAAAGCTATATATGGATGGAAATGAAAGATATGTAGTTTGTCTGGATAACCTAAACTGTACCAGGTTCTTACCACTCAATTCATTGTCTGCACTCAGAAAAGATAATTGCTTATAATCAACAAGTTCCACATTTGATAAATTAATCTATACAGTGAAAATTGCAAAATAATGTAAAGTCTGTTTCTTATTTAGCGCTGTCACCTGTAGATGAAATTATAGTATATGCTCTATAGAGTGAGTAAGACTGATACAATACTTTAATGTATATACAGTGTTTACTCAATCAGTAAGTTTTTAGATGCACACATTCTATTAAACAGCTTGTTATTATCATATAACTAATTTATCTTAAGTTTTAAGTCAAGACCCTCTTTATTTGCTACTCTCTGTCAATGCACACCCATCTTTCTCTGTTCCTTTCCTTTTTCCGTTTTCCTGCCACCCTGCCCCACAATCACCTGACGCTGTTCCTGTTAGTATTCTAGTCCCTACACACTCCACCAACAGTGCTCTTCTCTTCCTCCAATTGTACACTGCTATCCCTTCCCATACACTGCTCTCTCCAGATTGCTGCTTCTGTCCCACATGATAGTTGCATTCTGGCCCGAGCTGCTGGAACTGGCAGTCATGTGAGTGTGTGACATGTGCTTGCTTGTGTGAGTGAATGGTGTGTGTTTCTCTTTTTCTGATGAAGGCTGTGATCAAAAGCTTATTTGTGTAAATGTCTTTTAATTGTGCCTATCTGCAAATTAATGTATTATTTTTATGGTAAGTAGCAACCCATCTTTTCCCACATTGTTGACATACAAAGAGATAACTACCTACTGTGTGAAATTACATTTTCCTCCCAGAATTCATGTAATAACAAAATGTTCAATGCTATGTACCTATGTAATATTATTTATTTATTATCTTTTTCCCAGTCATTTGTGTTGTCAAACTCTGAATTTGTTCTTATTAGTAGTTCCCTGTTATGTGGATTACCTGGAAAAGCCTTCACAACCGTGCAATATGAAATACTTTTAAGTGGGGTGCTGGTATGTAACAAACCAGTTTTGGAAAAATTTTGCACTGATAAATACCACAATTCATAGCTCATTTAGGGTATGCAATCACCCAGATTTTAATTAATAGGAAAATTGTAATGTCACAACAATGTTAGAACCAGAAATCTCCACCTTGTGGATGACATAAAATGTAAATACCAACACATTTAATTTACAGAATTTGCCAATAGGTAGGAACATAAGAAATTATCACATTCTTTTGTACACACACACACGCATGCACATCAAAAATGTGGTAGCAGTGCTGAATCTAATTTCATCTTCATGTCATTACAAAAACTAGGAAATTCATTGTTTGTTTTACATATTTGAAATAAACTTCAGTAATAACACTGTTATCTGGCAGAACTATGTCTAAAACTGATAAGTGTATCGGAAACTATTTTGCACATATGTAAGATCAATTTGTTGTGGTAACTTTTAATTGTAATATAAAAAAATGTAACATTAACAATGAAAGAATTGTTCAAAAAGTTATATAAGAATGGAAGTTGGTTCACTGGACATCATGGTCGATCGGAAGTTTTGTGACAAACCACCTACATAACTTTGTACAATAAAAATGCAATGAAATGTATAAAGGCACATCTGTTCCTTAATGTATATAGTACAGTGGTTGGATTTTAACTGTGAATCTAATTTCCAGGACAATGAGTGGATGTCAAGTTAAGTATCCTAAGATGCGCCATCTATATAGACAGTTCTAGAGAAGGAAAGTTGCCACTCACCATATAGCGGAGATGCGATAGGCATAACAAAAAGATTCACACACTTATAGCTTTTGGCCATTAACGCCTTTGTCGGCAATAGACACACATACACACATGCACACACACACTCAAGTAAACACAACTTGCACACATGTCTGCAGTCTCAGACAACTGAAACCACACTGCAAGCAGCACCAATGCATGATGGGAGTGGCAACTGGGTGGGGGTAGGAGGAGGCTGGGGTGGGGAGGGGGGGGGGGATAGTATGGTGGGGGTGGCAGACAGTGACGTGCTGCAGTTTAGACAGAGGGTAGGAGAGAAGGTGGGGAGGGGAGGAGGGGGTAAGTAGGGGAAGGGGAGAAGTAAAAAGAAATTAAAAGACTGGGTGTGGTGGTGAAATGATGGCTGTGTAGTGCTGGAATGGGAACAGTGAGGGGACTGGATGGGTGATGACAGTGACTGACGAAGATTGAGGCCAGAAGGGTTATGGGAATGTAGGAAGTATTGCAGGGAAAGTTCCCACCTGCACAATTTAGAAAAGCTGGTGTTGGTGGGAAGGATCCATATGGCACAGGCTGTGAAGCTGTCATTGAGATGAGGGATATCATGTTTGGCAGTGTGTTCAGCAACAGGGTGGTCCATTTTTTTTCTGGCCACAGTTTTTCAGTGGCCATTCAAGCGGACGGATAGCTTGTTGGTTGTCATGCCTACATAGAACACAGCACAGTGGTTGCAGCTTAGCTTGTAAATCACATGACTGGTTTCACAGGTAGTCGTGCCTTTGATGGGATAGGTGATGTTAGTGACCGGACTGGAGTAGGTGGTGGTAGGAGGATGTATGGGACAGGTCTTGCATCTAGGTATATTACAGGGGATTGAGCCATGAGGTAAGGAATTGGGAGCATGGCCACTGACAAACTGTGGCCAAAAAACAAGTGGACCACCCTGTTGCTGAACATGCTGCCAAACATGATATCCCTCACCTCAATGACTGCTTCACAGCCTGTGCCATATGGATCCTTCCCTCATATGGATCCTTCCCACCAACACCAGCTTTTCTGAATTGCACAGGTGGGAACTTTCCCTGCAATACATCCTACTTTCCCGTAACCCTCCTGGCCTCAAACTTCGTCAGTCACTGTCCTCACCCATCCAGCCCCTTCCCTGTTCCCATTCCAGCACTACACAACTGTCATTTCACCACCACACCCAGTCTTTTAATTTCTTTTTATTTCTCTCCTTTCTGCTACTCCCCCCCCCCCCCCCCCCCCATTCTCTCCAGGCCTCCGTATAAACTGCAGCACTTCCACTTCACTGTCCACTGCCCCCACCATACTATCACTCCCCCTTCCTGCCCCAGCCTCCTCCTACCCCAACCCAAGCACCACTCCCATCATGCAATGGTGCTGCTGCTTGCAGTGTGGTTTCAGTTGTCTGAGACTGCAGACGTGTGTGCAAGTTGCATTTGCGTGAGTGTGTGTGTGTGTGTGTGTGTGTGTGTGTGTGTGTGTGTGTGTGTGTGTGTGTGTGTCTATTGCTGAAAAAAGCATTAATGGCCGAAAGTTATAATTGTGTGAATCTTTTTGTAGTCCCTATCGTGACTCAGCATCTCCGCTATATGATGAGTGGCAACTTTCCTCCTCTACTATTGTTACATCCCATCCTGGATTTTCCATTGTTTGATTCATATAGACAGTTTGAATTTCGTGAGCTTTTAACTGCATCAAGTTTACATAAATTCATTTTGATTTAAAGAAGGAGGTGATACATCACAAAGTGGTTGGAATATTAGAATTAACTAACTGTAATGTCTCAAAAGGTGAGAACACTCCATAAAGCTTATCCTTTGTCCACTTAACCCCTTTGGCCTCAACCTAGCATCTTTCCTGCTCCCACTCCAGTACTACTCACGCCTTCTGTTCTGACATCAAAACTACATAGTCCTTTCCCCATCCCTACTTCCCTCCCCCTCCCACCCCCTCACTCCCACTCCCTAGCACAGCATCCTGGTGATGCATCTAGCAGCCCTGTCCTGTCCCCGTCCTGACCTTGTGTACCCCTACAGGCACCACTAGTCATTTCCCTCCACCTCGACCCTGATATTCTTACCCCTCGACAACTAAGACTCTTCCATAGCCACCCCAATTAGTTTGCTGCTCATGTCTGACACAGTCACAGTCAAACATTATCACCCAAAGACAGTGGCCATGTGTGTGTGTGACTTGTGTTTGTGTGAATGTGAGTGAGTTTTCTACTGCTGGAGAAGGACTTCATCTGAAAGCTGTAATATTTCTAGAATTCTTTCTTATTGTGCCTCTGCAACTCAATGCTTCCTCTACGTGGACAGTAGCAGCCCATTCTTTCCATATTGTTGTTATTCCATCTTGGATTTTACATTGATTGATTTTTAACTAGTTATCCATTACAAAAGTAATCTGAATCAATAACTAAATGATGTCGTTTAAGAATCTGTTTTAAACCTGAGTTAACACTTTCTTTATGATAGAAAATTGCACATTATTTTATATATTATATATAATTATCACAATACAAGATCACCTACCTGTTATACAAGTGGTATAATTGTCCATTTATTTAGTAACTTAAAGCACATAATTATATTTCATCTAAAATACTTTATACATAGATTTTGTAACTATCATCACAGTAAATCACATACAGTATTAAAACTGAAATAATTCTGCAACATCTTCTCCCACATCCAGTTATTAAATATTTTAGTGTTTCTTCCACAACATTGGAGGTGTTGTTAAAATAACTGTTATATTTTTGTGTAATACATTGGATCTTTAAAAATGTTACTCCAGGTTATTGACATTTACAAAATATAATATATGCCAACACTATCATTATTGTTCTACATGTAGAACTGTATATCTTTGATGAACCTCGTAATGCATATAACGTCAGCCATTTGAAGGTTTTCTAGTTTCTTTTGGCTTCTTTCTGGAATAAAGAAAAAAAATACTTGTTGTATGTCTGTAAGTAATTACAATGAGAATGAAGAAGAAAACTAAGTTATTGAAATACCAGAAATTACAAGATCTTCTCGGGTTTCTTGCCACAATTCACAGGGAGTCAACGACATTTCAAAAGGGTTTTCAGAATTAACTGCAACCAAACACCTTTTGTTATGGGTCTGTTTTTATCTTACAATGACCAATTTAAAGTCACCTAGTGACTCATCATCAGCTCGTTAAAACATGTGTCCCAAATTGATCTCCACACCAGGATTAATCCCATGAATGCTAATAACTCTATACATTGACTGCCACAAGGCTATAAAGCATCTTTAAAAATTGTTTACCACTGGATGATGAGTTGCTAGGTAACCTGAAACCGGTCATGGTAAAATAAAAATAGACCATAACAAAATGTGACTGGTTGCAGTTATTTTGGAAAGCCTCTTAATAATCACAGTTGTAGTGTTCCACATCCATAAAACAATAAAAGGTGCATTTCAAAAGTGTGTCCTTTCAGCTTCTGGCACAGTGTGAGACACCAACACCTCGCTGATCATGGAAGGAGAGTACCTGCTTCCCAGCTGTCATGGACACACTACATATTTATGTAGCAAGAAAGGCAAAAATATTTTATTACACTGCATGCCACAAAAATCTTCATTTGGTTACTAGATGTTGTTGCTTAGATAAACTGTTTCTACAACTTCACGTCATATGATTGGTAATGAAAAATTTATGTTAATTTAACGTACAACTAAGAAGCTGAAATTTTCTTGACATTATACCTTACCATTAATGTAATATATGACATTGTTATATTATTATAATATTCAATCAACTTAAATTGACACACAGATCTGATTCATTTTGCCTTGTATTGCAAAACTTTAGTTTCATACAAACAGGTTTTGGGTTGTAAGCTCATTTCCCAGTACACAACTGATTCCAAAGATGAACATATGTCAACTGATTTAATCTCTAACTTTTTTGCTTTAGGCTGTAGTGGCTACAAATAAATATGTGGACACCAGCTGATGGTGTGCCATTCTCTCCAGGACTTTCCTTTAATTTGCAGTTACATCTGCATTGCACACCTCATAAAATCCATCAGCATAACATCCACTTTATTAACAGACATATATTGGAATAGACCTATGTGCCAGGAACTGTGTGTCATTCATGTAAATGTATAGCTGTGTAATTACCTGTTTATGAAAAGTGGCTCCAGGGTTCCAAAACTATTATGAGCATCTCTCCTATGTAGTAGTTACAGGGGTGAATAACTGCAGTGATTCTGCTTGTGGGAATAAATATTCTTTTTGAAAGCATACATTGTGTTTTCCAGAGCAGTGCTTGCAATAAGAATAAAAACTGTGAGTAATACCGTCAAATTAATCTTACAATCTTAATATTCTTCCCACATACAGTGCTCACTTTTATGCCTCTATATTTGACACAGATGCATGACCCCCACAATACTCCAAACTAAATTGTATCATCTAATGATGACTTGCCTGGTGATTTGAAACTGGTCATGAATAAATAAAAATTGAAGAAAAAACAGTGATTGGTTCATTAATTCCTGAAACCTTTAACAAGACAGTCGCAGTGTTCCAAATCCAGACTGGATAACAGATATTTATATATAGAGTCAACTTTGCACATTTTCCATCAACGTGTAGCACTTCTGCTTGTATTACATATTTGTGGTTCTGGTCTCAGCAACGTCCAGCAAAGGGTGAATCTGGCTTCTTTAATCTCCAGTTTCTGTAAAATTACCTGGATCCAGCTCAGACTGATCACCCAGTCTGTCTTGTACAGCAGGACTGATACTCTTGAGATATGATTTTATGAACCACACTTTTCATGGTGACAGGTTGTTGACCCTTTGAGTTGGAACATCATCTACTTAATGGTTGTGGAACACAGAAAAACACAAAGAAATCCTTCACCTTCAAAATGTCACTTATTCTACTGAAAATTTTATGTATAAAAGACAAACGGCATCATTTGCTTTTTGGTTCGTCTGTGTTGTTCAGTGGATACAACAGAGCTCTTGCTTGATTATCCAGTATCTTCTATAGAGAATGTTGAATTTAAATTTATTATTTGTAGCTACTGTTTTTTATTGTATAAAGTTCTTGGGCAAAGTTTTCTTGAAGTGTGGGGGCGGAAAGGAGACAGTGGATAATGTGGTGGAAGCTGCATGTTTGTAAGCTGTTGGGTGTAGAGAGGAATCTGCAACGAAAGTGTCAATAAGAAAACTTTCCAGAAAATTTTTAATTTATTTTGTATTTGTAAGCTCACAGAGATTTAGGAACCAGGTTTTAAATTGTAAGACGTTTCCAGGGGCAGATGTGGACTCTGACCACAATCTATTGGTTATGAACTGCAGATTAAAACTGAAGCAACTGCAAAAAGGCGGGAATTTAAGGAGATGGGACCTGGACAAACTTACTAAACCAGAGGTTGTACAGAGTTTCAGGGAGAGCATAAGGGAACAACTGACAGGAATGGGAGAAAGCAATACAGTAGAAGAAGAATGGGTAGCTCTAAGGGATGAAGTAGTGAAGGCAGCAGAGGATCAAATAGGTAAAAAGACTAGGGCTAGTAGAAATCCTTGGGTAACAGAAGAAATATTGAATTTAATTGATGAAAGGAGAAAATATAAAAATGCAGTAAATGAAGCAGGCAAAAAGGAATACAAACGTCTCAAAAATGAGATCGACAGGAAGTGCAAAATGGCTAAGCAGAGATGGCTAGAGGACAAATGTAAGGATGTAGAGGCTTATCTCACTAGGAATAAGATAGATACTGCCTACAGGAAAATTAAAGAAACCTTTGGAGAAAAGTATGAATATCAAGAGCTCAGATGGAAACCCAGTTCTAAGCAAAGAAGGGAAATCAGAAAGGTGGAAAGAGTATATAGAGGGTCTATACAAGGGCGATGTATTTGAGGACAATATTAGGGAAATGGAAGAGAATGTAGATGAAGATGAAATGGGAGATACGATATTGCGTGAAGAGTTTGACAGAGCACTGAAAGACCTGAGTCGAAACAAGGCCCTGGGAGTAGACAACATTCCATTAGAACTACTGACAGCTTTGGGAGAGCCAGTCCTGACAAAACTCTACCATCTGGTGAGCAAGATGTGTGAGACAGGTGAAATACCCTCAGATTTCAAGAAGAATATAATAATTTCAATCCCAAAGAAAGTAGGTGTTGACAGATGTGAAAATTGCTGAACTATCAGTTTAATAAGTCACTGCTGCAAAATACTAACACGAATTCTTTACAGACGAATGGAAAAACTGGTAGAAGCCGATCTCGGGGAAAATCAGTTTGGATTCGGTAGAAATATTGGAATACATGAGGCAATACTGACCTTACGACTTATCTTAGAAGAAAGATTAAGGAGGGCAAACATACATTTCTAGCATTTGTAGACTTAGAGAAAGCTTTTGAAAATGTTGACTGGAATACTCTCTTTCAGATTCTAAAGGTGGCAGGGGTAAAATACAGGGAGCAAAAGGCTATTTACAATTAAAGGGAAGCAGTGGTTGGGAAGGGAGTGAGACAGGCTTGTAGCCTCCCCCCGATGTTATTCAATCTGTATATTGAGCAAGCAGTAAAGGAAACAAAAGAAAAATACAGAGTATGTATTACAATCCATGGAGAAGAAATAAAAACTTTTAGGTTTGCCGATGACATTGTAATTATGTCAGAAACAGCAAAATACTTGGATGAGCAGTTGAATGGAATGGATAGTGTCTTGAAAGGAGGATATAAGATGAACACCAACAAAAGCAAAATGAGGATAATGGAATGTAGTTGAATTAAGTCGGGTGATGCGGAGGGAATTAGATTAGGAAATGAGACACTTGAAAGTAGTAAAGTTTTGCTATTTGGGGAGCAAAATAACTGATGATGGTTGAAGTAGAGAGGATATAAAATGTAGACTGGCAATGACAAGGAAAGCGTTTCTGAAGAAGAGAAATTTGTTAATATCGAGTATAGATTTAAGTGACAGGAAGTCATTTCTGAAAGTATTTGTATGGAGTGTAGCCATGTATGGAAGTGAAACGATAAATAGTTTGGACAAGAAGAGTATAGAAGCTTTCGAAACGTGGTGCTACAGAAGAATGCTGAAGATTAGATGGGTAGATCACATAACTAATGAGGAGGTATTGAATAGAATTGGGGAGAAGAGGAGTTTGTGGCACAACTTGGCAAGAAGAAGGGACCGGTTGGTAGGACATGTTCTGAGGCATCAAGGAATCACAAATTTAGCATTGGAGGGCAGCGTGGAGGGTAAAAATCGTAGAGGGAGACCAAGAGATGAATACACTAACCAGATTCAGAAGGATGTGGGTTGCAGTAAGTACTGGGAGATGAAGAAGCTTGCACAGGATAGGGTAGCATGGAGAGCTGCATCAGAGTCTCAGGACTGAAGACCACAGCAACAACAAGCTTACATATAGAAAAAATTAGTGGTGGAACCCCCAGCTCCATACTGACTAACTGGCTGTATGATAGTGTGTAACTGGCTCATATTTTACAAGAATTTCTGGAATTGTCTAGTGGATTCCTTCCACATACAAAGAATAGCAGCTTATTTGTACTGATACACTACAAGTTTGTTAGTGGTTCACTTTAAGAAATTCTAACTCCCACTTGTCCGTGATTTGGATGTAACCAGCATTCTACTGTACTGACATTGCTCACCCCCGAATGCTGGAATAGGCTGTGTGAGTCAAAAGAGGTTAATCTGGCATTTGTTGGAACTTTTAACATCTGATAACTTGTTTAATAAATCTAAACCGTTCTTAATACTATTTTTCTCTTTGAAGTTCAGTGTTTTCTTGATGACGATAGTGAGTCTTTTGGTAATAGTATCTTCTATAGAGAATGTTGAATTTAAATTTATTATTGGTAGCTACTGTTTTTTATTGTATAAAGTTCCTGGGCAAAGTTTTTTTGAGGCGTAGGGGTGGAAAGGAGACAGTGGATCATACGGTGGAAGCTGCATGTTTGTAAGCATGCATTGGACTGGAACTTCTGACTTATGGAGTTTGGGTAAGCTACATAGTTGTGAAGCCCAGGTTAGTTAGCTTCATGTTCCACGGATCATTTGTACAATAAATTGTAATGATGTAGAACGATTTATTTTACGCTCACATCACACATTAATTTGTAAATATGGCAATGTGCTGAAGTTTTATAAGCCTTTTTTTACACAATACAGTAACAGAAATTCTTCAGAGTTCTGTTGGAGGAACTTTCCCAGTTAGTTTTTAAATTTTACTTGGCTGTCTGTCAGACATTTTGTATCACTGTGTAAGTAATCAAAAATTTAAATTGCAGCATTGAGCACCACTGTTTGTGCTAAAGATAACCTTAATGTGAAGAAATGAATGTTATTTTTTCCTTCTTGTATCATAATTATGTGCATCATTGCTCCTTTTTAACGACAGTGGATTATTTACAACAAATCTCATGAGAGAATAAATATACTGTGAAGCAGTAGTCAATATGTCTAGTTTATCTATGGAATATTCTTACAACCATACTAAGAAAATATAGTTGAGCACTTATTTACTAACTGCTTAACTTGAGCATGGTATTTAAATGTTAGATCATTCTGCAGTTTTAGTAGCTGAACTGATTGGAAAAATTCTTCCATTTTCTTTGTGTAATCTGTTTTATTTAACAACACTATGGTCCCTCATTGTTTTCAATCCTAGTTTAAGTTTCTTCATCACCAGTAACTCACTGCTATTCCTATATTGTAGTAATTGTTATAGTTGTACCTTTGAAACTGTATCTTCCTGGAAGAGACTCATTTCAGCTATTCACCCCTTTCAAATAATGTTGTAACTTCTACATAGGAGTGAAGCTGATAATAGTTTTGGAACATTTAAGCCAACTTCCAGATATGGGTAACTACACAATATTGATATGACTATCAACAAGCTGCACAGCAGAATGAAGGGCCACCACCAAGCTGTGACCAAGAACAAAGTAAACCACACTGTGGCACAAGATACAGCTGAAAATAACATGCTTGATTCCAATGGCTGCTTCAAAACCTGGGCCATCTGCACCCTCCCTCCATCACTAGCTTTTCTGAACTGTGCAGATGGAAATTACCTTACAACACATTCTTTGCGCCTGAAATGATCCCGGCCTCAACTGTCTGCACACCAACCACACAACAGTTTCTTTCTCTCATCCTATCACCTCCCCTTTTTTCACATTCCCTCACCCTCTTTGTGTGCTGCTCTCTGCCAGTGTGCCTGCCCGTCCTTTCCCTGTCCCTGCTCCTTTTTTCTGCTCCCCAGTTTTTCCCCCACACTGCACCTCCCAATGCTGAACCTGGCAGTCTCTAGTCCCTGTATGCCCCATGGACAATGCTCCCCCTCCCCCCCCCCCCCCACTCCCCCTGTACCATGCTATCTTTCCCCCTTCCCTGCCCCACTCGAGAGCTATTTACATGATACTCACATTCTGGTTGGAGCTGCTGGTGGTAGTGGTCATGTCTGCATGAGGTGTGCTTGCTTGTGTAAATGTTTCTATATTTTCTTCGCTGAAGAAGCCTTTGGTGGATAGCTATAATGTGTAACAGTCTATTCATTGTGCCTGTCTGTAACTCAGTGGGCCATTTTTATGGCGAGTAGCTGTCCGTCCTTTTCCTAATATTGTTAATTACAAAAATACCCATTTATGTAACCAACATCATGATTCCTGTGCACATAGTTCTATTCCTGCATATGTTCACTAACAGTTAGAGTAAATGTTATGCTGATGAATGTTGTGAGATTTTACAGTATAGATGTAACTGGTTCACAATGAAAATAGTCAAGAAGTGGTAGGTTAAAGAAGTTGACACTTGGTCATCTTTGCTTGCTCGTCATTTTAGTTGCATACTGGATAATGGGCTTACAACCCTAAATTTAGGTTATACAGAATTAAAAGTGTTGTGAACCAAGTCAAAAACTGTTTTGTTTAGTTTACATAACGCACAATTTGTCACCAAGAACCCACAGTTGAATCAATCAAAAAAAGAAATGAAGGAAATTTGAGAGTTGTTTTCAGATAAAATATGTACACTTCTCATGCATTGTAGCCCACAGTGCCATTGGTGATGATACGGGGAGAAATCTGCATTGAATTCCAACTCTAACCCTATCAGAAATTCATAACAATGTTTATGCAAGGAAATCGCACACACCATGCGAAGTGTTTAAGTTCATTTCTATATTGCCTTGATGCAAAAGATATTATTGCTAAGAAATGTGCAGTGACCAATTAGTACACAGCTGCTTTTTAGCACTGTCCTTAACCTTTGACTAGTTTAATAAAATCATTCAAGTCTGTAAGAATGGACAAAGTTTTCTACAAAGGGTGCTCCACTAGAAAATGCTGTGTACAAGGCCCACCCAACAGGAAACATAGTAGCAATCACATTAAAATTAGGACTCATTTGCAACCATAAATTTATTCCTTACAATAATGAAAACATTTCTGTGTTTCATTTTGTCTGAGGATGCAAGAGATTTCCACCGATTTTGTCTTCTGCCACGGTGCTGGAAAGTGTCTACAGTAAACTGCTCATCCTATACTGATCTTGATCAATTCTGATGAAACATATCATTGCATCAGTACACAGTTTTGAGTAAAATCAGCCAAGATACAATGTGTCCATTCTAAAAGCTGAGCTGTGTTAATTCTGTGTTGGGGGAACTTCCACATGTAAATATTTGGCATATAGTAGGATCATTAAGTAAATAAGGAACTTTTGATGGTCAGGAGATATGTTTGGATAACCTAATGATAAGGTAAATGGCCTTAAGGGGGCCAAAAAATAGGGGTACAAGTTCTGGTTAACGGCACAAATTCTGAATTGTCTCTCTCCAAGTAGATATATATGAATGGGTTAGTTACAATAATGCACAGCAGAATAGTGTCTGCTTTGAAGCCATAGTACAACTGTATCATGGTACCAGTATGGAAAACATGAAGCACCAGCTTGCCAGATGTGTGATTTATTGAATTTAAAAACGCATGTTTCAGGAAAACATGCCCACTATCAAAATCTTAAAAGTGAATAGGTTATAAGTCCCAAAAAATATTATGCCTTCTTACTAATTAATTTATAGGTGGCCTATGAGTCTGATTAGGTATGACAAAATTTTACCATAATGGTCACAAGTAAACATGATGATAAATGAAATAAAGTATGAGGAAATTAGGTGGCAATGCGCTGTTTTTCTCTAGGGTTTTCCTTTACATTTTCCTTGTGCTTTTTTTTCACTACAGCACAATGTCTATGTTCTCTAAAGAGTGTTATACTTATCATCTTTAATATAAAGGCTGTATGTTCTGGATTGAGGGGTCAAGCTCAGAAACCACTGGCATCAAAATTGAAAAAATGTCCTGCGTATACTTGTATTACTGGCCTGCTCCATAACATTCATGTTTGTGTATTCAACCAAGCACATTTCAGCATCACATTCACGTTTTTTTTTTATATTAATGTTGTGCCTGCAAGTTCTTATCTACATATGTCTTCAAACCATTGCGCGCGCAATGTACGGTGGAGTGTAATTCATATTAATATGTAGTGATATTCTGTCCTGTTCCATTCACGTAAGTAGAAGGGAAAAGGAGCTCCCTGTATGCTTTGGCAGAAATGCTCATACCTCTTTATCTTTCTCGAATGAATTGTCGACCTACAGTGGAGTGTGTACTGCTTTACATGCTTCCTGGCAGACTAAAACTGCGTACTGGACCCGGGCTCAGGCCCAGAATCTTTGACTTTCACGAACAAATGCTGGCACCAGTGCCTCTCTCCTACCTCCCAAACTTCACAGAAGATCTTCTGCATACTTCTCTAGACTAACACTTCTGGAAGAAAGTATAAGGCAGAGAATTTCTGGCTTAGCTAAGCCTAGTTGATTGTTCCCATACCAAATTTTCACTATAAATGGGAGTGTGTGTATCGATGTGAAACTAACTGGCAGTACTTGCCCACAAAAGGCAAAAGTTCTGGGTTCAAGTCCCGGTTTGGCACAGAGTTTTAATCTGCCAGGAAGTTTCTAATCATTGTACAGTCCACTCCAGAGTGAAAATTCATTTGGGAAATAATTCGCTATGCTGTGGTTAAGCTAATTCTCTGCAACATCCTTCTTCCAGTAGTGCTAGTCCCACAAAGTACGCAGGTGAACTGTGGAGTTTGGAAGATACTTGCAGAAGTGAAGCTGAGAGGGTGGGTCATCAGTTATGCCTGGATAGCTCAGCCAGAAGAACATTTGCTCAAAAAAGGTAATAGTTTCAGATATGACTCTGTTATGTGATGATCAGGATCCCTAAGTAAAATATACAATGAAAACTGTGTAACTGTTGCACATTATGCCTCATACACTGGTTACCTTCAATTATCTAACATTGTTTTGCCACAGTCATATAGCAGAGATGCTAAGTCGCAGATAGGCACAACAATAAGTGAGCTTCTGGCCAACAAGGCCTTCATTGAAAATAAACAACATACACACATCTTGGATCTTCTCTTGTTTAATTGTTTTGCAACAACTTTACCTTTCTTCCAAAAATTCCCATTAAGTTTCCTCAGCCAGCTTCTGCCTGCACTGTCATTTGGGACACATTGACCAGGCACAATTAAAGAGTGTCTCTCCAATTATGTAGAAAATCTACTTTTATGCCTAGTTCTTAACGGCTTCAAATTCCTTTTTGTAATAAGTCACAGTACTATACTGTATGTGGTATCTTTCACTTTCCCATAACTATGTCAAAAATCTAAGTTCCCATTTCTGTTTGCTCTGAATGAAGTCTCATGTTCATTTGCATTTCTATTCTGCACAATATTTCAATGACCAACCCAATTGTCTTCCACAGAGCATAATCCTATTGGCTGCTGATGTGTTAACTCGAGGTTCAATTTTTGCAAACACAGGTATAACTTGTTCATCTCAACAAATTGTGAGGAAGGTCGTCAGTGTACTGGAAAGTCAACTTTTCTTCTGGTGGAACTTATCCAACTTTCTGTAAAGTAAAGTAATGTAACGTGAGCTGTCAAGTTTTCTTGGTATGATTGATTAATGTTTTATTTATGGGTGTTCCATCTAACTCATATTTCCATTTTTGCACAATAGTTTGACAATTTCGGGACCCTTGTGTGATAGGACCACTATTGTTATCTACATACGTAAATGATTTGGCTGACAGGGTGGACAGCAGTCTGTGGTTGCTTGCTGATGATGCCATGGTGTACGGTAAGGTGAAGATGTTGAGTGGCTGTAAGAAAATTTCCAGTTGGCGTGACGAATGGCAGCTAGCCCTAAATGTGGAAAAATGTAAGTTAATGCAGATGAATAGGAAGATTAAACCTGTAATGTTCGGATACAGTATTACCAGCGTCTTGCCTGAACAGTCAGGTCATTTAAATATCTGGGCATAATGCTGTAAAGTGATACGAGGAGGAATGAGAATGTCAGAACTTTGAATGGTCAACTTCGGTCTATTGGGAGAATTTTAGGAAAGAGTGGTTCACCAGTACAGGAGACTGGTATAGGATACTGGTGTGACCTATTCTTGAGTACTGCTATAATGTTTGGGATCCGTACCAGGTTGGATTGAATGCTTTCAGAGGCGGGCTGCTAGATTTGTTACTATTAGGTTCGAACACCCAAGTTTAAGTGTTACGGAGATGTTTCGGGAAATCTAATGGAAATCTCTAGGGATTCTTTTCGAGAAACACTTTTTTTTGAGTCATCAGTCTTCTGACTGGTCTGATAAGGCCTGCCACAAATTCCTGTTGTGTGCTAACCTCTTCATCTCAGAGTAGCACATGCCACGTACACCTTCAATTATTTGCTGGATATATTCCAATCTCTGTCTTCCTCTACAGTTTTTGCCCTCTACAGCTCCCTCTAGCAACATGGAAGTCATCCCCTGATGTCTTAACAGATATCCTATTGTCCTGTGCCTTCTCCTTGTCAGTGTTTTCCACATATTCCTTTCCTCTCTGATTCTGCACAAAACCTCCTCTTTCCTCACTTTATCAGTCCATCTAATTTTCAACATTTGTCTGTAGCACTACATCTCAAATGCTCCGATTCCCTTCTGTTCCAGGTTTCCCACAATCTATGTTTCACTACAATACAATGCTGTGCCCCAAATGTAAATTCTCAGAAATTCCTTCCTCAAAGTAAGGCCAATGGTTGATAGTAGTAGACTTCTCTTGGCCAGGAATGCCTTTTCTGTCAGTGCTAGTCTGCTTTTGCTGTCCTCCTTACTGCGTCTGTCATTAGTTATTTTGCTGCCTCGC